>NW_028275167.1:13958703-14264586 GCF_013281855.1 Momordica charantia | reverse complement strand
GTTTCTCTCAGTTTGTCTTGTTCGTCGCGAATAAACTTGCAGTTCAGCCTCAGAGGGAGATACGTGAGTTGGCTCAGAATGAGGTACAGGTGAACTCTCAGAGAATGGAATTGGCTTAGAATCAGAAGAGGGTACAAGAGAACTCTCAAAGGATGGGTTTAAAGAGAAGTCAGGAATGCAATCCCAATTTTGTGATTCAAGAACAGAATTCTCCCCCTGAAGGACAGAATTGGGATAATATGGTTGATTTTCAAAGAAGGTGACATCCATGGTATGAAAGAATTGTTGAGTGGGAGGATGATAACACTTGTATCCTTTCTTATTTGGCGAGTATCCAAGAAAGATACATTTTATGGATCGTGCATCAAGCTTACTACGATGCTGAGGATATATATGAACAAATGCAGTGCACCCAAATATTTTTAATGGTAATGGAGACACAAGATGGGATGTAGGATAAATTGAGAGTAAACTTTGTAAGGGTGTGTTGAATTTGAGAATGCGGGATGGCAAACGGTTTATAAGATAGGTAGCAGTTAGGACAGCTTCACCCCAGAAAGATTTTGGAACATGGGATGTGAGCATGAGAGAACGGGCTACATCGAGAAGATGACGATTTTTGCGTTCAACAACACCATTTTGTTGAGGTGTGTCAACACAAGAGCTTTGGTGAACAATACCATGAGATTGAAGATATGGACCAAGGGTAGAGTTGAAGAAATCACGAGCATTATCAGTTTTAAGTATTTTTATATTGACTTGAAACTGAGTTTGGATCATTTTATGGAAAACGGTGAATAAGGGGCTTGTTTCAGATTTTTCTTTCATAAGGAATGTCCAACTCAAACGTGTGTGATCATCAACAAAGAGAAGAAACCAACGTGCCCCATTGATATTTTTTACCCTTGAAGGTCCCAAAATATCTCCATGGATAAGGGAGAAAGGCTGAGATGGAAGATAAATGTGAGGTGAATAACAAGCACGAGTATGTTTGGAGAGTTGACAAATCTCACACTTGAAAAATTGACTCTTTTTATTGAGAAATAAATAAGGAAACAATCGTTCAAGATAAACAAAGTTGGGATGACCAAAACGATAGTGCAACATCATGACAAGATTATCTTTATGATTTAAGGACTCAGAAACATAAGCAGACTCACGATTAGACTGAACTACAAGTTCATTGCATTTCTTTGTTGGTGGAGGACTCGTTGCTTTAAGAAGATACAATCCCGCACATAATTCAGCATTGCCAATCATCTTCCCCGATCCCAAGTCCTGAAAAATACAAGAATTTGCAAGGAATTTAGTTTCGCAATTCAAGTCTTGATTCAACTTACTCACAGACAATAGATTATACTCTAATGTGGGCACAAACAATACTGATGCAAGAGTTATGGAGCTTGATATCTGAATACTCCCAATTCCAGTGACTTGAACAGGTGTACCATTAGCAATTCGAACAGACAGGTTACCCGTATAAATTGAAAATGATGAGAATAAGGATCTATCACCTGTCATATGATCCGATGCTCCTGAATCCACTATCCATTCAGATGGAAGAGTTTGAGTGTGGAGAGCACGAGAATTTTGGTTACCTTGTTGTACATTCCCAGAACCACTTACTGTTGTTGGTGGAGTTGTTCTGTTCAATAGTTGTTGTAGCATGTCCAACAACTCTTTGGTATGTGGTTGTTGGTTAGAAGTTTCAGAGACAACAGCATTGCCTCGAGTTTCTCGCTCTGATTTGGTAGTGTTCGGCTTCCTGTTCGCTGGTTTTCCATGTAATTTCCAACAGGTTTCTTTGAGATGTCCCACTTTATGACAATGATCACACCATGGTCGCCCTTTCCGCTGGCGGTTATCGCCATATAGATTCCCCCGAGCAGCAAGAGCGATTGGATCATTAGGATGATCTCGTTGGGAAATGAGTGCAGATCCATTTTGAGTAGGAGGATGTTCGGTTTGTCCCAACATGACTTGCTTTCGACTTTCCTCCCTACGGACTTCGAAGAAGACTTCTCGAAGACTCGGTAATGGCTTAGTACCAAGAATGCGACCACGAACTTCATCAAGTGATTTATTCAAACCCATCAAAAATTTGAAGATCCTTTTTGTCTCCACAAATTTTCGAAAGAGAATACGATCATCAGAACATTTCCATTCATGAGTTTCAAATAAATCTAGTTGTTGCCAGTAACGAGATAAATTGGAGTAGTACGCTGTAACTGTTGAATCACCTTGTTTAATGTCTTGGAGAGTAGTCTCTATCTGGAATAGCTCAGCAGTGTTTTCTTTATTGGAAAATGCATCCTCAGTAGCATCCCAAATTTGGCAGTAGAAAATAGGAGAAAATTCTCACCAATTTCAGTGGTCATGGAATTTATTAACCAGCTCATGACTTGATTATTTTCAGCCCTCCATTTGCGAAATGTTGAATCATCGGGTTTGGGTGATTCCACTTTACCGATGATATAGTCTTCCCGTCCACGACCATACATGAACATCATCACTGATTGGGACCACTGAAGGTAATTGTGGCCATTGAGTTTGTGACATGTTATCGGATTATTGTTGCTTTCGGAAAAGGACGAGACGTTAATTTGTGATTCTGAACCTGCCATTACAAAAAAAAAGGTGTAAGGAGCTGTGATTCGGAATAAAGTACGGGTAGTAGCGGCGGTAGCGAGCTCGGCGGTGGCGCGGCGGCGGAGAGCTCGACGGCGGCGGCGGAAAGCTCGGCGGCAGCGGCGGAAAGCTCGGCGGCAGCGGCGGACACAGCAGCAGAGAGGCGGGCTTCTGCGAAAGACCAAAGCTGCGATGAGCGACGACCGGAGCTGCGACGTGCGACGAGATCTGTGATGGGGTGACGGCGCCTGAGACGAGAGCTGCGGCTGGGATCTGCAGCGGAAGCGGCGGCTAGGGTTTTTTTCAGATTGTGACGGCGCCTGAGACGAGAGCTGCGGCTGGGATCTGCAGCGGAAGCGACGGCTAGGGTTTTTTTTCAGATTCTGGCGGCTAGGGTTTTCAGATTCTAGGGTTTTTCTAGCTCTGATGCCATGTAGTTTTGTGAGAAGGGTTATATCTTTCTTATTCTCATTACAACCCATTTAGGGGTAAATATACAAGAAGACCTTTCAACAAATAAGGAATTAATCTAAACCTATAAGGAAAACAATAAAATTACAGAATATACAGAGACATAATGTAAATTCTAATAAGGAAAGAACTTAATTTACGGCTTGATTTTCTACACTTGTTACTATTCCATTTTGGAGGTAACTTAGTTACCAGGCGAAGCAAAAAACAGAACAGAATTCAATAGCTAGAAGTAGTGTCAAACCGAGTTTATGGCTTTATCTCATGGTATTTGTGAGGGTATATGGATCAAAAGGCTACTCGCAAAATTGAAGTTCACTCAAAAGGCACCTATGCGTGTCAAGGCTGTCATTTCGATAACTCACAATTCAATTCTATCTGATAGGACGAAACATATTGAGGTCGATAAATACTTCATAAAGGAGAAATATTGAGGTCGATAAATACTTCATAGAGGAGAAAATTAATGCATGAGTAATATGTATTCCCCACCTGACAACAGCAAAGTAAGGTCATGTGTTGAATAATAGCCTTCAAAAATTGCAATTCGACAAGAGCCTTCAAAAATTGCAATTCGACAAGTTTGATTGACAACCTGACAGTAGAAGTTATCTTCAAAACAACTTGAGGAGAGTTGGTTTTATATATTTTTAAGAAATAATTATTGTAAATATGTATTAATTGCTTCTACTCTTATATTATTTGTAATGTGTAGATTATTGTCACTTTTTTTAAGGTGACCTATGGTCTTATATTATTTGTAATGGGTGGATTATTGTCACCTCTATTTATTTCCTCTCGAAATTGACAGTATATTCTTTACCATTGCAGAGCTTCTTGGAATAGATGCGAGACCGTACACTTTTAGTTATTCTGAACTAAGGGATGCTACAGAGGATTTTAGTTCATCCAACAAGCTTGGTGAAGGGGGTTTTGGACCCGTTTACAAGGTACATTTCATTCCTTGGAATGACCAATGAGTGACTTGGGTTATGCACGTCTTCTTATGGTTGTCTCCTACTATGATGTTCACATCATACCTACTTATAAATTAGAAAGCACAAACACAATAAGTTTAATTGTGTTTGTTTTCCTCGGCCTCAAGGTTGTTTTCCCCCTTTTCTCTTGTATACATTGTCTCACATTAAAGAGTTCTAAATGGTCTGACGACCCAAAACCCAAGCACATTGCGACGTGCAATGTTATGGGACCTTTCAGCCATAATGCATGTCGAATGCTACAAGTCTTAGTCAACCCATCCTTAGTTTGAGTGCACGAATGCCTTTGACATGCCTTTTCCTCTCACCTTGCCATCAAGCTTGGCCAATCACACACATGATCCTTCCTCCCAATCATGAATTGGATTTTTGAAGCATCCAATTAGGGGAAAGATTCTTATTTTAAATCTAGACATAGTGTTTGGTCTCCCTTATAAAACACCCCCACTTGTCCTTCATCTTGCCATCACAACTTCTTAACTTGACTATTGAAGTCACTTTGGTAAACTTCACTTTATGGACTAAAAACTAACAGTCCCTAAGTTGGGCTAAAATGACTGTGGGCCTGTTCGTGTTATTACTTGTTAACTTTTTCTTGGTTTGAAAGGAATAAAATATTTGTCTTACAATAATTAGTAAGTTAGAAATACACAATCCTCTTGTATAGGAGAAAACCCCAACGCAAGAAAGGAAAAGATAATCATAATAAAATGAACAATTAATGATGACGACCAATTTAAATATTAACAGCTAATATTTCCTAAGAATAAATCAACACTTTTTTTTGCCCCTCATAGGGAACACTAAATGATGGAAGAGAAATCGCTGTAAAGCAACTCTCTAAAAAATCGGAACAAGGAAAGAACCAGTTTGTGGCTGAGATTTCTACAATATCTGCCGTGCAACATCGCAACCTTGTGAAATTGTATGGTTGTTGCCTTGAGGGTGACAAACGGCTCCTTGTTTATGAGTATCTGGAGAAAAGGAGTCTCGACCAAGCATTATTTGGTAAGCTAGCAGAATAACTGTGCTTTTGATCTAATTTTGTTGCTACTAAATAAAAGTGGTAATATTTATTGGCTTTTGTGAGGTAGGAACGAGAAATGTCAAACTTGATTGGCCAAAACGATTTGATATATGCTTGGGTGTGGCAAGAGGCCTCGCGTATCTTCACGAGGAATCGAGCCTTCGAATTGTGCATAGAGATGTAAAGGCCAGTAACATTCTGCTTGATGCTGATCTGAACCCCAAAATTTCAGATTTTGGTTTAGCCAAACTTTATGATGACAAGAAGACTCATATTAGCACTCTTGTTGCTGGAACAATGTAATATTTCATTGAGACTAATCGCCCTCCTCATGAACTCATTATATTTGAATAGCTGTACTAAAGTAGAGCACATTAATGATTACTAATGCAGTGGATATCTTGCACCCGAATACGCCATGCGTGGCCATCTAACCGAGAAGGCTGATGTCTTCAGTTTTGGTGTTGTGGCTCTTGAAATTGTGAGTGGTAGGCCAAATTCAGCCCCAGGCTTGGATGAGGACAAAATTTTTCTTCTTGAATGGGTATGGATGCTACCATCTTCATTTTTTAATAGTTTTTACCTCTTCGATCAATACTCCCATTTTGGAAATCCTGTGAGACGGTTGTTGTAGGTTAAGTAGTGGATAACAAAGAAAAAGAAGGTAAATTTTGTGAAATGTTGATTGAATAGAAATATTATCCTAAGCTTATACTTCTTGATTGTTGTACAAGTGCAAGAACTTGGGAGTTGAGAATGGCGTTGGGCTGTGATGGGTGTTTTCTTAAACTAAGCTTGGATTTAAGTTAGAGATCTTCAGTTTTAACTTTGGGTAGTGCTTTTGTGAGAAATATTCGTAAGTTGAGGACTTTTAGGTGTGTAAAAATGAATGATGATACTACTTTCAAGTTTCTCTGTGCTGAAATGGCTATTGATCTTACATGATTTGGAAAATATTGTTTACAAAAACTCTCCTTGTTTATTAGTGACTATACAAAAACTCTCCTTGTTTATTAGTGACTATGTGCATTGAAGTGTTAGGAAGGCCGTTTGAGTAGTTATAAATATTGTATGAAGGGCGAGTTTGTTGGTAGGAGTTATTATAGATAGAATAGGAGCGGAGGAAGATAGATAATAGTTTAGTTGGTTTATGCTCGAGGAAGCTCAAGGAGGAGGTTCTAAATACCTCGAATACTTGAGAAGTTATTGTATTCGCGATATAATTGTTCAAATTATTTGGTTTCTACCATTAAGCTTGCTTATACTTGGTCTTGGGATGAAATTGTGTTTTTGCAGGCTTGGTACCTCCACGAAAGCGACCGGGAAATCGAGCTGGTGGATTTAGATTTATTGACATTCGGCGAGGAAGAAGTAAAGCGGGTGATCAGAGTAGGTCTTGTGTGCACCCAAACATCCCCAGCCCGTCGGCCATCGATGTCGCGCGTCGTGGCAATGCTTTGTGGAGATATTGAAGTGGCTTCTGTAACTTCAAAACCAGCATACTTGACTGATTGGACTTTTGATGATGTTGTTGCCTTTGCAAATGATTCTCCAACCAAAGGACCCAACACTGCCCATCAGGATCAGGCAGCCTCCTCAAGTTTTAGCATCCATGCTGATGATTCAAGCCCTCAAAGTTAATGCTTAAGAGCCAATATCATTCTGGGCACCCATATTTGAGGAGAATGCCTCAAGGCTGTTTACAAACCTTGTTTCTCTTATTTATAACTTGTAATTATATGTGCTATTCATTGTTAGGTGGGTGAATTGTACAATGTCTGAGTTGTCGTCGAGTCGAGTTCACGATGTTGAATACTTGTTGCTAGTATGCTACTAGCAATTGTCACTTATGTTGCACGTGTTTTGTATATTTTTTTGTGCTTTAAAAATGTTTGGCAGGATTTTCAAGTTTTTTGCAAGAAAAAAATGGACTTTTAAGATTTCTACGGCTTTATTTGATAATCATTCTGTTTCTACTTTTTATTTTTGAAAATTATGCTTATGTTATCCCAATTTCTTTAATTAAGCATATTTTTCACCTATGTTAATAAAAATTTTGAATTCTTAGCTAAATGTTGAATACAAAAATAAGTCTTAATTTTGAGAGATAATATTATGATATATTCAAATATATGCGACCTAGGTCAGGAAGTAGGAGAAAGATACCTAATGAGAGAGACCTATTATAATAATGAAAGAAATAAAGACTATAAAGATTAAATATTTACGACTAATATTTACATAAACATTTATAAATATTGGAAATTCGAATACTCCTCCTCAAGTTAGTTTAATTAAGATGTTTTCCATAGTCAGTTTGTTGATTAGTTTTTGTTCGCGAAGAATTTCGTATTAGTGTTACAATTATAATCCTCTATGCTTTCCCTCAAAATAATGCAAACCTTGATTTGAGGGTTGAAGAGCTTGTTCTTGAATCAATGAGTTTGACATCTTGCTTGTTGAAGTATATTTGAAATCTTTGGCTTGGAGCTTGTTGAAGATATTCGGCTTACAGTTTTCATGAAGTTCTTTGACTATGTAGCTTGATGAAGTCTTCAGCATGCAGTAGATGAAGTTCTCCAGCTTGTAGCTTCATCAAGACATCGACTTGTATCTTAGTTGAAGCCTTTGGCTTGCAGTAGGTTGAAGTTCATAGCTTAATGAAGTCTTCAACTCATGTCGGCTCTAGATGCTCGTAGATAAATGATTTGAATCCAAATCGTTCTCTCAATGCCTCAAATGAAAGGTGAGCTTCTTTATTTATAGTGTCTCAGGGGTCTTATATAGGCCATGAGTTTAATGGGTGTGAACCTAATCTTCACAACAACTGATGCAATTAGTTGGTGTCATTTGGTGACTTAAGAAAGACACGTGATATAATTTGATTCGTCCATTTTAAAATTAATTTAGGACTTATTCGTCCTAAATATAAAATATTGATGTGGTATCTAGTCATTGATCAAATTTTATCATTCAATAAATGCTCCTTTTCGTATATCTCAAAAAAGTAATATGAAGTTCTAATTCTGATTGATTTTTTTTACCATTTATTTTTTTATTTTATTTTTTTACTTGCAAATTTTTATTTGGTTTGGACGAAAAGTATCCAAAATCAAAATTATTCAAATTTGTGTGTCAAATCTTCTATCCATTATTTGAGTTTGAAATTGGGTAGAAAATATCCAATTAAAATTTGAGAGATATTATCCGATTTAAAACAAATATATTTTTTCCCAAATATTTTCCATATATAGTGGTCAAATTTATGTTTATAGGTTGGAAACGTATTTACGTGAAAACAAAAAGTCATTCACAAAGACTTTTTAGGTAAATGAAATTTCTTTCCTACATTCTCTTTTGCAGTCTTGTATCATCGCCGAGGCCATAATCCTAGCAGTTCATTTTTTGCTTTTTCTTCTGCTTTTTTTTTTTTTTTACTTAAACTATTATATTAAGACCTTGTTCTATGTGAGGAAAAAAAAATTATAGGAATTGTAAAATTCTCTTTTTGCATTTTTTTTTTCAGGCTACTCTTTCTTTTTTTATTTTTTCCTTTTTATATAAAGGAATTGTAGCGGCGGCTGTATAAGGGAGAGCAGCCGCTGCGCAGTTTAGGGTTTTTTATTTATTTTTATTTGAACTGCACAGAATTTATAAATAAAATAAATAAATCATTTTTTTAGAAAACTTTGGCGGCGGCGGCTTCATGCAACTGCCCACTCATTTAGGGCGCCGCATGGGCGCGCCAGGTTTTTTTTTAATAATTATTTTTAATTATTTCAAATAGTTTTTTAAAAAAACGTATCTACACTTTTTTTTAATTACTGTTTTTTTTTTGTTTTTATCCTTTTTTAAACACTTTTTAATTGTTTTTTTTTAAGTATTTACACTATTTTGTTTTTTTTTTTCTTTTTAAAAAACTGGTTGAATTTATTTTTATTTTTTATTTTCTACAATTACTATGCATTAGGAAGAATGTTTTTTTTACACTGTTTGCTGTTTTTTTTAATAGGGAATTGGGCTTCATAAATTTATCTATAACTTTCCCGCTACAACATCCAACTTCGCTCACTCTTCTTGAGAGGTAAATATGTGATCAAACCCCTTTTTTTTAATACGTAGACATTTTATTTATTTATGCTCATGCATATGTTCTTTGATTTATAAATAAGATGCTCTTGTTTCATGAAATTGTTCATTGTAAAATTTAGTAGTTCAGTCTCATAATTATTCTACCATTTACAGTAATCACCTAATTTTTTGGGTGATTGAGTATCCTACAGTAGTGTCACCTTGATTTTCACTTTAGTGATGTCACTCCTACGTAACAGAAATGATGTAATTATTATTATTATTATTATTTTGTTATTGGGTGTCCTATAGCAGTAGTCACCTTCATTTTCACTTAAGTGATGTCACTCCTGCGTAATAAGTCAATTGCCTAACTTTTTTGAGTGATTGAGTATCTTATATCAGGAGTCACCTTCATTTTCACTTCAGTGATGTCACTCTAGCGTAACAGGCCAACCACCTAATTTTTTGGGTGATTGGGTATCCTACATTGGTAGTCACCTTAATTTTCACTTGATTGATGTCACTCCTGCGTAACACATTAATCACCCAATTTTTCTGATGATTGGGTATCATACAGCAATGATCACGTTAGATAGTTCGAAGGGTTGGCCTCGCTTAGATAATTTGGTTTTTTACCCAGATGATCTAAAGAGAGAGCATTGACTCATGATTCTTCCTCGATAGTGTGGTTTTTAGACTCTCTAATACATGACAAGGATCCAAGTCCAAGTCCAGAGTTGACACTAGGTCCTTGAGGGCATAGTTCGCTCAGGCCCTATGTTAAAACTTCATGGAGAATTCTTTTATATCCTTTATTATTGGAAATGACTAGAGGTTTTGCTCGAAACAAGAAGACGCTCCAATATGTTCGCTCGTTGGATGTTGTGCTGGCTTCTTTGAACACCTATGATCGTAACAACGATATAGTTCAAGCATTTTGTGAGGCTTGGTGTCCTTTAACTAATAACCTTCACACTTCATTCGGGAAATTGTCCATCTCTTTGTAGGATATGTGGAGATTAGGAGGCTTCCCTATTAAAAGATGATGTTATGATGAAGTTGTCCCATGTGGAATTGTCAAGGTTATCTACTTAAGAAGAAGGATGTCTTCCAAAGAGTCGTGAATATCTATTTGTTGCTTATTATCATATTGCATCTAAAGATGGTGCTTGCTCCCGAGCTTCTGTCAAGTCATGAATCTCTTTTTGGTTTAAAGGCGATTTGTTGTATGTGAAGTCTCCTCCTCGTAGGCCACAAAAGAACTCTCCACCTCGTTCAACTCATAATCTGAATGGACTTCTTTTGTGCGTCATGATTGGTCTGTGGAAGAAATTGAGTTATTTGATAAGTTGGACGTAGAAGATGAATGGAGAGAAATGACGTATTTGGCTACTTTCCATTTTTGTTGGTTATGTGTATTCGTATTTCCTTGAAAGAATTCCTCTCTCGGTCCAGAAGTTTCTAAGACTACTAGTTGTATGGTTGAAGGCATTTCTTTTAGCTTTCTATTTTTGTTTTGGCTAACATCTATCATCGACTACGCCAGATTCATAATGCATTAACTTTGGCAGGACGCTTGAATGCTTGCTTTCCTATGCATTATGTTCATGGTTGGCTTACCCATTATTTCAATACACATTTCAAAACTCTTGTGTAACTCAGAGGCCCAATGATGATAAATTTTTCTTGAGAATGTGGAGTTAAGTATTTTGATGATTTTGATGCTCGTGTTACAATTCACAGGAGTAGATATATATCATGGCACACAAGTCTTTGATCAAGTAATTGAAACGTTGTTTTGAAAGATAATCAAGAACTTTCATTTTGAAATTCATCATTCCTCTCGAGTATTAGGTCATGTTTCTTATTATTGTGGTGCGTGAGTTCAATTGTCATTGAAACTTATAGCCCTTTTCAGTTTGGTTGACAATTTGGATTCCATCAAGACATATTGAATAATTTGAGCAAAGAGGTTCTGTTCACACGAGATTTCCGGAGAAATTATTTTTCGTGGAGTTGAAATTTTATATTGTTTGTATGTATTGTATAATGGATTCATTCTCGAATATTTATCGTCTAATTCTTTCTCTCGAACTTGATGTGAAGATTGAAATGCTTGTTCTTGAATTTGGATCGAAGTTATATGTTCTTCAAAAGTGTTCAAGTCTTCAAGTTGGTCTTTGAATCTTCAAGTCTTCAGAGAGTCTTCAATTTGGTGTGAATTCTCTCAATTCTGAAATTCTGAACCTTCAAAATGAATGAGATCCCCTTTGTTTATAGAGGTTTCCATAGGCTTGGTGGGCTTGGTGGGCTTGGATAATTTTGGATCCAGTCCAATTTTTTAAATGGATTTAAATTTATTTAAATTTAAATATTAATCCACTTGGTCGCATGGTAAATTGGATTTTGGGCCAAGTTTGTGAACCAAATTGATTTCAAGCCCAGTTTTCAGATGATCCAATTACATATTTTAATTGTCAATTTATCTTTAATTTTAAGTTAGGGTTAATATATAATTAATCTCTAAATAAAATAGATAATGACACGTCGTTTATGATTAGCTCAAAATTTATGGTTCTATAGGTTCCACCAATCAACTTGGATAATGTATTATGCCATTGGAGGACTTGTTTTCGAACTAGGTCATCGTCCCAACTATATCTTCTTGCACATGCACCAAATCCACATAACTAGGTAGCTCCCCATTATAAAAACTAGTGGCTAGCAAAGAATGGGATTATCTTGAAAAGATCCTATATAAGTTGAGGATCAATGTCTTTCCATGTCTTTTCCAAACCCAAACTTTCCAAGAATATTGGTGATGACAATGGACGGAAAGGAATTCGTCTTTTAGAAACTGAGTAGTTTATTTCTGAAGATCATGAGAAAAGCCACAATAATAATAGTGATCATAATTGCCAAAGCGAGCATAGCTCAGTGGTAATTGGCATATACCTCCAACCAAGAGGTTGTGAGTTCGGATCCCTTCCCCAACATGTTGTACTAAAAAAAATTAATAGTGATCATAATTAGAAGAGATACAAGAATTCCAAGCTGATAGCAGTTTGTGACGACGAATTCTTCGACAATGTTGCGAGTACTTCCCAGTGTTCTACTTTTTCAATGAGTTTGTTTTTTAAACTTTAAGATTAGTATTACTACTTTTTTTAATGATCATTTTGTTTTATTTGACTTCTAGTCATTTCTGGATGATCTTGTTCGATAGATTGGAAAGCAAGGTAGTCTCGTATCTTTAACGAGTCTCGATGTCCTTGATCGTGTTGCCACCTGTGTTGGAAATTTCAAGGTGCCAACTGACAATGTTGTAGCTACTTTTCATCCTTGGCCTACAACTGTTGATGATTTTGTTTCAGCCTAGAAGATGGTACATGTTGCTATTTTCGAAGTCTTCAACTTCTGTGTCGAAAATGTAATCTCTGATGTCCGACGGTAGGTTGCTTTAGTTATGCTAGAGAGTATACATAAGAAGATTATGCGTACTCCATTTGATAAGACTTCTTACCTTGAGCAAAAGGCACGCAAAGTTTTCCATCCAATTTTAGAGACTAATGCAGTTGACCTTGCTCCTCTACAAGAATTTTTAGGTGACTATTTTCGAAAGGTCAAAAGTTATAACAAGCTATAATCCTCTATTTTCTCTCAGCTGACTTTAGCAAGCAATGATTGCAACTGAAGGAGTCCAAATTTAGTTTAGAGAGATATTATGCAACGAGCTACGTGCCCTTGAGGATAAGGACAGACTTCAGCAACAACATGCACAAATATTGCGAGAGGAAGAAGAGTTAGAAGCCTAGCTTAAAGTTGTCCAAGCTAAACAAAATGAAGTTTCCAAGTTGATTTTTGAGCAGGATGAACATTTAGACTAGCAAAAACTCGAAGCTTCTAAAGTGCGAGAAAACATTGAAAATGCTCCAGTTGTGAATGATGTAGATGCCAAATTGTTCTGAGACATTTCATGGACTTTTGGAGGATGCGTAGCAAGAGTCGAAGAACTTCTAGTGGATGCCACGATTTTATAGGATATTATGATTGATTTTACTTTCTTTTTTTCTTTTTTGTTATTTCATGTTTGGACTCTCTACTTTTATATTATTAGTACTACCCTCATTCTTTTTTTTTTTTTTGAATCTTTTTAATACAATAAAATAAAATTTTTTTATTCATGACTCAAGATTTTTTTTATTATTATGGATTGAACTTAAAGTTTCCTCTAAAATGATTACGTACCATTTTAAATAAAGGGATCAAGTTTTATGTGGGTCAAAAGTACCATGTAGTTTAGGCTCTCACGATAAGAAGCATTACATTTCAAGCGTAGTATTTGTTGAGAATTTTCTATTTATTTGGTTAATTATTAGACCGTCTTTATCCATAGTCGTGTAAAAAAAATACAACACTTAAAATGTAATGCTCATTATTGTAAGAGCCTAAACTACATGGTATTTCCATCTCGCATGAAACTTGATCCTTTATTTAAAAGGGTATATGGTCCAAATGAATAAAGAAAATTTTATTTCATTATAATAAAAAAATTCCAAAAAATGATGATGATAGTACTAATAATATAAAATTACAAGTACATACATGAAAGAACAAAAAAAAAAAAAATCAAAAGCAATCATAATATCCTTTGAAATTGTGGCATCCACTCGAAGTTCTTAACTCTTGTTGCACATCCTCCAAAAGTCCGCCAAATGCCTTGAACGATCTAGCATCTATATCATTCACAATTAGAGCATTTTTAATGTCGCTCATCTTTTCTCACACTTTAGAAGCTTCAAGTTTTTGCTGGTCTAAATGTTCATTCTGCTCAATAATCAACTTGGAAACTTCATTTCGTTTAGCTTGGACAACTTTAAGCTTGGCTTCTAACTCATCTTCCTCTTGCAATATTTGTGCATGTTGTTGCTGAAACTTGTCCTTATTCTCAAGGGCATGTTGGTCATTGCATAATATATTCTCTAAACTAAATTTGCACTCCTCAAGTTGCAATCCTTGCTTGCTAAAGTCGGTTGAGAGAAAATCGAGGATTATAGCTTGTTATAAACTTTGACCTTTTGAAAATAGTCACTTACAAATTCTCGGAGAGAAGCAAGGTTAATTGCATTAGTATCTGAAATTGCATGGAAAATTTTGCATGTATCTTGCTCAAGGTAAGGAGTCTTATCAAATGGAGTGCGCATAATCTTCTTATGTATACTTAATCTTCTTATGTATACTTTCCCACATAATTAAAGCAACATGTCGTCGAACATCAGATATTACATTATCGGCACAGAAGTTAGAGAATTCAGAAATAGCAACATGTACCACCTTCTGGGTTGATGATAGTTGTAGGCCAAGGATGATAATGAGCTACAACTCTGTCAGTTGGCACTATGAAATTTCTAACATAGGTGGCAATAGGATCAAGGATATCAGGACTCGTCTAAGATACGGGACTACCTTACTCTCTAAATTATCGAACAATAACATTTAGAGGTGACTAGAAATAAAATAAACAAAATGATCGCTAAAAAATAGTAATCATAATCACAAAGTTAAAGAAAAAAAACTCACAGGTAAAAGCAGGACATTGTGAAGTACTCGCAACATCATCGAACAATTTGTCGTCACAAACTACTAGCAGCTTGGATTTCTTGGGTCTTTTCCAATGATGATCACTATTAGTGTTGTGCCTTTTCTCATTATCTTCAAAAATAAATTGCTTAGTTTCTAAAAGACGAATTACTTTCCCTCCATTGTCATCTCCAATCTTCTTGGAAATTTTTGGTTTGGAAGGAGGTGGAAAGGCACTGATCGTTAAATTTTGTAAGTCTTTTTAAAGATAGCTCATATTCTTTGCTAGCCACCCGTTTTTATAACATGGAGTGACCTTGTTATATGGATTTGACGTACGTGCAAGAAGATATACTTGGGACGAGGGCATATTTCGAATACAAATCATCCAATGACGCAATTTATTATCGAAGCTGGTTGGTGGAGCCTCTTCGCTCAAATCATTCGGTATGTCTTGATGGAATCTAAATTTTCTACCAATTCGACAATGACTATAAGTTTCAATGACCATTGAAACTGCACACCATGATGATAAGAAACATGATCTAATACTTGAAAGGAATAATGATTCCAAAATGAAAGCTTTTCATTATCTTTCAAAACATCGTTTCAGCTCCTTGATCAAATACTTGCATGCCACGATATATATCTACTCCTATGAATTATATCATGAGCATCAAAATCATCAAAATACTTAACTTCACCTTCTCTAGAAAAATTAACCATTATTGGGCCTCTGACTTGCACAGGAGTTTTGAAATGCATATCGAAATTATGGGCAAGCCAACCATGAACATAATTCATAGAAAAGCATGCATTCTAACGTCCAGCCAAAGTTGATGCATTATGAGTCTATCCTAATCAACGATAAATGTTGGTCAAAACAGGAATAGCAATGTTGAAAGAAATGTCTTCAGCCATACAACTGGAAAGAAATTTTTACGAGTAAATACAAATACGCAACATGATAATAAAGAGCAAATAGATACTCACAACTCCTTGGAAGACATCCTTCTTCTTGAGTAGACAACTTAATAATTTCTCGCAACATAGGACAACTTCATTATAACAACTACCTCTAATAGGGAGGCCCCATGATCTCCACATATCCCACAAAGAGATAGACAGCTCCCCATATGAAGTGTGAAGGGTATTAGTTGAATGACACCAAGTCTCACAAAATGCTTGAACTATATTGTTGTTACGATCATAGGTGTACAAAGAAGCTAGCACAACATCCAACAAGCGAACATCTTGCAGCAGTGTGACAGTATCTTCTCGTTTCAAGCAACCACGACCTCTAACCATTAATGGATATAAAAGAATTCTCCATGTATTTTTAACGTAGGGCCCAACGAATTGTGACCTTAATTATTTGACAACCTAGTATCGACTCTGGATTAGGACTTCCATCCTTTTCATTTATTGGAGAGTCTAAAAACCACGTCGTTGAGGAAAATCATGACTAAAGCTCTCTCTTTAGACCATCTGGGTAAAAAGCCAAAATGATCTAAACGAGGCCAACCATTCAGACTATGCATTGGCTTCTAAAGGATAAGCCCACTTTTGAGCGGTTGTTCCTTGTCCTTCAAAATAACTAAACACCTCTTCTTGGGATCAAGATGTTCCGTGAAAATATACTTGAAACAAGAAACCCTGCAACAAAGGGACATTGTGGTCTAACATAGGAATACCTCCAACCAATGGTATTGGTTGCTACGATCCAGGAAGCCGAGTCATACCATGTCCAAAACCTATCTTGGAAATTTAAAAGATTAAAAATCAAAAATTGAGAAAAACCTAAAACAATTAAGGGCTATTTGAATATTTAGTGAATTCTCTTTTTACAGGACAATTATAAATAAAATTTTAAATGTCGATTCCATGGAAATGTTGAGGTCTCAATTTCGTGAAAATGTCGATGGAAATATCGATAAAATGTCGATGTCAACAGATATTTCTAGAAATGTTATATAAATAAAAAATTCATAAAAAATATTTATATTAACAAATAAGCATTTCCGCATTTCTAAATAAGTTAAAAATGATTAATGTTAATATTATATCTATATTAGTGATATCTTGTTCATATTTTTTCGATTTCTTTGCAATACTATAGAAATGTTTATTTACCCCTCATGTTGATGTCGAACCCATGAACACGATACGCCAGATGAAAATTTAATATCCTGATTATAATATGTGGCCACTAGTACTTCAGTTTAAATCATTTTATTTCATTCCTAAACTTTATTTGTAAAATCATTTTGGTCTCGGCATTAATTTTTGTAAAATATTTAACAAAAGTACTTGTTTTTCTTAATTATATTATGAGTTGGATAGAAGAAGTATTTAAAGCCACGTGATTCTCACTTTTTAACTAATGAAAGTCAAAATGACTAAATATAAAATTAACGTACCATTTGATAACTTCATTTTTTTATTTTTTATCTTTAAAAGAAAAACAAGATTGTTTTTAACTCACTCAACTATTTTTTTTCTGTTTAGTTTTAGAAATACATTTCTTTTCTAAATCGTAATTAAATTCTAAAGGTAAAAAAGTATTTTTAAATATTGATGTCTATTTTCCGCTCTTCAATATATTCTCTCTCTAACTATCTCTCCAACTGATCCCTTTCTCTAACATTTATCTCTCTAAATTTTCCCCAAAACCAAAATTATTTTTCCCGAACTTCTCATAAAATTTATCTCTCTTTTGATTTTATCTCCATACAACTTTTGCCTCTCTTTCTTCTTTCTAACTCATGGTCAACATATCTCTCATGTTGATGCATAAATTTGGCTTCTTGGAATTCCGTCAAATTCGCACCAGAATGTGATTCTTATCACACATGACTTCGATGCTTAAATTAGAATCATAGTAGTCGAGCATGAAGAGTAGGATATTTAGTCGTAGAGGGACTTGTAGTGTACCTTCATTATGAGTATTTACCTTTAGTAGAAATCCTAAGACCATTCGGATATCTTTCTCTAAGGATTCGAATCGTTGAAAATAAGATTTTCTCATCCATAACATCTAACATATATTTCTCTAAATTTGTTCTCCTCTAGTTTCTCTTTCAAATATATCTGGCACATTTTTTACTCTCTAAAACTTGTAGAGTAAAACGTATCAAATAGTTCCTAGTCTTTTAAAGTTGTTCTCATTTTGATTATTAATCTTTTAAAATTCTCAATGTTTTAAAAATTTTAATTACATTATTTCTTATAAGAATATGTCAGAATTTGTTAACAAAAAGTTAATGTGTCGTTAAATTATTATTTTCTTAATATATTTTGACACATGAACATGCTACTAAAATAAATCTTGTCAATGAACGTGAAGTTGAGTTTTATGTGTAAAGTATGAGTGACATATTAACATGTGATGTTAATACAACAACTAGATAATACATCAATTTTTTATAGAACAGAGTCGATAATTTTGAAAAGTTAAGTGCCAAATTGAGAATTAGCTAAAAGCATAAAGCTTAGAGAACCTTTGGTGTGTGTGTGTATATATATATATATTTTTTTTTTCGAGGAAAGAACCTTTGGTATATTTAGCGGAGAGAAATAGAACAGAAGGAAATGCGTAAGATTACATTAAATTCTTACATTACAGAATTGTGTATTACTTAATCCTTTGCTAACCATGAGAACATATTCTAAGCCATACAACAACCAAAGAAATGGCACATGAAACTAAGTAAGCTGGCAGGCCTTCAAAATGGCATCTATTTCGCCTAATTCTCTCTCCCGAACCCAAACCCGAACTGGTTCAGGCTCGCTTCATGTAAAATGTTCCCTTCAACACTCTTTCCTAGTTTACAATATAAAGTTACAAGTTCCTGTGTATGGTAGAAACATCCCTTGAACCTGATAATGAAGTTGGATGTTCCCGCACGCGAGATAAGAGGAGGGACACTTGCTCGGTTGCAATATCGAGCCTCTCCCGTGATTTTGCAGATTCACTTACAAGAGTTGACACCATGCTTTGCAACAGTTGAATCCTTTCTGTATGATCATTTGTAGTACTCTGAAGGAGCTTTACTGAGGGCATGCTTATCCTTCGCCATCGCACGGGAAGATAGCTGTCTGGTATCTGGAAACAGTTCCCGGTCGAGAGGACTCGAAGAGCATGGCGACAGAGAATTCCTGAGAACTCAAACTGATGACAACTGCAACTTATGATACCCTCGCGAGGAATCCAATACACCTTCCGACCTCCCTCCGCTTTTGTATGATGTCTCACAAGGAAGCCATCATCCATTTGAAAGGATGCATAATGAGCCGCCAACACGAGTTGTTCTTGAAGCTTCGAGAAGGCGAAAGGAGTGAGGATGGTCGCAGCGTGCGATTCCATTGGGGCCCCTGTTTTTAGGCTGATATTTTGAAGATTTTGTTGCATTGTTTGTTGTTCTCCAGCTTGATCTTTAAAATCCACAGCAACAGCTACCTGGATATGCAAACTTAATGCCATAAAATCCAAAAATATCCTTATATCCTAACAATTAAACCATTCTTACGAGAAATAAACTCAATTAAATGATCCAGTCACGCAAATTTATCCAACCATTGGATTCTCAATTCTACTATTTTTCTGTCATGTCGTGTTTAAATCGACAAACATTTTACAATAAGAATATCATTTCATCATTTAGTTTATAATGTTAATGACAAGGCCGGTACAGAATCACAATTCAAGATTCAATAATGTAATCGAAACATTTTAAAATTTAAGGACAAATAAACATCAAAGAGTAGAGACTAAATTTATAATTGAAACTATTTAAAGTCAACACCTCTTTCGGGACATTCTCGCCAACCTCTCCGTTTCGGATGTCCATCCAATCTCGTTTTATTCATTCTAATTCTCAACAACTAGATTAATATGTTTTAATCTTGCATCTTGTTGTTTCCAAGCTCCTTTGTCTAGGCCATTATTTTTTTAGGCTACTTTTGTTTAAATGAGAACTAGTTTTTATTTATCAAACGTATATTTTTTAACAGTTTCAACCGCATCGATATATCAGAAGATTTAAACAAAATCTTTTTTATAGGTTTTACAACTATATACAGGAGTTCTAAGTATTCTCACGATGTTACTTGGGCATAATCTATTTTATAGGTTGTAGAACTATATCCTTGAGTTCTAAGGATTGCAATATCCAATTTCAAGCCATGCATTCTCTTCCCTATAAGACGACAAGGTCCAGAATTGCTAAAAGTGCAGGAAAGGTGTCATTTGAGTGAATCAAGGCATCCATATATAAATTTGTTATCTATAGAAATAATTTGTTAGAGACAAAGACAAAGAACATCAAAGCATTAAAAATCAATGACTAATACAGCACAACTATAAATGTGAAAAAAAAAAAAAATCAATTGCAACGGTAAATTGTGAACTAAGTTACTTATTGTGGCAAATTTTATAACTTTTTCTATGTCAACCGTTATAGTGACTATAGTTGTCCTATGGGACCAGTAGAGTTGTGCACAAGCTATTCCTTCAAACACTGATTATTAGAATATATATATATATAAAGAAAAAATGGGAAAAAGAAGTGGTAGAGGGGCTTGAAATCAAGAATGACAAGACAACAAACATGGCATGTATCAAGAAGAAAAATTCAAATGCAAAGATAATTATTAAATAGAAAGGAAAAAACAAGTGAGAAGAAAGAGGAAGCAAGAGAAAGAGAGAGTCTATGAAGACTGAGAGAGAGAGAGAGAGATATAGGGGGAGTGGGACAGAGAGATTTAATGGGAGAAATTTCTGAAGGAGAGATGGCCAAAGCACATCTCAAGCAAATAAAAAACAAGCGGCTGAAGTTCAAATATATGGGTTTAAGGGAGAAAAAAAGTACTATGGTTGCTATGGAAGAGAAAGACAAGGGTTTAACTCTCTAATAAAGGGCTTTGCCATGGACATCCACGTGGAATGTTGGAAATGATGTGAATAGTCAAAATGCGGAGTTGGCAAAATGACATACAACCAACTGAGCCGAGGGGCTTTTTTTTTTTTTAACAAGATACGAACTTTTCATTGATAAATGAAAATGAACAAAATTGTTCAAAGATACAAACTCCCAAAGGAGTGAACAAAACGAAACAGAGCCGAGAGGCTATAGTTGCCTGACTCCCACCAAAGTGAGTGCTAGGCACCTTGAAAACTCTTATCTTTTAAACACATTTATATGAAGAGGTAATAATCTTAACAACAAAATATAAGGCAAACGTCCCATAAACTCAATACCAAGTGCCTAAAATAAAAGCTTCAATCAAATTACATTTCCTGCACTTTCACTATACACTCTATTTGGTTTTATCAAGTAGAATTTATCTATTGTTGTTCTTTACTTTTTGGAAAAGATATAAAGTCTACTATAAGGGATGGCTTTAGTGATAACGGCTTAGGATGTTTGGAGATTCTATAAGGTACTAGTTCAAACCTTGAGATGAAAATTTTAATAACTTATTACCCTTGTCTATGAAAGATGGTCTTGAGGTGTGCAAAGCCTCCTAGTGATAAATGAGGTGGATGGGTCACGAGCATAGTCCAAGGAGTAGGGTCTCGATACCTAGTTGTCAATATATATTATATATAACAAAATAGAACCCTAGCTCGGTTTCCACAATTTTTGTGTTTATTTCTATCTATAAGTTTGCTTACCGGACTAAGATTTTTCTTTCCTTAATTGTCTCTACTAAAAGTTTCTCTAATGTTTCTTAAAAGAATCACACCCTAAATAACGAGTAACAAGGGGCTAGAGCATGTTGCTGCCAAAAGATTCCCCTATTCAACCTCGTTATTTGCCTTTCTTTGGAAGGTCAAAATTTCAAGAAAGAATAAATTCTTTGGATGGCAAGTCTTACATGAAAAAGTCAATACCTTGGATCGTATTGAGAGGTGTTCTTCCTTCCTTTTGAAATCGTAGTGGTGTGTGCTTTGTAAAGGTGCCTTAGAGGATCTCGACCACATTCTATGGTCTTGTTAGTTTCTACAGGATATATGGGATCATGGCTTTTAGTGCTTTGGGGTGTCCCTCTCGTTTTTGTGGCAGACCTATCTCATTACTACTTTGTGGGGAATTTAGCTGGAGAGAAACAATAGAATCTTTAGAGATGGAGAGATCCAGGAGGTATGCTGCAGGGGATTGATCTCTAAGATTAATTGTAATTATCAGTTAGACGTTATTCTTTTGGATTTGAGCTCCTTTCTTTAGGGGCTGTCCTATTGTCGGGCTAATTTTTTGTATGCCCGGGTATTTTTTATTTTTTTTTCATTTCTCTCAAGGTTTCTTATATTGAAATATATATATATATATGGCTTCAAATAGAGTTTAGACACATGGTAGATGTGGCATACCCTAGCCTAGATTCAATATGTGTGTGTTCATAATATATGAAAGCAATCATATAATATGAAAAGAAGAATAATAGCATTAAAAACCAAAATCAACCAATAATTGCCAGCGTTGTTCTAAAATCACTCAATCATAGGCTAAAGATTGGCCCTATACTTCAATCAGAAAAAAGAGATGAAAGATGCTTGACGAAGTACCAAACAAAAAGTTATGAATTCTAAAACTACACTGGGAACAATATTGCCTGCGTAAGTCGGATATAAGTCACATCTAATCTAACTGAAATAGTAAGATAAAGCAGCATACCTGTTCGATAAACTGTGCAAGTCGAGTCTGTGCACTCAAAAATCGCTGAATAAAAGCATTAATTGTTTTTGACTGCCCAATAGTTGTCATTCCAGCAAAGAAGTGGCTTCTCAAGAATGGTGATGCCCAAAAGGAACGCAAACTGTATAAGTTGACGATGTGCCTGTTAGTATGCAGACCAAAGGAATTCACCATGTCCCTCCACCCTATTTCAAAATCCTCAATCGACTCAAGATTATACAGTCGACAAAATTCACTCTTCCACTCGTTGTAACGTTCTCCAAGAACAGCATTAAACCATGATGGAAACTTTGCCACAATCATCCAAATACAAAGAGCATGCTTAGTAGTTGGCAGTTCCATTGCAATTGCGTCTTTGAGACACCCATTCTGGTCAGTTAATATCGTCTGTGGTGCCTTCCCATTCATGAACCCTATAAATGTCTTCATAGCACGGTAGAAATAAACAAATAAATAAACTGAGTGGCAAACTATTTAAACAGATATCATGTCTATTGCAGAGCCATAATAGTGAATGAAGGGGCAACTTTAAAATCAAAATGACAAATGACATGAGTACTAAACTTCTCATAAAGGGAGGTGAAACCTGAGCTCTTGCAAATTGACAACCATGAGCTAAGAAGTGAAAAACATGCTTTGACAAACTAAAATTCCTCAAAACGTCTGTTTCTAATTAATTTAAGAAAATATGATGCAAGATTCAGAACCTTGTGTTAAATTGAGAAAGATAGCTATTAAAATTCAAAACAAACATTTAAATATTTTAAATCTTCTACTAGTTATGTTACCATAGAGCATATTGATTTAATTTTGTAGAGCTGAAGATAAAGATATGAAATATTATAGTTACCAGAAAAAGTTAAATTCCCACTGTGATACACTTTTTTTTATCCAACAACTGATGTCATTTCATTATTAAATTGTTGAATAAAATCAGACAAACTGATCCTACTGTGATACACTTATTGACGAAGAAATAATATTAAAACTCTAGTACCTTTAAAGCCCATGAAAATGATCTCAAATTCTCCTCCCGAAGAAGTACACAACTTAAGAAGCAAGGCATTCCGTAGTTATTAATTCCAACCCATATCCCGAGTGGCATGTCAAATGCAGTCAGTCGATGTGTAGTATCAAAGACCACTGCATCACCAAATATCTCATATGCCTGAATAGATGACGCATATGACCAGGCAATGTTCTCTAACCTGTTGTTTGAATCAATTACATACTCAAATTTGAAGTTCGGATCTTTCTCCTTAATGTTTCTGCACATCCTCAATAAATCGATGCTCTCTTCTTCATGATCTAATTTTCTAAATGATTGAAGTAGATTTCTGACATCCTTCTCAGTGAACGGCAAATATCCTGGCTCCACACCTTTCTCTAGCTCCATCAGCCTCATCATTTGCTGCACAGAAATTCCTGATTTGGCATACATAACAATTCGAGTCTTGTCTGTATCAGATATAGTTCGGTATGCAGGAAGGAAACGAACTTGGTTTGGTTCTAGTAGTTCATGATTATGGTGGTTCGCAAAACCAGTGACACGCCACTCTGGTGGTCCTAATTCCATTGTTTTGCTTATCCTCATATATGCTTGACATCCACACCTGGAGGATTTTCTGTTTCTTTGAGGTTTATTTTCATTTGGTGTTTTAATAGGTGTGTTCCCAGCACGATGGCAAACAAAATAGCGCCTTGTAAGGCCTTTCCCAATCCCGTCTTTTCCCTCTGTTCGATGTCTTCGGATTGAGAAGCCACATCTCTTTGCAAATTCACTGTAAAACTCATGAGCAGAATCATGAGTGGGAAACCTTTGCCCTATATATGGAATTACATCATTACTCGAATCCAAGGACAGCCTGGTTTCATCAGGTGACTCCTCCGTGCTGCCGGTTTCGTCTAAAGACAAGGACTGTTGGTCAGAGGGATCATCATAGACCACCAACAACTGTCCAGTCTCTTCAGACATCATTTCTCATCTAACCACTCAAGTTCAGCTGAGCATTTCGAAATCAACAAACCAAAATGAGAAAGAGTAGAAACTTATCTGTTAAATGAACAGCTCAAACTATTCAGCACTCTCCATTTCTATCTTAAAAACGTTGAGCATTTCTTCTCCTTTCCTTGTCAAGAAGCCAAAAAACCATTCCAAATGAAAATCTACAGGTTACAAGTTTAGACATTTCTAATTTGCTCTGAAGAAGAGCATGTCTAAGCCATAGAAATTCCCTCCTAGTGTTCCAATATACTGCAGAATGGAGTTGGTAACGAATTTGAACAACATAATTTTGTTTTTGCATACAACACTGTTATCTCATCAAATCCAAGTCACAGCCAGAGTAACCAAATGAACTAAAACCTTCAAGTACCCACATCATGATTCCCAAATTGCCACAAATTTCCAATCCCAACACGTCTCCCCTTGATCAAAAGCAAACAAAAATTAGCAACTGGGTGTGGTGTTTTTGCAGATAATCAAATGGGCACAGATAGATTCCTTCCATTTTCATGTTCATGAAATGGGACGTGTAATCAGATTAGGGAATGGGAACGAATTGAGAAATAGAAAATGAAATATACAGAGAGAGAGAGAGAGAGGTGGTTTTTACCGCGGTTTTAAGGTTTAGAAGGCGCCATGAAGCCGTGAAAGTGAAAGTCGGGATTTGAAAGGAGCAGAGCCCTAAGTTGCGCAGGGAGCTGATGAGAACCAATTTATAGTTCCTGCGCACTTTCTTATCCGACGCCTACAATTTCTCTTCCCCTTATTTCTAAGGACACGCCATCTCAAAAACCTTTCTTTTTTTTTCTTTTTTTTGTTTTTTTTTTTAACAATAAACTACTAGTCTATATCCAAATTCAATTTACTATTTATGTTTAAGATTTTAAACTTTTAGGTTAAAATGCACACATATTGAATGGCATCCATGCAGAATTTTACAAATTCATCATTTTAAATATATATTTAATAAACAATTATGAAAAAATCAAATACGGAAAAATGGATTTTTCAACTTCAAATCTATTTTTCTCTACTTCATCCCACAAAACCATAATCCCTCTCTTTCTCTCCCACCATGTCGTCCCCTCCCTCCCTCCTTCGATGAGAGCAAGTGGCGGTACAACACCCACGAATCCGACCAAATTTGTAGTTACCTTCATGAATGTAAGTTATAACCTAGTATAAATAGGTATTTACACTATATTCATTAGATTCATAATAATATTTAATTTCAAAAGTACATAAGTATATATTTATGACCATGTGTATATAATATTAACATAAAATGAAATTAATGAAAAAACGAGAAACATAATATATATATATTATATATAACTAAAATTAAAATATTGTACATATTCATATAATAAATTATTGTGTATATTTTATAATAATACATAATAGACAAATTATATATAACCTAATATAAAGAGATATATACAATATGCTTATTAGATCACTAACAATAGTTGATTTCATCATCATGCAGAATAGAAACGAAAAAAAAATAAAGTTAGGAAGTATTAAACTGTCGTTTTACCGTATCATGCTGTTAGATTTTCTCTTTGAAAATGTAGTGCTCTTCCCAAATAGAGAACCATCACACCATGACCATCATTGTTCTTTTAAAATTTTCGATGAAGCATGAAAGGTATTGAAATGGAGC
Organism: Momordica charantia; assembly: GCF_013281855.1. Classification (NCBI taxonomy): domain Eukaryota; kingdom Viridiplantae; phylum Streptophyta; class Magnoliopsida; order Cucurbitales; family Cucurbitaceae; genus Momordica; species Momordica charantia. The sequence continues at coordinate 14,238,440 of NW_028275167.1, read as the reverse complement.
AAAAAATTGGAATGAAATGAAGTAAATTCCGACGATGGATTTCTGCAAATATTAGTGGATGGAAAAATATTTTGTGATAAATAGAATTATTTAGTAGAATATATTAAGGAGTAAATTAGGGATCGAAGAGATATTGATTTGGGACGCACGAGAATTTAATGTTTGGAAAATCAAATTTGAAACCTCAAATGTTTTACATTTAAATAAAAACAATTTATATTAAATATAAAGGCATAAATGAGCACTACAAGAAAAATGGGTTTTAGAGACATCTAAAAGATGTCGCTGAAAACCCAATTTCGTCACTAAAACTTTCAACGACGAAACTCGGTTCGTCACTACGGACGTCGCTGATACAACGTCGTTTAAAGTTTCAGCGACACGCGCTGTTGTCGCTGAAAACCAATTTCAGCGACAACAGTAGATGTCGTTGAAAAGAGGGTTTCAGCGACAATAGCAGCTGTCACTGAAAACAACTTTTTAGCGACATCCGCTGTTGTCGCTGAAACTGGTTTTCAGCGACAACTGCTTTTTTTATTTTTAGCGACATCTGCTGTTGTCACTGAAAACCAGTTTCAGAATAGGCAAAATCCTGTTTTCTTTCCAATTTCGCCATCAATTTTGTTCAATTTCTGTGATCCAAAACGACACATATATAAAACATCGCTGAAAAATATTTTTAATATTAAAAAAACATAAGGTAGATTCTCCAAATGTGTAACATCCTATCAAACAAAAAAGTACTTTCTAGCTACAAATAACAATTTGTATAAGTAATTCAATTACATATAAGAAAAGAAAACATGTTTTGTGCACGAAGTTGTTCTTCTGAATGATTCAACACAGCCGCTTTTGATGACATAGTTTATCCTGTAAAAAATTAACAACATAACTTATTTAACATGAAAATATAATCAAAAGAGTTTTTTGACCTACTAAACCAACATATATATATCTATTATATCCACACCAACTTACTAAATAATGAAAAACGTAGTGAACAACACTAAATCAATCAACAAAAAATAATCTATTAGATAATCCAATCAACACTAAACTCCAAAATCATAGTTTATAATTCAAACAACTTGTTATTAAATCATTTCTAAAACAAACAAAATTGCAACACTACAAGAGAAATAACCATGTTATATCAACACTATAAACAACCCAAAATGCTCATAACTTCATAAAATACATCAAAACTATATATATAACACAAGTGATGACGACCATAACTGCAAGATCATAAACAACTCAAATGCTCCTAACACTTGAATTTATTAACAAACCTATATTAAACATAATATAAGTTATGACTACCATAACTGCAAGATAGCCACAACACTTAGCTACGTAAAAACCAGTATTTTATAAGTACATGCATCAAATATGTAGCTACATTTCTATTAACATCATGAACAACTCAAATGCTCCTAACATGTGAATATACTAACAAATTCATATTGATATAACATAAGTCTTGACTACCATAACTGCAGGATAGTCACAACACTTCAAAGCACATCAAGTCCAATATCTATTATAAAGTATCATCTACTTAAATACTCATCTACTATGGACAATATGTATGAGTACCTTTTTATGCATCATTCGACGGTTGAGAATTAGCTCGTTGCGACGATCCTTCTCCAGCATTGCTTAGCTTGTTTACAGTTTCTTGTAACTGACTCAATTGAGCCATTGCTGATTCAAGCAGGCTTTGTTGCGTCTGTACAACAGATTGCAATTGAGCGATCTGATTTCTTGACTCTCTATTTCTTTGAGAACTTCGTTCATTCTGAGTCGTCGCCGTCGGTGGTCCCCATCCAAGTGCACCTCGCCTGCCTAGTACTTGAACACTAATTTGTCGAGCTGAAGGAGGTTCTGCACCTTCTTCCACTGGTGCATTTCTCAGTTCAACCATTTGTTCCTACAATGTCCATAAATAATATGAGTACATGTCAAATAATACAAAAATAAAAAAGGTAGTTTTACGTACATGTTTTTGACCAGCCACAGAGCTCACCCACTCGTCGTTCATCCTTTTGTGTGTTACTTCGAACAGTTCAATGTCATCTACCTCTCGTCCCTCTTTGTTTTTCTACATAATTCAAACAAGATTATGAGCAGTGAAATCTCTTTGAAGTTATAACAAGAAAAGATATACATACAATGTTTTCTTTGTGACGTAAAAATGCGATCGTTCCTGCTGTATGACCGTATGGTACAGACGCTCGAGCTCTAGTGTTTGTTTCAGAAATTTTCTGACATATATATAATAGTTAGTAGCAAAATACTTAGAATAAAAGTAATTCATAGCACAATACATACCTTAAACTTCTCTGTTTCCCAACGATCGCATAAGCGATGTCAATCTTCATCTCGTGCAACATCTTTGTGTTTGTGATGTCGTGCTTCTTCTGGGGAATATTGCATGTAATGCTTATGCAACCTGTACTGGAAATCTCTATGTCTACTACTCATCTCATGCTCCAGATAACGATAAACAATTGGATCATTGAGACCGAGAATGAATTGGTTCTAACAATAAAGAACAAAAAAGACGACGTGTTAATGATAATCACAATATAACAACATTTTAAAAAGTGTCACTAAAGAAACTTACGCTAAGTCTATTTATGATACTGTTTTTATCTTCTTGGTTGACATCTGACCAATGTTCACAATTCAGAGGAACGATTGACCGCACCCATACCCCAATTTGAGAGACCAATTTCGAACTATGGCTACAAACTGGCTTGTCATCCTCTTCTTCGATATTAATTTCTATCAGACCATGATTTTGGACATGTTTATCGACATTCAGCCCTCTAGTGTTGCGTCTACCTTTTCTTTTAGTCGTGCCATAACCTACACGAAAGATATCATATATTTATATATTTAAGTTTAACTTGAAATAAAAAAACATTTCTATCTAAATATCATACTCTGTGCTGTTTGATTAGCCTCTCCAGCCGGTTGAGTGCTTTCTATTCTATCGACATTGCTTGTGTAACTCCGTCGGTTTCCTGGTCCAAGATTTGAAGACGACATCCTGTAACATAATAATGGACAAAATCAAACTGTAATTAAATCACTTATAAACTTCATATCGTCACAATAAAAACTACATAGTCAAAGCATCAAATCAAACAAAAACTAAATTTTATGCCAACTTCAACTTATAAACTTCATAATCAAAAACTCATAAACTTCAACTTCTGAATTCATATCCAACAAAAACTTCAAAATTCATCATTACTCCCACAACTTCAATGATAATCAACATAAACTTCGAACTCATATACTTGATAATCGATATCCAAAAACTACACTTCAATGTCCATCACGAAATTAAGTGCTATGACAATATCCAAGAATTCAAAGCATCAAATAAACCGAATAACTCACAAACCATGCATATAGAGGTAATGGAGAATGTGAAAATCAAGAGTGGGTTAGCTTCTTTTGTATATTACAATCCATTCTTTCATAGACCCAATTCAAAATCAAGTGCCAAGAATACTCACAACCACTAAACTCTTTTAACTTATATTCTAACACTCAAAATCAATACTCAAACTCCTAAATGGACCAAATGTTACACTCACACCTTGTCATAAAAAACTACGAGATGGGAAGGCATGTTACGAAAACACAAGAGAATACAAGCTCAACTTGGTCTCGGCCACTGCCAGTTATCCTATTATTTACTTTTGACTTTTTTCTTTCCTTTTGTTTACAGAGAAAAATTCAACTTCCTTATTTCATCCAAGGTATCTAAATTAACTTTAGTGCAAATGGATTCGAGAAAATCCATCCAACCCACAAATTATTACGAATGATATGGCAAATTGGCATTTTCTTTACACCCTATTCAGCTACAATGTCACAAAACAAACTGCAGCAAAACCTTAAAAAGGCAGCCCACGGAGGCAAGAAATATCCAAGCAAACATTTATTCTAACATTTATATCCACCAGAACCACAGCCACAACGTATATATCTTCAAATTATCTGGATATCGAAACATACATTATAATCTAAAGGGGCACTATAATTCTAATGAAATCTAAAGTACGCACAATCGTAGAATTACCTCAAAATTGATACCAACTCGAAAGCCCTGCAACTCTTTGCGGAACTTCAAAAACAATTCCGAGGGCGTCAAATTGATGCTGCAAAGGTCTTCCCAAGAAGTGGGTTCCTCGCCACTCGATCCGGAATCCCAAGAAGGCGGCGACAGACTGCTGCGAGGAAGGGAGGGCAGAAGAAATATTGGGACGGCGACGGAGGGCGGCGACGGAAGGCAGCGACGAACAGCGACGACGGACAGTGGCGACCAGAGGGGAGGGGAGAAGAAATTTGCGGCGGGCGACGGAGGGGAGAAGAAAAATCGCGAATTGGGTGCGAGGGTTTGTAAAATCGCGAATTGGGTTTGTAAATTCTGGGATTTTCAGCGACACATACAACTTATGTGTCGCTGAAAATACCTTCAGCGATGCCGTCAACTTACGGCGTCACTGAAAGTACATTTTCAGCGACATCTGCTTGACGGCGTCGCTGAAAAGGCACTTTCAGCGACATCGTCAAGAGGATGTCGCTGAAAAGGCACTTTCAGCGACATTTTAGTCTTCGCGTCGCTAAAAACATTATTCAGCGACATTGTCATCAGACAATGTCGCTGAAATTATGTTTTAGGGACATTATTGCTTATACGTCGCTAAAAATGTGTCTCTGAAAGCTCCGTTTCTTGTAGTGGAGGGTAAAACTTGGTATTATGGAAAAATTTTAAATCCACGAATCTAAAACTGAAAAATATGTAAAAATTGGACATTTGTGAAAATAAAAATGACCCGTCCAAAGTATTATCTCTTTTTTTTTTCCTATTACAACATCTACTACAAAGTATGTTATTGTGCTATGTTCGAGTTTGTATTTTTTTTCTCCCTTGTGCAAGAACCCCTCCCCCAAATGACCTTTCTTTTTTCTTCTCACTTTCATCCTACAAGTTAACAAATCCTACTTTGTACGTGTTTATTAAATTTGAAAATAACTATTTACCGTGAAACTTAGAAACTTAGATAAAATAGAGGATTAATATATATTTTAGTATCTAATGTTTGAGATTTTTTTTAGTTTGGTTCATGTTGTTTACAAGTTTAAATCTAGTCTTTTATGTTTTAAATTTTTTTTAATTTACTCTCTAACGGTGGATAAATGTTAGAATTGACTGGTGATAAACTTACATGACATAATACTATATTCGTTAAAAGTTAATATTATCGAAGAGAGAAAAAAACTCAATATTTCTACCAATTTCGTAGAATTTTAGAGGAATTAGAAAATTCACTCTCTTAGATGACCCTTTTTGATAGTACGATAATAAGTTAAAAATATTAAAACATAAAAGATTAAATTGAAACTTTAAACAATAGGGACTATTTGAATATTTAAAATAATGGGGACTAAATTGCAGACACTTAAAATCAATTAGAAACTAAAATATAGGTTTAGCCTAAAATATATTTTAAATAATAATTAAATCTTGCTATTAATTGCTTAGAAAAATTGCTTAATCTTTTTGTATCCTCTCATATTAAAGGTTCAGTTTTTATTGCGTTGAGAGTTACAATTTATTAGTTGTAATGTTCACTTTATTCTTGAAAATAAAATATTAATTAGTAGATTGGCGCTAACATGAGCAATAACTTAAGCGGTAACATGGTATTAAATGTTCGTCAACGTATCAACATTTTCATATATTATAAAAAAAATCGATAAAATATGAAAAATATCGATAAAATTTTACTAATATAGACATAATATTAATATCAATTATTTTAAACTTATTTAGAAATGACGAAAAATGTCAATTTAAATAGTTTTTACAATTTTTTTATTATTATAATTTTTCCAGAAATATCTATCGACATCGACATTTTATCGGTATTTCTATCAATTTTTCCATGAAATTGAAACTGCAACATTTTCATTGACATATTCGACATTATTTAAAACCTTGGTGGTGAATAACATCTTTCTTTTTTTTGAAGTTGAAGATTCAAATCTTCATACTCCACATTTGTTGTACTAAAAAAAATTACGTTCGACATAAACTTTTCCACCTTTTTATCTATTTACAATAAAATTAAGGACCAATTATTGCATATATGATAATTTAACCTAGAAGAATAGCAAATCGTAGTACAAGTTTCTTTTTGCAATTATGGTAACAATTGTAAGCCCAACCCAAATAAAAAATCACATGAAAAGTTGATAAGACCTATCAATATATCTCAACGTCACACGTCTATTACTGATAGACTCAATCACTGAAATTGATTGTGTGCTACTTTACCTAACAGATCTATCATTATATACCCTATCAAGTGAATAAATAACGTATGTCAATGATAGTTAACTTCCAATATCTTTTAGTGATAGTTTACCATGCTTATTTTGTTATTTCTTATTAGATCTATCACTAATATATCATATGAAAAATGTGATACTAATGATATTTGACTTGGTTTTTTATCCGTGATGGATTGCTTTCTTATTTGCTATATCTATTATCAATAAAATAAAAATGTTATATTATTAAAATCTTAAGAGGTTTTGGTAGTAAAATAGTATTGAGCTTCCTCCCGAAGAAATATACTCTCTTCTCTCTCCTACTCTTCCCCTAAATCTTTAGGGTCTTCAAAGGTTTGTTTCAGATTAACGAGTTAGATTAGTTTAGATGTATATTTAAAATTTAAAATCTAGTTTGTAATGGTGATTATCCTACTTTCATATTGCACTTGGTCAGAGGATGGATGCTCTTTCGTTGAAGACATGGAAAAAAATCTTTGTGGTGCCCCTTTATTCAAACCATTTAGCCAAAATCATTGATTGAGCTTAGACATTGCCTGATTCAAGATTACTTATTTAAACAAGTGAAAGAGAGACAACTTTGTAACTTGTAGAAGCCAAAATTCATCCTTATGTTTCCAGAAAAATCTTTCGATGAAAAGAAAAGTGGATTTTGGGTCAAGAAAGAATATGAATGTTAGAGCTTGATTGGGATAAAACTTTTCTACAACATTGATCTAACCTTTATAGAACTTTATTCCTCCATGTTCTTTATTATTTGATTTCTCTTTTAAACTTGTTGGTTGCGAGAACTTTTTCTATTCTTAATGCATTGTTTAGATTTGGTCATTCTTTACATTGATTCTTTGTCATAAATCCAAATTGAGAAAAAAAATTATTGTGACTATATTTGGATAGTTTTCCCTAGTTAAAGCATGAGATAGAGATATATATTATTGTAAATTTTGTGGCATATTTTAGGTTCTATGTGCTTAATTATTTGAATTGTCGGAATAGTCATAAAGATATAGATACACTCTACTTTTCGAAGAAAATTGTTATTGTTTGAGAAAGAATATCAAGTCAATAGGGTAGAATTTGCCAACAACCTTGGTTTAGAAAAGTTTTGAGTAAAGTTGTAGGAAAAGTTAGAGGGCAATATTGGTGAAGTCATGCTCTAGAGTTTAATCCACTTGAATTTACTATTGTTTGTTGATAGTTATGTTATTTTCTTCTTTTATTGAACTAATTTTATTTCTTTACTTCACTACCATTAAACTTTTGGTGTTCACATAAAACTTTTGGTGTTCACAGAGGAGAAAAGACGTGTTTAGAGAGAAAAGTTAGGGTTTTGAGAATATCGGAAGGAACACGAAGAACAGAGGCTCGAGAGATCGCCGAATTTGTTTACTTTCTCTTCTTCTTTCTTTTCTTTAGCTTCAACTTCCTTCAAAGATGTGGATTGTTGTTCTTAGTTATAGCATGAACTAATTACACTTTTCTAGGGCGTTCATGTAGCCTTTATCAAACTTTATTTCTCCTTGTTCTTTATTTGATTTATAGTCTAAACTTATTGGTTGTGAACTTTTCTTTTCTTAATGCATTGTTTGGATTTGGCCAATCTTTACATTGATACTTTGTCACAAATCGAGGTTGAGAAACAAGATTATTGGCTAGGCTTGAATAGTTCTCCTTTATTTGAGCAAGAGATAGAGATATTCTTGCAAATTTGGTGGCATCTTTAGTTTTTACGTGCTCGAGTATTTGAACTGCATGGGTAGCCATAGAAATATAGGTGCTCTACTCTTCAAAGAAACTCATTACTACTTGAGAAAGAATATCGAGTCAATAGAATGTAACCTGCCAACAATCTTGGTTTCAAATAGTTTCAATTAAAGTGTAAGGAGAAATAAAGGGCGATATTGGTGAAGTCATACTCTAGAATTTACTCCATCCTGTTTTCAATCATATATCTTGATACTAGTGTGTTTTCTTGTTTTCATTGAATTAGGATTCTAATTACTTCTCTAGTCATTATATTTGATCTTTCGACATTCAGATAAAACTGAAGTTGAGAATTCGGTAGTTAGCAATAATTCATTCCTTCTAAAGACGATACTCTATTCACTTCTATACTACATGTGACGATTCGTACACTTGCGAATTCGAACAACAGTCTTACTCTTTCTAATAAGACCGTTAAAGAAAATGCAGACACGTCACTAGAATGATCATAGAGTTATTTAATCTTCTTCATGATTGTATTCTAAACTCCTGCCCATGTAGGTGTGTTCTTTGATTCACATGAGTGAGCGTGACATGAATTTTCACCCCAGTAAGCCTTCTGTTTTGAGAACACATGGGGAGCTGGACATTCCTATACAAGATGGAATTCATAGCATCTCAATGGTGGAAAGTGCAAAAAGCATGCACTTCTCCTTATTAACTGTGTATATAAGTGATTCGCTTAAAGTGTTGGTTTAGAGTTTGGATAACAGGGTACACGTCTTCTTGATACCCTAAGAATAATTAACCCATGATGAGATCATAAAAGGCGACATTAGAGATCCATTAGAACTTAAGGAGCAAGATGTGGGACTAGAGGCAAAATGGTAATTTCATCCAGTTGGGACCATTGATCACTTTCTTAAGGATCAAATTAGCGATTATGATTATATCATGGGCATCACTCTACTACAGTACATGAGAGTGCAACCCTTGGTCTATAGTGGAGTCATTGGTTAATTAAAGAGTTTAATTAATCAATTCTTGACCATTGGAGCTCAAAGTGGTAGGTCCATTAAATTCCCCTGCTAGCTCGTTGACCTATGCAGCAAACAATAAGTTGAGTGAAAGGTAAAATAGTGCCTATTATTTAATTTATAATTAAAATGTGTAATTTGACATTTAATAATACATTGGATTTATTATTTTTAGAGCGATGCAAAAAAACTAATTTAGTATTGAACTGCGAAAATTGTCATTATATGGTAGAATAAGAAATAGACCTAGGTCATAAGATTTCACATAAAGGGATGGAGGTGGATCGAGCTAAAATAGATTTGATTTCAAAACTTCTCCCTCCAACCTCTGAAAAGGTATTATGAGTTTCCTAAGACATGGAGGTTTCTATCATCACTTTATTAAGAATTTTGCAAAAATTTCGAAGCTGTTGTGTTGTTTGCTTGAAATTGATAGGCCATTTTTGTTTGTTGATGATTGTATGATTGCATTTAAAACGTTTAGAAAAGCTTTAACTATTGCTCCTATAATTCTTAAACCTGATTGGGATTTACCATTTGAACCAATATGTGATGCTAGTGATTATGCATTAGGAGTTATGTTAAGGTAAATGAAAGATAAAAATTTTTACCCTGTTTACTAGGCAAGTAAGACCTTGACTTAAACACGACTAAATTATATCACTATTGAAAAAGGAATAATTACGTGTTGTATTTTTCTTTTTTGATAAATTGAGGTTTTATTTGATTGGGACAAAAGTCATTGTTTTTACTAATCATTTTGCTTAGAAGTATTTGTTTGCCAAAAAGGACGGAAAGCCAAGGTTGATCTGATGGATTTTGCTTTTGCAAGAGTTCGATATAAAGATTCGTGATAGAAAAGGAACAAAGAATCAAGTGGCTGACCATTTCTCTAGGTTGGAATCCCTGAATCTGGATGATCAATCCGCTATCAAGGAGAAGTTTGTTGATGAACAACTCTTACGAGTTGAGGTAGTCCCATGGTATACAAATCTAAGAAATTATCTACTAAGTAGTATAATTCTTCATGAGTTCAATCGACAACCGATAAAGAATTGTTTACATGATGTTAGGCAGTTTACGTGAGATGATTTTTTTAATATATACAATCAAGGAGAACAAAAAAAACTATATTGGAGGCATGCCATATAGGAAAACTGCAGCTAAGGTATTGTAAGGTGGTTTTTTTTTTGCCCACTCTATTTCATGATGCCCACCAACTTACTGATTTGTGATAGATGGCCCTTCATCCCTATTTTAGAACTAGAAATATTTGAGTAGGACATATTTGTGGTGGTTAGAAGTAGGGTGAAATAAGGCACTGCATAAATGGAGCGTTAGGCGACATGAATACCCTATTTCACAACACATTTTCCCCAGCTAAGTCGGAATAAATTATCTGGGTCGCTGTCTAAAAGGCATATGACTAGAGGGACGAGTGCAAAGACCAAGAGTTTCTACTCCAATAGCATCCTCATGGTGAGCATACACATCCCATTTGATAGGGGTGAAAAAATATCAGGTCGTGTTGATTTTCGGGTAGGAAGAAGATAGCTGAAATCGGTTCGGTTGAGTCAGTACAAAAACCGAAACGAACCGAACTGGTTCAATTCGATTTTCGGTCTTTATTTTTTCCAAAATCCTTTTTTTAAATTTAAAGGCCCCTAATTTTAAAAGCCCAATTAAAAAATAGCCTTTAAAGCTCAAACCAAAATCTGGGTTGTGTTTGTGACCTTTTTATATTAAAAAAAATGAAAAAGAAAATTGGGTGAATCTTTAAATCTTTCTTTTTTTCGTTGCTTTTCTCTTTTAACTCAGTTTTAGAGTAAATAAGAACTCCAAACCCACCATATCTTCACATGCGTGTATAAGAAAACCTCATTCAATAATAGAGGTCAAAGGAAGGAAATAATAAAAGCAAAATTAAGAGAAAACTCACATGCCCGAGGGAATCGACCCAAGGGTCCAGATATTCCAGCTCTCTTAACACAAAATCAAGAATGCAAAGAGTCTCTCATTGACGGATCCATCTGGAACCGAAAAGAACAAAAAACACACAAGCTGTTGGAAGATCACTAGCTACTGTAGAGATACGCTGCCGCGGTAAGGTTGCCGCTGGAGAGGGTTATCAGAGAGGGGGGTATGGGTGACCAAACTGACTCGACCTGAAACCGTATTGGTTCGGTTCGATTTTTCAGGCCGGTTCAATTTCTTTCACTTTACCATTTGAAGAGGAAGGAGAGGTTGCATAGTGTTGGAAATCCACAACTACGTGAAATTAAGTGCAAGTGTGTACACTATTCGATTGTAGTAGCAAACAAGGTTGAAATCCATAGTGTAACGCCCCAAGCCCAGGATTTGAACAAAGATTCGGAATCCAGATTTAGCCAAGACCAACATGACTCATTCCAAGATGCGTTGTACTCACTCACATGCTTCTTAGTAAAGCACACTTAACTTTAGAGTTATTACGATTGAGTTACCGAAGAGAAAGGTACACCTTAGTAAGTATAGGTAATGACTATCAATTCTTTTAAGAATTTCTTGACCATTGTCTCAGAATCTCTTTCATTCGGATGTGGTATCAATTCATTCATGGGTCCCTCCTCTCTACTCGGGTGTCACATGTCCACCAGTTTTCGCCTTGGTTCATCCCCGAACTACATCGTATTGGAAGAGGTGTCATTATATTGATATGGCTTTTGTTATTGTTTTCCTTTCTTTTTTGCTTTATTAGATCTTTTATTAAGCCTTCATTTATTTTCAGTTCACAATAGTTGATTTTAAGGTGTTAAATTGTCCTTGATATGCTGAATTTTGTGCGTATCATGCTCATGCAATTCATTTGGAGTTAGGCTTGACTAGAATTCGTATGAATAGAAGTATATCGCTCCCATTTTTCCAATAAAGGTAATTTTATAAATCACAATACATGAGTTGCTCCGCTATTGAGAAATAATTTTAAATTATAAGATTTTGAAATGGAGATTATTTTAAATTTCTAATTTCTTTTGGAATGAAATGGATTTCAAATAATTAAAATTAAATTTTTTGTTCGGAGTTTTACGAGAAAAGAAAGTATAATACTTTACTATTATGCCCTTATAAATTTTTTGGATATTATATGAATAATAATATAAGATTTTTATATCAAATGGAAAATCGTTTAATCAAATCAAATCAACCTAAGAAATTAAAACGGTCAAATCTCATCCTTATTATAAGATCAAATAAAACTTGCAAATTGAACAAAATAGATACAAAAATGTTTTCACAAAAAGACCAAAAAATTTATCCATTTGAAATCTAATCTACTAACCTCCTTGCAAGATCCGTCCTACATAATTAAGAACCATCCTTTTATCCAACCAAAGATTTCAAACAACACCACCAATGATGAACGCGACGAAAACAAAAAAGAAGGCTTGTCAAAGATTTTTACTATTTATTATTATTGGGTAAATCTAAGGCAGCACACATCGAGAATCTGATCAAGCTACGTGGACAACATCCACCAATACAAGATGATGGAAATCGAGCCTTAACCCGTGCGTATCAGATCTAGGGGTCGAGCGCACGCAGGAAGGAGAATGTCGGTCGCCCTCATGAACTAGGACGACCCTCCTCTCTCTTTCACTCTCTCTCTGTACAAAAGATCCCTAGAAAAACCTAATGTAAAAACACGCCGCCATCATCAAATTCCAAAGAATATTTATAGACATACTTATGTTGACATCATGAAATAAAAAGAAAAGGCTGTAGATGACTAAGGTTAGCACCAAAGGAAAATAGATGCTTGATTCTGAATACATAAATAAGAACGTCCCAATGTTCCCAGGAAAATCTTTTTATGAAAAGAAAAGTCGATTTTGGGTCAAGAAAGAATATGAATGTTAGAGCTTTGATTGGTATAACACTTTTCTAGGACATTGATGTAATCTTTATAGAACTTTACTCTTCCATGTTCTTTATTATTTGATTTCTTTTTTAAACTTGTTGGTTGTGAGAACTTTTTCTATTCTTAATGATTTTTTAGACTTGGTTATTCTTTACATTGATTCCTTGTCATAAATTGCGGTTGAGAAACAAAATTATTGACTATATTTGGATAGTTTTCCCTAGTTAAAGCAAGAGATAGAGATATATATTATCGTAAATTTTGTGGCATATTTTTTAGGTTCTATGTGTTTAATTATTTTAATTGTCGGAATAGTCATAGAGATATAGATGCTCTACTTTTCGAAGAAAATCGTTATTGCTTGAGAAAAAATATCAAATCAATAGGTAGAAACCGTTGAGAAGTTTTGAGTAAAGTTGTAGGAAAAGTTAAAGGACAATATTGGTGAGGCCACGCTCTAGAGTTTAATCCACTTGAATTTATTTTTGTTTATTGATAGTTGTGTTATTTTCTTCTTTTATTGAACTAATTTTATTTCTTTACTTCACTGCCATTAAACTTTTGGTGTTCACATAAAACTGGAAATCTGGTAACTAGTAAGAGCATCTATTCCCTATGGAGACGATACTCTATCCACTTCTATATTACTTATGACGATTCGTACACTTGCGAAATCAAACAACATCTACTTGACCTGCATAGTCAAAAGACGTAAGTTTTCGCTATATTTGCTCCAAAAAGTGGTCAATTTCCAAACTTATGCATCAGTGATGTGTCTTATTCAAATATTAACATTATGTACTTGATATATGCAATTTATAGATAAGAATGAATCATTTAAACTTTAAAGTATGCATAAAATCTATCTTTAAACCTTGATAAACAAGGTTTATCAGTTATCATATATAATGAGAATGCGTAAGATTGGACTGTTATGTGTCTTACTCTTTCTAATAAGACCGTTAAAGAAATGCAGACACATCACTAGAATGATAGAGTTATTTAATCTTAATCATGAGTGTATTATAAACTGCTGCCTATGCAGGTGTGTTCTTTGATTCACATGAGTGAAGGGAACGTGAATTTTCACCCCATTAAGCCTTCTGTTTTGAGAACACATGAGGAGCTAGGCACATTCCTACATAAGATGGGATTCATAGTATCTCAAGAGCGGAAAGTACAAAGTATGCACTTCTCCTTATTAACTGTATATATAAGTGATTCACTTAAAAATGTTGGTTCAAAGCTTAGATAACAGGGTACACGTCTTCTTGATACCCCAAGAAGGATTAACCGTACCAATGATGAGATCATGGAAGGCCACATTAGAGATACATTAGAACTTAAAAGAGCAAAATGTGGGACTAGAGGCAAAATGGTAATTTCATCCGGCTGGGTCATGAAATCACTTTAATAAGGATCAAATCAGTGGTTATGATTATATCCATGGACATAACTCAACTACAGTGTATGGTAGGTCCATTAGGTCCCCTGCTAGCTCATTGACCTATGTAACAAACAATAAGTTGGGAGAAAGCTAAAATAGTACAGATTATTTAATTTGACATTTAATAATACATTGGATTTATAATTTTTAGGACGATGCAAAAAAGCTAATTTAGTATTGAACTGCAAAAAGTGTCACAAGAAATAGACCCAGGTCATAAGATTTCACATAAAGGGATGGAGGTGGATCGGGCTAAAATAGATTTGATTCCAAAACTTCCCCCTCCAACCTCTGAAAGGGTATTATGAGTTTCCTAGGACACCAAGGTTTCTATCATCACTTTATTAAGAATTTTGCCAAAATTTTGAAGCTGTTTTGTTGTTTGCTTGAAATTGATAGGTCATTTTTGTTCGGTGGTGATTGTATGATTGCATTTTTGTTTGGTGGTGATTGTATGATTACATTTAAAACGCATAGAGAAGCTTTAACTACTGGTCCTATAATTCTTAAACCTGATTGGAATTTACCATTCTAACTAATATGTGATGCTAGTGATTATGTATTAGGAGTTATGTTAGGGTAAAGGAAAGATAAGATTTTTCACCATGTTTACTATGTAAGTAAGACCTTGATTGAAGCACAACAAAATTATATCCCTACTAAAAAATGAATTATTACATGTTGTGACTTGCTTTTGATAAATTTAGGTCTTATTTGATTGGGACCAAAGTCATTATTTTTACTAATCATTTTGCATTGAAGTATTTGTTTGGTAAAAATGACATAAAGTCAAGGTTGATTAGATGGATTTTACTTTTGAAAGAATTCAATATAGAGATTCGTGATAGAAAAGGTACAGAGAGTCAAGCAGCAGTTTGATGATGAACAACTTTTATGAGTTGAGGTAGTCTCATGGTATGCAAATCTAAGAAATTATCTACTAAGTGGTATAATTCTTCATCAGGTCAATCGACAACACGTAAAAGAATTGTTTACATGATGTTATACAGTTTAGGTGAGATAATTTATTTTTATAGTACTTAGACCTAATAAGATTCTTCGCAGGTGGTGGCTGAAGGAGAACAAAAAGTTATCTGGGAGGCATGTCAATATAGGAAAACTGCAACCAAGGTGTTGCAAAGTATTTTTTTTTTGGCCCACTATATTTCATGATGCCCACCAACTTACCAACTTACTAATTTTGTGATAGATGCCAGAGAACAGGTAACATTTCCCAATGAAATGAAGTGCCCTTTACCCCTATTTTAGAAATAGAAATCTTTGAGTAGGACATATTTGTGGTGGTTAGAAGTATGGTGAAATAAGTCATTGTGTAAATAGAGCATCAGTCGACATGAATACCCTATTTTGCAACACATTTTCCCTAATTGAGTGGGAATAAATTATTTCGGTAGTTGTCTGAAAGGCATATGAATAGCGGGACGAGTGCAAGGACCAAGATTTTCTACTCCAGTAGCATCCCTCACGATGAGCATACACATACCATTTGATAGGGGTGAAAAATAATCAGGTCGGGTCAATTTTTGGGAACAAGAAGATAACTGAAATCAATTCAGGTTGAGTTAGTACAAAAATCGAACCGAACCGAACTGGTTCAATTCGATTTTTCGGTCTTTTTTTCCAATTTTTTTTTTAAATTTAAAAGGCCCTAATTTTAAAAACCCAATTAAAAAATGGTCTCTAAATCTCAAACCTTGATTGTGTTTGTGGCCTTTTTATATTAAAAAAATGAAAAAGAAAATCTGGTGAATCTTTAAATCTCTCTTTTTTTTTTCCTTGCTTTTCTCTTTTAACTCCTTGGACTGGGATAAGAACTCCAAATTTTAGAGCAAATAAGAACTTCAAACCCACTATATCTTCACATTCGTGGATAAGAAAACTCCATTCCAATAGCAGAGGTCAAAAGAAGGAAAAATAAAAACAAAATTCAGAGGAAAATCGGAATCAATCCAAGGGTCCAAACATTCTCAACTCTCTAATACAAAATCAAGAATGCAAAGAGACTCTCATCGACGGATCTATCTGGCACCGGAAAAGAAAAAAACATACAAACTCTCAAGTCTCAACCGATAGAAATGCCGTCAAAGGCTGGAGAAGGATTGCCGCCACGCGCTTGAGAAAGTCGCTGCTGCTGGTGGAAGGTCACTGCTGGAGAGGTACGCCACTGCGATAAGGTTGCCGCTGGATTGGGTTATCAGAGAGAGGGGGGTGTGAGTGGGTTGTGAGTTGTGAGTCGTGATGGCAGGAGGGGAGGGGTAAGTGGCGCATGTAGCTTTATGTCTTAGGTTAAGAACAAAACAAACAACCAAAACTGAACCAAAATTTTTTGTTCGATTTTGGTTTCAATTTGAATAGAATTTTAGATAAACCGAATCGACTCGACTCGAACCGTATCGGTTCGGTTTGGTTCGATTTTTCAGGTCGATTCAGTTTCTTTCACCCTACCACTTGAGGATGAAGAAGAGGTCGCATAGTGTTGAAAATCCACAACTACGTGAAATCAAGTGGAAGTGCGTACACAATAAATATTGATTGTAGTAGCAAACAAGGTTAAAATCCACGAGGAATGAGTACAATGCTTCAAAATAAACCTAGGAATACCAATCACACCACATTTATAATATTCAATGATATTAACTACAAAATAACAAGAAATCACAAACAGAATACAAATAAAAGCAAAGATGATTAAAACACTGGAAACAAAAACCTGTTTGGACACTAAACGCAATAGCAAAGGGGAAACACTAGCAATAAAATGGGGACATGAGATGTTACAACATTGCAGTTCTTGCCCAAAAGAAACATTCTAGCAAACAAAATAGTGGATTAAAAGCAAGTAAAAACGAAGATGATTAAAGCACTAGAATAAGAACCTGCTAGGACACTAAATGCGATAGAAAAGGGGAACACTAGCAGTAAAGTGGGAACATGAGAGGAAACTTGTTGGATTCTTCACAACTAGGAGAAAAGTGGTAAAAGTATACACCAAAATAATCTGTTGTGGTATAAAAATGTAACAACCCGTATTTTCTAATACGATCATTCTGACAAAATGCGGAAACGTAACTTTCAAGAAACCTTAAGAACTAAAATTATTCAGCGGAAGCAATTTCTTTACAGAATTTTTCTAAACTAACCTAACTAAATAGGGAAATGACTTTCAAACTCATGTCAGTACGCTAAACTTCACCTTCTGCTAGAACAATCATTCAATCCTTCATCTGAAAAACATTTAGGAAAATAAAGATGGGTACAAAAATACTCAATAAGCAATTTCCATATCGAATTTCGAAATTCATTTTCCTTTCAAAACATTCGTAAACAAAAATACGAACAGATCAAAACTTTTAAAGTCCTTTAAAATATTTAATACAATTTTCAAAACTTTTAAAACAAACTAAATTTTCAGAAACAAAGTCTTCAAATAAGATAAAATTTCTAGTCAATCAAAACAAACTTTCATTCGATCAAACTTCAAATCTTTCAAAACAAACTTTTTTCAATTAAAACTTTCAAAACTCCTTCTAAAACATTTGGTACAACTTTCAAACTTTCGAATAATTAAATCACATTCAAAACAATCTTACATTCATTCATACTCTTAAAATCAGAGTGGAAGGTTGCATTATTTGGGTAGCCTACAGAATATATGTGATTACCCGTCGGTAACACCAATCAATCAGAAGCTTCTATCAAAGTTGTCGAATTAATATCGACCAGAACAGAGTTGTCGAAATAATATCGACCTGAACAAACAGACCGATTACTTAAGTGTGAGGCCATATGAGTGAATAACACACACATGAATCTTCATTCCCAAGGAATGCCAAACCACAAAAGTGCTTTCCCACAAATAAGCTAGAACAGAAATCCATCAATTCCAAATTAGGCTGCTATTCCAAATAAGCAAAACGTTCCTCAAAACAAAATCATGGCACATCTGGGTAGCCCTATCAAATCAATCAAAATATCTTTCAAATAAAATGCAAAACAAATACTTACTTTCAATATTAAATTAATTCAAAACATTGAAATAATTTAAAACAAACTTTATCAATCCTCCAAAACATGATTTCAAATATTTCACAAATAAACAAAATATCAATTTCAAACCTTTAAATAAATCTAAACAAAACTTTATCAAATCATATAAGAATACTTCAAATACTTTGCAAATAAACATAATATCAATTGACAAATTAGTTTTCAAATCTATAATAAAACTTCAATTTCATATGCAAGATATCAATTTCAAATCTTCATATCAAAGCCAAAATAAATTTTAGTTTTCGAAGAGATATGGTAAATCACTTACAACACTTTTCGAAGGGATACGGTAAATTACTTACAATACTTTTCAAAGGGATACGGTAAAGAACTTACGATACTTTTTCGAAGGGATATGACAAATTACTTACCTTTTTCAGAAATTCTATGAATCTAATTAACTTATTCCTTGGTAGTTGTCAACTTAAACGCCTAGAAACAACCAATATCCAAAATCAATTCTTAAATCCTATCCAAGGATTTAAAATTCAACCAATTACTAACCAAATCTTATCTACCCAATTTTCCCATTCAAAACACTTTTTATGCAAAATAATTAGGAAAGTATGGATTTGGATCTACAAAACCAGATCTGAAAATTGGTTTAAAAAGCCTCTAAAATCAACAATAACAACCTTTAAAATTACAAGAATCGGTATAAATTAATACGGACTAAATTTACAAAATGTTTCTCAACAAAACAAGTTTAAAAGCCTTATAATCAATTGAAAATTTGGGGATTTTAAATCTGGAAAATTTTATGTTTTATAAAATAAAACTTCAAGAATTTTCCATAAAACAATTAACAATTTACTGATTTTTATAGAAAAATGAGATCTGAAAATTGTATAGAAAACCTTTAAAACATATAATTTTTCATGTAAAAATCGTAACAACAAACTATAATTTATAGGATACATATAGGCAAACTTTATATGCAAAAAGAGTCTCAAAATAGCCCAAAAACAGTCTCATAAACAAAAAGATTCAAACCAAAAATTCTGGAAAATGTTTAGGGTAAAAAGTCATTAAAATCTTTTATTATAAAGACAAAGATCTCAAAACTTTTCCCAATAAACTGAATTAAAGAACTACAGATCAAGAAGAATAAAACTAAAACAATAAGCAAGAAAAAGGGCTGACCGATCTTTGAGAGAAAATACCAAAATTATTCTTCTTTCCTTTTCTTTTTCTCTTGGAGAGAAATCTAGGTCTAACAATTTAAGAAAATAAAACCTAGGGTTTAAGGGCTTTTAACAAACCCTAATGAATCCTTTAAAAAAAAGGATTAACATAAAAAGATGAAGATTTAATAAAACTCTCACTTTTTATTTTTTAAATTCTAAGAACAAATTATCTTTTAAAAATAATTTTTAAAACAAAAATTTATATTTTTGAGAAAATAAAGAAAACAACTATATAAAAATAATATATATATATATATATATATATATTTTTCCGGTTGTTACAAAAAACAAGGTCGTCTCCATGGAGATTACAGTTTTACTTGAAATAGTAAATTAGAATACCAAAAATCAAAATTAAAATTAAAATATTAAAGTGGTATGGATGCTGTAAAAATAGTAAATCAACAAAAAAACAATAAATGAGCAAGAACAGAAATATTCTACAATTCGACTCTGGAGCATTCGAAAACAGAAAACAGATAGAAAATGTGAAAAAGATGCGAAATGGATGTAAATCGAGGGGGAATCACTCTAATGCTCTCACTCACGTTTAGATATGCTCTAGTAGACTCAAAATGCCGAATGCCCAAATAGACATGGCTCTCTTCCGAGATACACAAACATGTTTAACCCCAACTCCCGTTTGTCACTACGGGTTTGCGACGTGGAGCGGCCGACTTTCTTCCTGAGATGAGAAAAATGGAGTCGCCACCAGTCTTTATTTATAGGGTGTGACTGGCCTCCCAAATGCATGGATAAGTTGGTCTGTGTGAAAAAGATATGGGTTTAGGGGTCTTTTGTGTATGGGGAAAGTATTAGTACCCCACAACACTCGTTCAATGAAAGATAATTTATTTTTCATATTATTTTTAAGAAAATGGCCTTTTAAAAAAGAATTTTATTTTTAAATGTCCCACGTTTTATTGATCATTATTCATAAAATAAATAATGAACAATAATTATGAGTGGCCTAAAGCCATTAAGAAAATTTTGTTGATTTGAATTTAAATTGGCCTCCCACAATAAATTCATCACCTCAAGAATATTAGGGAATCGACCTCTCGAATTCTCCAACCTCCGTCATAGGAATTTTTTAGGAAAAATATTAATGACAAATATTTGATTTGTTATTTTTTTGCAATATTATAAGTGTTTTTAAAAGTCTTTGGCTTATTAGGCAGAAATGAATTTATAAAAAGAATATTTTCTCAGATAAATGTTTTTTTTAAAACATATTGATAAACATTACATATTTTGTAAGGAAACCTATTAAAAATCAAATCTTGGCCTCCCGAGATATTGATCTTTACCCTCAAGAATCCGAGAACATCGGCCTCCCGAACATTTCAAGGTTCCATTGTTGGGGCTTTTCATTACCAAATTTTTAGTTGAAGATATTTAATAAAATTAAGAAAAATAACATTTATTGTACAATATTATATACATTTGCAAAATATCATACATGTAATCACCCAACTTCCTATTTAGGAAAGAAAAAAAATAAAATTAATTAAGCAAGCTGGAAGAACTAGGAAGAGTTTAAATAGGAAGATTTGTATAATAGTTAAAAATATGGGTATCTCTAGATTCCAAGTTAGCAATGAAAAACTAACTGTCACACCTACCATATGCATACAACTAATAGGCTCACAAATAAATTACACTTTATGGTCTCAAACCAATGCAAATATGCTTCATAATTACTAAATTATAGTCATTAATTAAAGCTTCAAAGTAAAAGACTTTAACGTGATGAATCAAAAGTCTACATCAATTACCTTCTTGTGCACTTGTTGTCATTTTGTGAAGTAGGTACGCAAAGGATTATTCACAACCATAAAAGTTAGTCTAACAATGGATGAGATACCATGAAGAAGTTAAAAACTAATCTTCTTAAGGACAAAACTTGCCTACTAATTGCCCATTTTGGAGATTTTCAAATGTGTTTAGAAAAAGAAAAAGTTTTTGTCTCTTCCTCTTTAGAGTCTCAACTCCCCTATGTCAAAATCTCGAGAGTTGTGTCAAAATCTCAAGAGTTGGGCAGCATTGTATAACTCTTTTTTTAAATATAGACCTTTAAATAAATGCAATACAAAAATCATTGCAATCAAAATTGTCAATCAATTAATGGGGCAAAACATGGAAGAGTCAAATGGAGATAGAAATTTGTGGATGAAACTAAATAGAAACTAAATAGATACAGAAATAAAATGTTTCAAGCAACAAACACGACCCAATATCCTTTTCTTAGAAAAATATTGAACATAACAGGTGTACCAAAAAATTCAGTATTATTATCACTTATACTAAACCACATCATCAGTAATTAGAAATGGAAGTGGGAGTAGTAGTACTTTGTTAGACCAACCTCCTCATTCTCCTCCCTTATCGGTTTGGGCATGAGATAGAAACCTGTAGTCATTATAATGCATTTGTAAATGTTCATCAAGGTAGACATTCAACAGCAATGAGAATCATAACAAGAAAAAAGTTGCTGAGATAACCGGCAACTGTGAGTATTTAAATTCAGAAGGAAAAAAGAAGATAAAATAACCTGTGGCGGCCAGTGGTAGGGGTGGTCAGCGGCGACGGCATTCAGCAGCTGCGATAATACCCCAACTAGCTTTGAGATACAACAGCGGCAGAGAAGACATCGTTTAGTGTCGCAGACGACACCGTTCAGCGGTGACAGGTTGAGTGGCTATGACGGTACCTCAACGACGTTCCGGATACAACAACGACGTTCACGGTGGGGATCGTAGCGATGTTCATGGTGGGGATCGATCAAGCGGAGTGGTCTTCACAGGGAGGGAGGGGCGGTTGACACAATGGAGAAAGGGGAAAAGAAAATTAGGGCAAAAAAGAAAAGGGTAAGGGGGTTTATAGGGTAAAAAAATAATAAAAAATGATAGAAATTGACCCAAATGTTTCTTTTTTTTTCAGAGTAATATAAAATAAATAAAAAAAGATATTATTTATTTTTAATGGAGTGCACAATTTACTTAGTGAAGAATACAGTATTCCGGAATATTTCGTCATTTCCCGCTAAAAACACACCTCACTCTTTTGTGATGTTTAAAAAACGTCACGAAAAACACTAGTTTGGCAAACTTTTCGTGACATTTAAAAACCGTTATAGAAGATCAAAATTCTAGAAATCTCCGTTTTTTTCCTCAAAAAACGCGTTTCTTTACTTTCGTGATGCAATTTTTTTAATTTGAACAGTATTTTACTGTTCATGAGCGTCACGAAATTAGGGTTGCCTCCAACAACACTCCAACATTCCCCATCCCATTACTCCATTCTCACTTGAAGAAAGCTGTCAAGAAACCGTTGAAGAAGACAACAAAGAGAGAAGATCGGCTGTATTCTTCATTTTCTTCTTCTTTTGCACTTTTTAGTGCACGGGTTTTGTATTTTATTCTTCTCTTTTCTTGTATGACATTAAGTAGCTAAGTTTATTTGTAAGGGGGAGGATGTTGTAAACTTGTTCTTTGGCTTTATACTTTGCTTTGGCTTTAATGATGATATATATACTGAGTTGAAGTTGTTTTTAACGTTTTATTTTCAGTGTGCTTGGCCAACATATTGGAATATCTTCTTATTAACTCGTGGAAAATTGTAATAGGATGTGTTTAGCTTCAACTCGTGCTAGATCTACTTGAGTTTAGAGCGTGGGTACTTAGGAATAAGGCTCACCTAGCAAGGTTATAAACTGAGTATATATGTTGTCAAGTTTGTCTAAAAACATGAATAGTAGAAAATCTGAAAATCTGGGAAGATTTTGTGTCTGTTTGGCCATAATATATCAACATCGTAATGCTACAGCATCGTTAGAGTAGCCTAGAAAAGGTCACACAAACTCTTCCCCCTTACCCTTTTAAATATCAGTAATTAACCTCTTGTTTGAATATTTTCCTTTAATCGATGTGGTTTTGTTTGGTTCTGACTTGTTTTTACTCAGCAAATCATACATGCACTATTTTGTTTGAGTTCCTTTAGTTTTTCTTGTTCAAAACATATTTTGTTAATTTGTTTATTTTCTTAAGTAATTGTTGAAGTGTTAGTTATCAATCCCTATGGAGACGTTCTTTTTATCACTTGCTACAACGGTTGTGTACACTTGCACAAAGGGTTCTAAACCGTAACCAACAAGTTTTTGGCACTATTATCGGGGATTGATTCAACTTTACACTTTATATTGTTGCTTAAGAAAATATGTGCTAGAAAAAAATTTTCTTTTAACTACTGTTTGATGGATCTTGAAGGTGGATGCATGATCTGCAAAGGTTGGAATATCTGCTCACAACGAAATATAACGTACTTTTCATCGAAGAAGAAGAGGACAACGTAGACATCAAGTAGAAGCTGAGCAAATTGATCAACTATCGAGAATCCGTTACGACTTGTCATATCCTAGAGCCTCAAGTGACAGAATTGGTCAAGGAGCTGATAATGATGATTCAATTGCTTCACTGAAGGCTCAAATTACCAACCTGACTAATATGGTCAAGAACATGAACAATGCTGCAGCATCGTCAACTAGCCATGAAATCAACAATATACTAGCAATCTCCTATTCTTATTACGAGGGATGGAGGCAGCACCCCACTTTCAGTTGGGGAGAGAACCAAGGACAGCAAGATGCCTCTTAATTTCAGAAAAAGGCGATTCACCACTCTAGTATCATAATGTCTAATCAAGAGCAGGAGGTGAAGCCAACAACAAGTTCCTCCAATTCTGTGGAGAATGTAATGATAGAATACAGGGTGAAGAATAATGCCACACTCTAAAGCCAAGCAGTTTCTCTAAGAAATTTGGAAATCCAATTGGGACAAATGGCAAATGAGTTGAAAAATAGGTCCCTTGTTACTTTGTCTAATGACACCGAAAGTCCCAAGAGAGAGGGGAAGGAATAGTTAACCCTATAACTATAAGGTGTGACAAGGCTTTACCCCAACTACGAGCAGACTGCCATGTAAAGGAAACTGCAGAAAATGTGCTGGTTGATGATAACAGAGTGAACGATGCTAGAGCATCGCATGAGCAGATTTCAGAGTCAGAAATTCACATAGAGACAGAAGCTCAGTATGAACCTGAAATTAGCAGAGGAAAAAGAGCAGCAGAAGTAGAATTAGTGGAGGAAGCAGAACCAAGAGAAGCATCAGTCCAGAAAAGTGTGGAAACACCAGGGGAATATAGACCACCTCGCCCTATCCTTAAAGGCTTCAAAAGAGAAACCAAGATGATCAACTCAAGCATTTTTTGGATGTGTTGAAGCAACTCCACATCAATATACCCTTAGTTGAGGCTCTTGAGGAGATGTCTAACTATGCAAAAATTTTGAAGGATATCTTGACTAAGAAAAAGAGGTTTGGAGAGTTTGAAACCATAGCTTCAACCAAGGAGTGCAGTACAATTTTAACAGACAAGCTTCCACAAAAAATTTAGGATCTAGGGAGTTTCACTATTCCAATCTCTATTTGTGGAAAGAATGTGAGCCATGCTATATGCGATTTGGGTGTAAGCATAAACCTCGTGCCATTATTAGTATATCAGAGGTTGGGTATTGGTGAAGCAAGACTTACCATGGTGACACTATAGCTAGCTGACAGGTCAATCGCTCACCCAGAGGACAAGATCGAAGATGTGTTAGTACAAGTGGACAAGTTCATTTTCCCAGCTGACTTCATCATCAAGATCCCAATAATTTTGGGGATGCCTTTTCTATCCACCGGTAGAACGTTTATAGATGTGCATAATGGGGAGTTAACCATGAGAGTAAATGATCAACATATTACCTTTTCTATTTTTAATTCTGTTAAATTCCTTACTGGTGTAGAAGAATGTTCTCTCTTAAGGCTTGCAGATGACTTGTTGAGTAAGGAAATACAAAAGGAGACCTTGTTGGATCAATTGGAGAAAGAACTTACCATAGCCTATGAACATGTAGGGGACACTGTCGATGCTGGAGCATCTCAGCCCACGAGCGGCTCCAACGATGAAGAAGAAGAAGATTGATTGAGGGGAGTTGGTTTCCCCTGCTTGACATTTTATTTTCCATGCTAATTTACTTTCTATCTTTCTTATATTTGCTGGCATGTTTTAGATTAGTGTTTTATTTCTAGTAGTTGTTAGTTTTTCAATTCATAGGGTAGTTTGCTTTTGTTTCTTAGTTGCACTCAGTATAATTCAATGAAAGGAAAAATAAAAGCAAGGTTGAGAATGAGAGGTCCAATGTAGAATGTTCTGATAATGCATGCTGATTTCGATAAGCTTTTGGCTTTGATGTCTGGTCTGGGGAAATTTACAAAATTTCTACTCTTGCTTTAGTTAAAAAGGAAAGATAAAATTCTTGCCCTTTTTCTAAGGTGCTTTAAAGTAGCATATGATAGCTTCATTTTGCTAGTATCCCATGGCTACCTTAGAAATTTAACCTTAGCAGAATTTCAAGGGCTGAGTATCATTTTCCAACTTGCCAGTAAACTAATGACTTTAGAAAAAGTAGTAAGAATTCACCCCTTTAGAAACACTTCAGATAGGTAGTACTCCATGTACCATTTATCTTCATCCTATCTTCATTTTAAGTTTGTGGAAGCTTTGTCCTTATTTCTCCGATATCATTCACGAAGCATTGAGGACAATGCTTCGCTTTAAGTTTGGGGGTGAGGGACTTTAATTTTATTGTAATATTCATTCCTGTAATTCTCTTGCAGTGCAATCATTTGTAAAACTATGCTAAATTTTTGGCCTTGTAATTCAACTCTATCATTAAAAAAAAAAATCCAAAGAGCTGCAAGGTTAGGAATGGCTAATAGCCCATAGCTTAAGCTAAAGTCGATAACAAGTTAGCAAAAGTAGGAGAGTGTAAATCAGTTTGAGAAAAAAAGTTTGAGGGACTTTTCAAAGGCTACCAAGGGAGAGGGTGGAATGAAGTGGTCAAATGTGAATAAAGCACCTTAGTCTTAGTGCAAGAGTTGTTTGATTCCTTTCTAGTTTGATGCTTGAGTAGATTGAGAAACTCTTAGTCACAATAATGGATCATAGGCAATTGGTGAAGTTGTTATTATGCATTGTTTTTCCATTCTATTAAGTGTAGAGTCGAGATTAGCGTTGTTTGGGGACAAGCAATAGTTCAAGTTTGGGGGTGTGATAACTCTCCAAAAGAGAGTTATTTGTGTAATAATTCATATAAATTAGCTAAGGATAGCAACACTAGCACCCAATCTACATTGATTTTGTGCAAAGAACGTTATAAATTCACCATCCTCGTTATTTTTTATGATGATGTTGAGAATTATGAAGAATGACCCAATTTTGAATGTTTTGTTACAGCATTGTTGATGTTGCAGCATCGGAGTAAAAAAGGCAGAAAAAGACAGAGTTCACATTTACAGTTTTTACCTGAGAAATTACTGCAGTAAAACGGAAAAATGCCTGATATGTTGAGCTGGGGGCCACTTTATCATTTGTGTTGCCCTAAAATCAAGAGGGTTATAAAAGTTTGCAATTAGGGTTGCTTCACTCCAACATTTCCCATCCCATCACTCCATTCTCACTTGAAGAAAGCTCCCAAGAAACCGTTGAAGAAGACAACAAAGAGAGAAGAGTTGCTGCTATTCTTCATTTTCTTCTTCTTTTGCACTTTTTAGTGCACGATTTTTGTATTTTATTCTTCTCTTTTCTTGTATGACATTAAGTAACAAAGTTTATTTGTAAGGGGGAGAATGTTGTGAACTTGTTCTTGGTCTATAAACTTTGCTTTGACTTTAATGATGATATATATGCTGAGTTGAAGTTGTTTTTAACGTTTTATTTTCAGTGTTCTTGGCCAACATATTGAAATATCTTCTTATTAACTCTTGGAGAATTGTAATAGGATGTGTTTGGCTTCAACTCGTGCTAGATCTACTTGAGTTTAGAGCGTGAGTACTTAGGAATAAGGCTCACCTAGCAAGGTTATAAACTGAGTATATATACTGTCAAGTTTGTCTATAAACATGAATAGCAGAAAATCTGGAAATCGGGGAAGATTTCGTGTCTGTTTGGCCAGTATATCAACATCGTAATGCTACAGTATCGTTAGAGTAGTCTAGAAAAAGTCACACAAACTCTTCCCCCCTTACCCTTTTAAATATCAGTAATTAATGTTTGCATATTTTCCTTTAATTGATTTGGTTTCGCTTGGTTCTAACTTGTTTTTACTCAGCAAATCATACATGCGCTATTTTATTTGAGTTCTTTTAGTTTTTCTTGTTCAAAACATATTTTGTTAATTTGTTTATTTTCTTAAGTAATAGTTGAAGTATTAGTTATCAATCCCTGTGGAGACAATCTTTTTATCACTTACTACAACGGTTGTGTACACTTGCACAAAGGATTCTAAACTGTAACCAACATCTTTCAACTCCTTCTTCAATGAGAAAAAGTAAGGAATGTTCTCTCTTTTTGATGCCCAAATGTTTTTTCTGTTATGGGGCTCTCTGCGGCGGCTGAGCCTCGTTCTGCTATTTATATTGGGTCCTTCAAATTAGGGTTGCACCAGGAAGCTATACGGACGTAGTAAAACTGGTGCAAATAAGTTACTGCACAGTCATACGCTCTAAAGCATCCCGAGCGGCTTCATGCTGTAGCAACACTTTCACAACCTTGAAAGCACTTGGCTTGCCCTCAACAAATTCTCCAATTCTTAATATAACACATCCATAATTAATCATAATTTATTAAAAATGAGGGAATTGAGAATTCTAATAGCTAAGGGATATAACTAAGTGATTTCTTTTACTTTCTATGGTTTATACCACAAAACACTCTCTTACAGAGAGTTATCATTACTACACTACAATTCTTGCTCACAAAAAACACTCTAGCAAATGAAATTAGTTGATAATCAAACATACATGTCTCCCTTTTTACACTATAGCAAGTAAAAGCAAAGATGATTATAGCACTGGAAATAAGAGCTTGCTAGGACACCGAATGTGATAGCAAAGGGGAACACTAGCAATAAATGGGAACATGGGAGGTTATTACACTGCAATTTTTACTCACAGAAAACACTCTAGCAAATGAAATTAGATGATGCTCAAACAGACATGACTCCTTTTCGAGATATCCAAACATTATTGTTTACAACTCCCGTTGCTAAAACTGTATAGTAAAACAGTTTATCAAGCAACGTTAGGTGATTCTCATTCCTGAACCTCCACAACCTACTAAAAAAAGTAGACTAATCACAAGTAGAGTTCAATCATGCATCTGATACATTTTTCCAAATCATACAAGAGCCTGCAATTCGAAAATGGTGGGCAACAATTTCAAAAAGATGGACAAAGAAGAACAACTTTACTTAGTAGCTCAAAATTGGGCATACAATGTCAATTCTTACAAAAATATAGCTAGCAATCCTCTGTCGAAATGAGGTTTAGCACATTGGTGCGAGGAAAAACAAAATAGATAAAAGAAGGAAGCAACCCATTTTGTGAAAATTGAGGAAATACACAAAAGAATAACCAGCTGCGCTCGAAAACAAGCGGCAACTCGCTTCCTCCCATAAATGGAATATCCACCCTTTGTGTTTTTTGGCTTGTCGGATAGTGTTCCTCCTTGAGATCTGTTGTAGTGGTTGAGATCTAAAGAGCTTTTATATCGCTCATTGATTTTAAGGCAATAAACAGTAACTGTATGAACATTTGGTAAATTCCACGTAAAATAAAAAGTTACTCCGCTGCCAAGAATTTTTACAACAAGCGAGTCCTGGCTTTGAGTGTCCTAGCATTTACCTCTAGTTTACATGTTCCATATAAATAGCTAAAAAAAAAAAGAAATAAGTCATAATTTATCTCCTTTCATCAACACAATGATTTCAGGCATGATTTTTTACTTCTTACATAATTTCTCATTTTAGTATATTTTTATGACTAGGATTCTCTCATTTGTGCTCAACTTGACCCGGTTATAAGTAATGCAGAATATCTTTACTTGGCTATCCAGTAGTTTTTACTTAATCAAGTAAATGGCTGTAAGAGTCCTAGTCTAAAGTAAATTTGTTAGTAGTGTCGTATATTAAGGAGTCTTATTCTGTTAGAGAGTTTCTTTCCTTTACTTACGTAATTCTGGTATGTTTTCACTTGTATTTAAGCACATCTTGAATTCAATAAAACACATCATTTTTGTTGCAGCATATTTAGTATTCTTTTATATTTTAACATCTGGTATCAGAGCTCCACTAAGGCCTGAGTTTTTTCTTTCTGATGGGAAGCTCTAACACCTCGAATGGAATGAATATTTCACAACCAGCGATACCAAATTTTCAGGGCAACAACTATGATGTTTGGAGCACAAAGATGAAAACTCTCTTCATCTCTCAAGATTTGTGGGATTTGGTAGAGAAAGGATATGATGAAGAAGGTGTAACAGTTGAAACTTTGAAGGATTTGCGAAAGAAAGATGCTAAGACTCTCTTCTTCATTCAATAAGGAGTGGATGATGCCGTGTTTTCCTCGAGAATTTCAGCAGCAACGAAGGCAAAAGAAGCATGGGATGCTCTCAAGAATGGTTATCAAGGCACAGCAAAGGTTTTGATTGTCAAGCTTCAAACCCTTCATAGAAAGCTTGAAAGCTTTCAAATGAAAGAATGGGAGACTATTGAAGACTGCTCCAACAATCTGATGGGTATAGTTAATCAAATGAAGAAGTATGCGGAGAAGATGACTAATCAAAAAGTTGTTGAGAAATTGTGGCGAAGTTTAAACGCAAATATGATTCAGCAGTATTAACAATAGAAGAATCAAAATACATAACTGAAGGGATGTGAATCCCGGAGCGGAAACGGATTTTTGTTGTTGATTTTTGGGATACAAAACCGAATTTTACAGAAGAAAAATACAGAGAAAACTTTACCTTTGAAGAACGTTTCTTCAACTAGTTTTCCTCGAACACCACCACTATTTCTTCCTTGCTATCCTCTTGGATCTCGGGATCGTGCTGGTGGGAGCAATCCTTTGGAAATGAGAGGGAGAGATTGAGCTTCTTGAGAGAGATTTTGGGATGCTTATTTTTTCACAGTCTTTGTTTTGTTTTCTTCAACCATTGAAGAAGAAGAACAATGACGTGGGGTAACTCCCCACGTCATAGCAACCCCCCACTCCCCTGCAATTTTGCACGGGAGTTAATATTAATAATAATATTAATATATATATATATATATTAATAATATATAATAATAATTAAAAATATATATAATAATTAATATATATATAAAATTAATTAATCAAATTAATTAATATAATTAATTATTAATCCAATTAATAATTAATAAATATATATATACATAAATAATTAACACTTAATTATTTATTATAAAATTAGAATCATATTCTAAAACATTACTCTCGTATAAGCTATAGTTTTAATGTACATCTTATGCACATTATTTTTAACCTATAGTTTTAATATGAATCTTATACATATTAATTTTATTTGAATCTCATTCAAATAATATCTCTCATAATATATAGTTTTAATTCACAATTAACTATAGATTATAATGTATCAATATACATATAATCCCTTAAATAATTTGAACAATTCAAATTCTTCCAAAAACTTGATCCTCGTTTTACCTGTTATGAGCTAGCAAGGGGACCTAATGGACCTACAGATCCGAAGCTCGAACGATGCAAGACTAATCGGTCAAACTCATTGACTGAGTTAATCTAGATTCGTTAACTACGGGTCATTCCACTAAAGACCCGCAGTTGCACTCTTCTCACTGTAGAACATTTTCGTGTCCACGGATCTACGACCATAAATGACGAGTCAATCCTTCACGAGTGTTCGTAACTCAAGTTGGGTCAAATTACCATTTTACCCCTGAGTTACATCTTACTCCTTAAACACCACTGCTCCTCTAATGAACAACCCGGTTATGGTCCAACCAATAACCGGAAGTCCCTCTCGGCCAATGAGAGGATGGGGCCCCTTGTTCAAGTCTCGGAGTCAGCATTTAAGGGAACACTCATCTACTCCCCTAAAGTCGGGGAGGAGTGAATTCCATCTTGTGAAGTTATGTTCCCAGCTCCCCACTTGGTCTCGTCCCTAAAATGGTGGGAATGTTGAGTCGGCGACTCGAGCCACTCTCACCCATACAAATCAAAGAACGAGTCGTCACGGGCAAGAGTCCATAACTCACTCAGGATTGAGAATGAGTTGCCTGGTCATCCTAAGAAATGGCAATCTATTAGTTAACGGTGTTACAACTAAAGATTGCCTATTTTGCAGTCCGGTCTTATACAAACTCATTGTATAGGATACCCCCACTCGCATGTCTCCACACGAATGACCTGGATCGAGTCGTCTGTAACCTTTACAGAGCGGGCCGTATCCATAGTGTTGCTGGGATAAGGTACCCAGCCTTATCCATATACTATAAACCCTTTAGGTTATTCACGGGACATTATCCATTCATATATCAGGGGTATATCAAATATATACCCCGTATATCAACTATATACCCAGTATATATACTGTCCTCATTACATCACAAATAATCTTGGATGTTTAGTTTATTGGATTTTGGATAATGCAAAGCTATGATTCAACAACAAATTTATTGAATAAAACTTTATTAAATAGACATTTGTTTTTACAAAATACAAACTACGAGTTTAGGGCAACACACCCAACATTAACAATCTTGACAATTAATGAACTATTGGGTTCTTTGCAATCACATGAGGATCGGTACAAAAGCTATGAGGAAAGTTCATTGGAAAAGGCATTACAGACTAAGGTGCGAATTTCGAATGATCATGAGGACGACTATGATGGTAGGAGTAGCAGCACAAATCGTGGAGCTCATTTTTTTCGAGGAAAAAGAGATGGCAAAGGAACACGAGGAGGTGGACGATCAAATGATAGAAATCAACAATCCAACGGTAAAGGTGAAACTAACAACCGTAAGTTTAGGTGTTATTATTGTAACATTTGGTCATATTGAGAGGTATTGTCGTCTAAAAGAAACAGAAGAGAAACAAGAAAATTTTGTTGAAGAAAAGGATACAGATGAGTCTGAGTGTTTGTTTTTTGCTTCCTATACTACTAATGTTTGTTTTTCAGATGTGTGGTACATAGATAGTGGTTGTAGCAGCCATATGACTGCGAATTTGGCAGCATTTATTATTTTGGACAGATCTGCTAGAACAAGTGTTAAGATGGCTAACAGAACGATTCGTAAAACAAAAGGAAAGGGAGTGGTGAAGCTGAATTCTTGTAGAGGAAGCTGCATCCAGGATATTCTCTATGTTCCTGATTTGGACTCAAACTTATTGAGTGTTGGGCAATTCTTGAAAGAAGTCTATTCATTGCTTTTTTAAGAATTATCATGTTCTGTGTTTACAGATAAAAGTAAGGAGAAGTTGTTGCTAAAAGTTAACAGGGCAAAGAATAAGTTGTTTCCTGTCACTTCAAGTGATGAAAATCAAGCACTTGCTGCCTCTGTATACGATCACAATTGGATTTGGCATCACAGGTATGGCCATTTGAATTTCCAAAGCTTGAAATTGATGTCTGATCAAGATTTAGTGCTTGGATTACCTAAAATCCAACATGAAAATGACGTATGTGAAAGTTGTGCACTTGGAAAGCAACATAGAGATTCTTTTCCAAAAAGGCATGCGTGGAGAGCTACTGAACCACTTCAGTTGGTTCATGCTGATGTTTGCGGCCCAGTGCAAACTCCGTCTCTTGATAATAATATATATTTTCTTGTCTTTGTTGATGATTATAGAATGATGACTTAGTGTATTTTCTTAAGCATAAATCAGATGTGCTGTCCAACTTCAAGAAATTCAAGTTTCTTGTTGAAAAGCAAAGCGGTTATGAATTGAAGGGCTTACGTATAGATCGTGGCGGAGAATTTACGTCCAATGCATTTGAAAAATGTTGTGAAGTTTCTGGAATTTGGAGGCAATTGACAGCAAGCTATACACCCCAGCAAAACGAAGTGGCAGAAAGAAAAAATAAAAGTCTTGTCGAGATGGCAAAGTGCATGCTTAAAGTCAAAAATCTTCTGAATTACTTATGGGCTGAAGCTGTAAATACAACAACCTATATTTTAAATCGAAGTCCCACAATGGCATTGCACAATCAAACACCATTTGAAGCATGGAATGGATGGAAGCCTAAGGTATCCCATTTAAAAGTTTTGGGATGCATTTCGTCTGTTCATACTCCATCACAAAAACGAAGTAAACTTGATGATAATAGTGTCAAATACATCTTTGTGGGTTATACTGTTAATACTAAAGGCTATCGTTTTTTATGATCCCATTGCAAAAAAACTTATCATTAGTCGTGATGCTTTGTTTGATGAGAAAAATGCATGGATTTGGGATGAGAAACAGGGTGGTCCAGTTTTTGTTCATATGGAGGAAACAAATGTTGAAGAAATTGGTGGTGATCTGAATTCAAGCTCCTCGACTGCAACAAATTCTTCTGGTTCTACAAATGATGAATCATCAAGTGGATCTTCTACACCTCCAAGAAAATGGGGTTCGCTACTGGAAATTTATCAAAGAACAAAAAGATGTCAACTGGCTTATATTTGATATACCCCTGATATATGAATGGATAATGTCCCGTGAATAACCAAAAGGTCTATTGTATATGGATAAGGCTGGGTACCTTATCCTGGCAACACTATGGATACGACCCACTCTGTAAAGGTTACAGACGACTCGATCCAGGTCGTTCGTGTGGAGACATGCGAGTGGGGGTATCTTATACAATGAGTTTGTATAAGACCGGACCACAAAATAGCCAATATTTAGATGTAACACCGTTAACTAATAGGTTGCTATTTCTTAGGATGACCAGACAACTCATTCTCAATCCTGAGTGAGTTATGGACTCCTGCCCGTGAGGGCTCCTCCTTTGATCTGTATGGGTGAGAGTGGCCAGAGTCGCCGACTCAAAATTCCTACCATTTTTGGGACGAGACTGAGTGGGGAGCTGGGAACATAACTTCACAAGATGGAATTCACTCCTCCCCGACTTTGGGGGAGTAGATGAGTGTTCCCTTAAATGCTGACTCCGGGACTTGAACAAGGGGCCCCACCCTCTCATTGGCCGAGAGGGACTTCCGGTTATTGGTTGGACCATAACCAGGTTGTTCATTAGAGGAGTAGTGGTGTTTAAGGAGTATGATGTAACTCAGGGGTAAAACGGTAATTTGACCCATCTTGAGTTACGAATACTCGTGAAGGATTGACTCGTCATTAATGGTCATATATCCATGGACACGGAATCATTCTACAGTGAGAAGAGTGCAACTGTGGGTCTTTAGTGGAATGACCCGTAGTTAACGAATCTAGATTAACTCGGTCAATCAGTTTGACCGATTAATCTTGCATCGTTGGAGCTTCGGATCTGTAGGTCCATTGGCCCCCTTGCTAGCTCATAACGGGTAAAACGAGGATCAAGTTTTTGGAAGAATTTGAATTGTTTAAATTACTTATGTATATTGATACATTATAATATATAGTTAATTGTAAATTAAAACTATATACTATGAGAGATATTATTTGAATGAGATTCAAATAAAATTAATATGAATAAGATTCATATTAAAACTATAGGTTAAAGATAATGTGCATAAGATGTACATTAAAACTATAGGTTATACGAGAGAAATGTTTTAGAATATGATTCTAATTTATAATAAATAATTAAGTGTTAATTATTTATGTATATATATATTTATTAATTATTAATTGGATTAATAATTAATTAATTAGATTAATTAATTATATATAACCATCATGGGATGACTCAAGTGGTCAATAAGGGCCTTTGTAAATAGTAAAGAACTTAGAAGGAATGAGTTCAAACCATGGTGGCCACCTACCTAGGAGAAATGCAGTCTCTGGAAAGAAATCAAACATGGGATCTAGTTGATCTACCTGATGGCAAGAAGGTGGTTGGGTTGAAATGGGTTTATAAACTCAAATTTAAACCTAATGGGACAATCCAGAAACACAAAGCAAAACTGGTGGCTCATGGATACATTCAAAAAGAAGGAATTGATTTTGAAGAAACATTTTCTCCAGTGGCCAGATTTGACACAATTAGAACTATTTTTGCTGTAGCTGCTCATTACAAATGGAATGTGTACCAATTTGATGTGAAATCGACATTTTGAAATGGCGTTTTAGATGAGGAAGTGTTTGTGGAACAACCTGTGGGATACAAAGTTAAAGGTGAAGAAAATATAGTTTATCGTCTCAAGAAAGCTTTGTACGGACTCAAGCAAGCTCCAAGAGCGTGGTACGAAAGAATTGATGGGCACTTCGTTACAAACGGTTTTGAAAGAAGTACAAGCGAGCCTACTTTGTACGTAAAGACAAACGAAGCTGGTGAGTTACTTATTGTTTGTCTTTATGTAGATGACTTAGTTTACACTAGTAATAGTGCCAATTTGATTGCTGAATTTGAAAAGCTTATGATTGGTGAGTTTGACATGATTGATATGGGAATGATGAGTTATTTCATGGGGTTGGAAGTACAACAAAGTGCTACTGGAATTTTTGTCTGTCAACAGAAATATGTAAGAGATCTTCTTGAGAAGTTCAGACTATACGAGTGTAATCCTGTGAAGACACCTATGGTTACAAATAAAAAATTTAGCAATGCAGATGGAGAAGAAAAAGCAGATGCAGGCATTTATCGTAGCTTAATTGGTAGCTTGCTATACCTCACCAACACTCGTCCTGACATTCTACAAGCAACCAGTTTGCTGTCAAGATTTATGCAAACTCCAAGTAAGGTGCATTATGGGGTAGGAAAAAGAGTTTTGAGATACTTGAAGGGAACTAGTTTTTATGGTCTTTGGTACAACAGTGAGAATTTAAATTTGTGCAGTTTTTCAGATAGCGATTGGGCAGGTTCAATCGATGATAGTAGAAGCACCACAGGCTACTTTTTCAGTCTTGGCTCGAGTGCAATATCATGGAGTTTCTGGAAACAAAATTCTACAGCTCTTTCAACATCAGATGCTGAATACATGGCTGTAACTTCAGCAGCATGTCAAGCGATTTGGTTGCAGCGAATTTTGAATGATGTGAAGCAGCAACAATATATGACAAAAATTTATTGTGACAATCAGTCCACTATTGCTATGACGAAGAATCCTGTTTTCAATAGTCATACAAGGCATATCGAGACGCATCATCACTTCATTAGAGAATCGATAGCTAAAGGAAGCATTGAGATTGTTTATTGTAGCACGGATGAACAAAAAGCTGATATGTCGGTAGCCCTGTTTGACCATATTTTTGACCCATTTCCCATTATTATTTGCCAAAAAGGACCACATATTCTTAAAGTAGAACATACATAGATTATTTCTGCATAAAAGTCAAACTATGGTACTTTAGAAAAAATATGAGATAAATGCGGTCAAAGTTGAAAGAAAATAACAGAATTCTATTTTTTGCAGAATTGTGTCCGGCACATTTTTGGAGGGCAATTTGTCAAAACGCACGTTTTGATTAATGAAGGGCAAGGAGGACGTTTTCCACATATTTAAAACTGTGAGTCCAAGTCCAAGTGAGGTGGTTAGGTGAATCTCAACTCTTTTCCACCTAAAATGGAGGGGAGTTTCAACCAACCTATAGTGCTATAAAAGGAAGCCATCCATCTCTCAGCAAATCATCCCTTCCAAGCTTCATTTCATCTTCTTTTAGATGCTCTCTAGTTGTACAACACGTTTTTAGGGTTTATGTTCATGTTCTAGTTGTTCATTTCTTCGTTTTTCACGTTTTTACCTTTCGTAGTGCTTTTAATTCGAGTTCTTACTTCCGTTCTTTGTTCATTCTGTTATCTTAAAGTTCTTTTGCGAGTTTCAACTCCCCTCACGCTCGAGAGAGAAGAGGGTCAAGCTAGAACTCCTTGTACGACTTATTTATTTAATTAAATTCAATGAAAAATACTTTCTCTATGTTTTCGTGCATTTATTTTCATTTAATTATGTTCTAAATTAGTTATCAACTTCTCTTTACATCTTTTTTCCATTTGACCAGTGGGAACTTGATTTATATACCAAAGCCCAACTTTGGGAAAGGTGAGTTAGGTAAAATAATAGGAAACCAATATGGGATGTGACTTAGGAATAAGCGCATAAAACATGGTCCTAGGCATATGCCCTCTGACCCATAATGTAAATGAGTTGGTAGATATTCTCTAGGATTGTAATCACACATAGGAATATGATTGTAGGTTACCCTAGTCTCTGCAGCAACCAAAAGCGGTAGTGAAAGAGTAGAACTCAAAAACCAAGAAAATTCAGGAATTGCGCCTGGTGCATTTTCCCAACATAGTGTGTTTTTCATATTTTGCATCAAAACTAAGGTAGGAGACAAGGAGGTTGAGTTTAATTAAATTGCTTATTAGATAAAACCCCAAACGACAACATTTCATCACAATTTTCTTCCTAAATCACAATTGCATATTTGAATCGTTCAGTTCTTAAAAACTGTTTTGAAAAGCAACAAGTCCCTGAGGATTTGACCTTGGATTACTTCTGAGTATTACTTGTGACCGTGTGCGCTTGCACGAGTCTCTAATCTTTTTAAAGGTAGAGAAAATCCCAACATGTTCACAAAACATCTTCCTTTGGCAAAGTTTGAAAAGTTTCGACAGTCAATTGGAGTGATAGATTTCTGCATTAAAGGGGGACTGTTAGAAGTAATGCAGAATATCTTTACTTGGCTATCCAGTAGTTTTTACTTAGTCAAATAAATGGGTGTTAGAGTCCTAGTCTAAAGTAAGTTTGTTAGTAGTGTCGTATTTTAAGGAGTCTTATTCTGTTAGAGAGTTTCTTTCCTTTACTTGTGTAATTCTGGTATATTTTCACTTGTATTTAAGCACATCTTGAATTCAATAAAACACATCATTTTTGATACAGCAAGACCCATTATTCAGTCAAAATAACTGTCTTTTAGAGAGTTATCACATAGAAAACCCTAAAAGTATTCACAGAGTGACTACATTAATAGTGAAAAACGAGGAAGAAAATGCATCTATTGTTAGCAAAGTGCCTAGTTATCCATTCACCACACCACAAGTCACGATTCCAGGGGTGTAGGGGACTGATAATGGCTTGCATAAATACTTGTTGAGACCCCTTAGTTAGGTCGTGCCATCTTCAGGAGTTCCAATCATGGCGAAGAGACCATAATTCACGTGCTGCAAAGAGGAGCACGTGAACTTGTGTGAAAAAACAAATCCAGATTTTGCTACACACGAAACCTAAAGCATTCTAATGGCTCACTTGGTGGGGTCCTGAATTCGAACATGTAAGGTGCGCTCGGGCACGTGGCTTACAATCACCTCGCTTATAGAAGCATTTGAGGCACAGAGGAGGGAAAAGACATCCCTATGGAAGAAGACGTCCCGATTGACGAACACTTGGAATATGAGACGAGGGGACGAACTCCATAATTATCCCCCTCGCCTCCACCCTTGAACAACAAGGATGGTAAGGATACATTAGGACTTGGCTTAAAAACAGAGAAGGATTCTCTTCTAGAGTCATGAACGAAATTGGTATTGCAGAAGATGTTGTTGAAGAATTTTATGTGGCCGTTCACCCTGAGTGTGAGTGTAAAGTCTGCATTTGTTGAGTAGTGGATCCCAACTGTGAATGAGAGAGGAACACTTAGCCGAAGCTTTGAATATTGTAGCTAAACCGAATTTCGCATGGAAGATTTCTATAGTTGGCCCACATAGACCCTATTCTCCACACATTTATGTCGATGCTTCAAGTTGGCTTTATGTGGTGAAGAAACATATTATGCCTACGACACACAACTCAAAAATCAAACGAGACCGAATCATGCTTGTTTGCTGGATGAATGCTCCGCTGTTGAATTTTTTCAGAAATAATTTTAAATTTTAAGAATTTGAAATGGAGATGATTTTACATTTCTATTTCCTTTTGGCTTGGAGTTTTATGAGAAATGAAAAGAAAATAATATTCTGTTATGGGGCTCTCTGCGGCGGCTGGGCCTCATTCTGCTATTTATATCGGGTCCTTCAAATTAGGGTTGCACCAGGAAGCTATATGGACGCACTAAAATTGGTGCAAATAAGTTACTGCACAGTCATACGCTTTAAAGCATCCTAAGCGGCTTCATGGTGCATCAACACTTTCACAGCCTTGAAAGCACTTGGCTTGCCCTCAATAAATTCTCCAATTCTTAATATAACACATCCATAATTAAGCATAATTCATTTAAAATGAGGGAATTGAGAATTCTAATAGCTAAGGGACATAACTAAGTGATTTCTTCTATTTTCCATGGTCTTTTGATTAGGACTCTCACATTTACACATCAAAATTGTCAAATTATACCACAAAACACTCTCTTACGGAGAGTTATCATTACTACACTGCAATTCTCGCTCACAAAAAACAATCTAGCAAATGAAATTAGTTGATAATCAAACATACATGTCTCCCTTTTTATACTCTAGCAAGTAAAAGCAAATATGATTATAGCACTGGAAATAAGAACTTGCTGGGACATCGAATGCGATAGTAAAGGGGAACACTAGCAATAAATTGGAACATGGGAGGTTATTATACTGCAATTTTTACTCACAGAAAACACTCTACCAAATGAAATTAGTTGATAATCAAACATACATGTCTCCCTTTTTACACTCTAGCAAGTAAAAGCAAATATGATTATAGCATTGGAAATAAGAACTTCCTGGGACACCGAATGCAACAGCAAAGGGGAACACTAGCAATAAATAGGAACATGAGAGGTTATTATACTGCAATTTTTACTCACAGAAAACACTCTAGCAAATGAAATTAGATAATGCTCAAACAGGCATGACTCCTTTTCGAGATATCCAAATATTATTGTTCACAACTTCCGTTGCTAAAACTGCATAGTAAAACAGTTTATCAAGAAGGTTAGGTGAATTTGATTCCTGAACCTCCACAACCTACTAAAAAAAGTAGAGTAACCACAAGTAGAGTTCAATCATGCATCCGATACATTTTTCCAAATCATACAAGAGCCTGCAGTTCGAAAATGGTGGACAACAATTTCAGAAAGATGGACAAAGAAGAACAACTTTACTTAGTAGCTCAAAATTGTGCATACAATGTCTATTGTTACAAAAATACAACTAGCAATCCTCTCCCGAAATGAGGTTTATCACATTGGTGCGAGGAAAAACAAAATAGATTAAAGAGGGGAGCAACTCATTTTGTGAAAACTGAGGAAATACACAAAAGAATAACCAGCTACGCTAGAAAACAAGGGGCAACTCGCTTCCTCCCATAAATGGAATATCCACCCTTTGTGTTTTTTGACTTGTTGAACAGTGTTCCCCCTTGAGATCAGTTGTGGTGGTTGAGATCTAAAGAGTTTCTATATCGCTCCTTGATTTTAAGGCAATAGACAGTAACTGTATGAACATTTGGTAAATTCCATGTAAAATAAAAAATTACTACGCTGCCCAAGGATTTTTACAACAAGCGAGTCCTAGCTTTGAGTGTCCTAATATTTACCACTAGTTTACATGTGTTGCTGTTAATCATTCCAGTTTCCGTATAAACAGCTCAAAAACAAAAGAAATAAGTCATAATTTATCTCCTTTCATCAACGCAATGATTTCAGGCATGATTTTCTACTTCTTACATCATTTCTCATTTTAGTATATTTTTATGACTAGGATTCTCTCATTTGTGCTCAACTTGACCCATTATTCAGTCAAACTAACTGTTTTTAGATAGTTATCACATAGAAAACCCTAGAAGTATTCACAGAGTGACTACATTAATAGTGAAAAACGAGGAAGAAAATGCATCTATTGTTAGCAAAGTGCCTAGTGATCCATTCACCACACCACAAGTCACGATTCCA
The DNA here is from genome assembly GCF_013281855.1 of Momordica charantia. Classification (NCBI taxonomy): domain Eukaryota; kingdom Viridiplantae; phylum Streptophyta; class Magnoliopsida; order Cucurbitales; family Cucurbitaceae; genus Momordica; species Momordica charantia. Next base: position 14,196,771 of record NW_028275167.1, on the reverse strand, counting down.
GGGGTGTAGGAGATTGATAATGGCTTGCATAAATACTTGTTGAGACCCCTTAGTTAGGTCGTGCCATCTTTAGGAGTTCCAATCATGGCGAAGAGACCATAATTCACGTGGTCTACAATCACCTCGCTTAGAGAAGCATTTGAGGCATAGAGGAGGGAAAAGACATCCCTATGGAAGAAGACGTCCCGATTGAAGAACACTTGGAATATGAGACGAGGGGACGAACTCCATAATTATCCCCCTCGCCTCCACCCCTGAGCAACAAGGATGGTAAGGATACGTTAGGACTTGGCTTAAAAACAGAGGAGGATTCTCTTCTAGAGTATTGAACGAAATTGGTATTGCAGAAGATGTTGTTGAAGAATTTTATGTGGCCGTTCACCCTGAATGTCAGTGTAAAGTCTGCATTTGTTGAGTAGTGGAATCCAACTGTGAATGAGAGAGGAACACTTAGCCGAAGCTTTGAATATTGTAGCTAAACCGAATTTCGCATGGAAGATTTCTATGGTTGGCCCACATAGACTCTATTCTCCACACATTTCTGTCGATGCTTCAAGTTCGCTTTATATGGTAAAGAAACATATTACGGCTACGACACACAACTCAAAAATCAAACGAGACCCAATCATGCTTGTTTGCTGGATATTGAATGCTCCGCTGTTGAATTTGGTCAGAAATAATTTTAAATTTTAAGAATTTGAAATAGAGATGATTTTAAATTTCTATTTCCTTTTGGATTTTAAATAATTAAAATTAAATTTATTGTTTGGAGTTTTACTCGGAATAAAAAGAAAGTATAACATTATGCCCTTATAAATTTTTTTGGGGATATTATATCAATAATGATAAAAGATTTTTATTTCGAATGGAAATAGTTTAATCAAATCAAATCAACCTAAGAAATTAATACCGGCAAATCTTTCTTATAACAGAAAATAAAACTTGCAAATTGAACAAAATAGAAACAAAAATACTTTCACAAAAAAACAAAAAAAAATATCGATTTGAAATATATAAAACTGCCGACCTCCTTGCAAGATCCGTCCTACATAATTAAAAACCTTCCTTTTATCCAACCAAACATTTCAAAGAACACGACGGATGATGACGGTGACAATAACAAAAAAGAAGGCCTGCCAAAGACTTTTACTATATTACTATTATGGGGTAAATCTAAGGCAGCACACATCGAGAATCCGATCAAGCAACGTGGACAACATCCACCAATACAAGATGATGGAAATCGAGCTTTAACCCGTGCGCATTGGATCTAGGGGTCGAGCGCACGTAGGAAGGAGAATGTTGGTGGTCCTCATGAACTAGGACGACCCTCCTCTCTCTTTCACTCTCTCTCCCTCTCTTTCTCTCCCTACAAAAGATCCCTGGAAAAACCTAATAATGGAGGTTAGCAAAAATTCCAACGGAAAATGATGCGCACACTCTCAAGCGGAAATGTAAAAACACGCCTCCATCAACAAAGAAAACAAAAAATTACAAAATAGAAAACCAACCCTATAGTCTGCTAATTGCATCTGATATGAGTAGAGATGAAGTTGCACGGAGGTTAATAATGGGTGTAAGAACGAGGACAAGTTTAAAACATGAAACATCTATTTTTCTCCCATAAAATTGGAATAATGTTGGTTTTTGAATTCAAAATCATCTCAAATTCATCCTATTTAGAAGGGAATGTTTTTGACCAAACGTTATTTGATTTTTTTTTTCTTTAAAAATATTTTCAAACCAAACTCCGAAAATGATTGACAATTTGTTTAGATTGGAAATCTTTCCAAATCTGGCTTCGAAATAAGGGGGAACTTCATTCTCTTGTTCTTCTAATTTCACCTATATTTAAACAACCTGGACCATCATCCATCAATATGAATAAAAGAAAAAGAAAAAAGAAAAAGAAAATAAAAAAGAATAGTAAAAAAAAAAGAATAGTAATAATAATTTCATCGGACAATGGCCAAGTCCAGTGTTGCAGTATCTTCGTTGATATTAGCGTTCCTTTTGTTGCAATCCCATGCAGAAGCAGAAGCAGGATCCGAAAACGACGTCGCTTCCACGATCTGCCCGAAAACCAGAAACCCAGTGTTCTGCGAGAGCGTGTCGAAATCCGCGGGCAGGTTGGGCAGCCCGGACCTGAAAACTCTGGCCACCTACACTCTCATCCTTTTCCTTACGAAGGTGGTGGATTCTCTGAAGCTGGCGAAGTCGCTGGCGGCGGAGGCGGAAGGCACCGCCAATCCTCAGCTTAAGGAACGCTACATCTCATGCTCCAAAGCCTACCAACAAGCCTTGGGCGACGTCGGCAAGGCCTACAAGATCTTGGCCTCCGGTGACCATAATGGCCTCAACCTTGCCACTTCCGCCGTCACCACCGCCGTCGACGACTGTGACGCCGAATTCAAGCAGCCGCCGGCGGACACGTCGTCGCTCCCGAGAAACGGCAACACTCTTAAGGATCTCTGTAGCATTATCTCGGTTATGTCCCAACTTCTTCCTGGGCTTTGGAGATCTACTCAGTAACACGTATGTCCGATGCATGTGAAATTTGTATAGTTCTATTTTACTATATAGAAAATAAAGTTTAGTACAAGACAAGGATTAAGGATTTTGAAGGGCGGAGAATTTAAGAGGGAGAGAGGATGCAGAATTGAAGAGAGAGGGAGGGCGACTTGTATTTGAAAGAAAAAATTACTACCAAATTAATTATGAAAAGGGTTATTTATTTATCTTTTTTTCGGAGATTAAAGATGAACTTCATTAACTGATCTGAAAAACCACACTTTAACCATCTTCTTTATTTGGCTTCATTCAAAAGCCAAGTGGGGAACCTCATTATATTTTAGGAAATAGCCTCTGCAGCCAGCTTATGAACCAGAGGATTAGCCTCCTTGGAGTTTTTAAAAAAAGAAGGGTTTTTTAAAGTTAATTGAAAAAAACGGGTGAGTTTTGAAGTATTCGGATTTTTGGGGTTCTGCGTTTTTCAAAAAGACGTGTTTGACTACTTTTATAATGCATTCAGTGCCCCGGAGTCAGTTATACTGACGGAGTTATTAAGGATGCGTCCCTCACTTATACTGAATGCATCTCTTTACACAACAAAAACCCTTTAATCCAAAGCTATGACAATATTCCTATAAATTTATTGAGTGTAGTGCTGGGTTGAAATTGTGATCTAAAAAAATATCTTATTTTAGTAAGAAAACAAAGAAATCAAATCATTAAAAAATGTAAATGACAAATAACATTTTTTTTATTATATATACATATTGAAACCAGAACTATCTAGTTACAGCCGTAGCCGTTCCTTTTTTTAAGGCGAATGAAGTACACAAAATCCTATTAAAATAAACTACGCAAAATCCTATAAAATAAAACTATTGTTAAATTAATAAAATTGACACCTTAAATTATTATTGAAATAAATGAAAATAATAATAAATACATTACGTATATAAATATTAAATAAACGAAATCTGATAATAGAGATTTTTATTGGAAACACTGAAATCCCTATTTTTTTACCTTTAATTAAGTTTTAAGTTATCAAGGACTTGGAAATTCAAGTGGATTCCCTGCATCGACGGTTCGGGTAAAGGTTCCTTGCATCTGCCAATTGCAGTATTCCTTTCTTTCTTTTTTTTTTTTTTCAAATTTCATTTATTAAATATCTGATTTTTTTACCCCCTCTTCATTTTTCCATTCTTCTTCTAACTCTCTCATTCTTCCTCCCATTCTATCTTTATCATCACTCTCATTTTAATCCTATTTTTGTTTCCTTCCCTTCTTTCCTTCCATTTTTTGTTTCCTTTCTTACTTCCCTTCAATTTTATCTTCACCATCATCCTTTTAAGGTAATTGTTAATATTTTTATTGTTTATTTTTTTATTTTTTAGTTTTATTATTAATTTTCTTTTATTGTAGGAACCGTTCAAATTTAATAGACATAGCAAATTTGGAGCAAGATTTTGTCTACAACACAGGTAACTTTAATTACTTTATTATATATGTTTAAAATATTACATATGATTGTTGAGATATGGAAATATTTTTTAATATGAATTTTAATTGAGGCATATTTTTGCACATTTTTGTTTTAGTAATTGAATTTAAAAAATGCATGTGTATTTCATTGTTTTTTTTAACCAACGTGGATGATGAAATTGTTTTTTTTTCTTTTTTGGTTTGTGAGTTTTGATAAATGAAAAGGGAAAAAAGAAGTGAAAATTAAAAAATATATATAGTGAAACGTGCCACACGTTTTTATGAGTTTGTGAGTTTATTTACTTTTTAAAAACATTTATAAAATTTAAGCAAAATATTGAAAACTAAAAGATATAAAATCACATGATAGCCACCTACCTTGATCACAAGCAGTTGTCCCGTAAGATTAGTCGAGATAGGCAGAGTGAATTAGCACACACACTCAAAGATATAAAAAAAACTATAAAAATAATTATATATTTTTTTAAAAAAATGACTAAACTCTCTGTCCTAAGCTTTAAACATTTTGGAAAAATTTTGAGATGTTATAAAAAAAACTTAGTTAAGAAAAAAATTGGGTAATTTATTATAAGAGATTTTTGGAGAACATTATGTCGAAATCATTTCCAAACTATTTTGTTTATTTGATTTATATAATTCTTTAAAAAAATTATGTCTATATAATAGTGATGAGTAATTTAACACGCAAAAAAAAAGGTTAAAAAAAACATAAAAAAAAGGTGTACAACAAAAAATTGTATTTATTTCGTAGGGTTGTGGTGCAAACATTTTCTTCTTGAAAATTGGGATTGAAATGAACATGCTTTTCTTTGGTTTTAAAGAAAAAGGAAAAAGTATTTTACACATATTCATAGATTTTTACTTTGGAGCATGTATGTTTTAAAAAGACAAAAAAATAAAGTCATATTGTTTCAAAACTTTTTTTTATAGATTTTCTTTTGAAAGATATTATATATATTTGAAATATTATGTTTGGTTTTAAAGATTTTAGAAGTTTCAAAAATTTGTAAGTGAATCGGCTTGAATGCAGAGCTCTTCGATTTCACCTTCAATCAATAACAGTACGGTGAAAGTGGAGGTGCCGGGAAAGAGATATGCCTTCCAAAATTGAAAGTATTATTTCAGCACGAAGAGGCGAGTGAGCGATCTTTACTCTTGCAGTCATAATAGCTCCATCTTCATTATTCCTGCACACAACCCCTAGCCCCGATGTGTTGGTTCTCTAGCGACAAGCTGCAACAACATTTATTTTATACCTCTTTTCTTCCATAGGGTTAAATTGAAAGTGCAAAATTGGCATAAAATGTTTATAGCCGTTATGGATGATTTTCTACAATTCAGATTCCCTTTATTTAAGGAATTCAAATGGAAGATATCTTGATGTCCTTATGATTCAGATATCCTATATTCGAGATATACTGATTGCCTAAAGATTCTCCCCAGATTCAGATAGTCAGATTTCCTAAATATATAAGGGTTCGAATTCCACAATTCCTAGAGGGATCAGGATTCAACTCTTATAAATAGGGAAGTAGACCAAACCCTAAAGGTATGCACACAACACCCTAGACTTTATGCTTAACTTCTCCGATTCTGACTTAAGCATCGGAGCCTGTGTGGCGAGAGCCACACCGGTCTTTAGTGCTATTCTGTTTTGTAGGTCCGGCCTTTAGTGCTATTCTGTTTTGCAGGTCTTGTCGATCCCTTTATACTAGAAGATTGGTGCTAATTTGGCGGAATCCCAGAAGGCCAAATTTTTGCATCAACAATTGGCGCCGTCTGTGGGGACGACTAAGATCTAAAAGTCAAGACGATTGATGACGAATTGACCGAGAACTACTTAGATCCAAAGAGATCTCGGGAGAAACTAATTGACATTTATTCTGGAGGCAGACCACAACTTTCTAACTACGAATGCCATAAGACTCGGGGCTTCCCCTACCTGAGGTAGCTGAGACAAAAACAATTCAATAAGTTCTGAGACATGACCCAGAACGAACGAATCAACAAATCCCAGGACAGATCCTGGATGAGATAAATCGACTGATTCCAAAACAGACTCTAGGATAAACGAGTCAACAAATCCCACAAAAGAAAAAGCAACTGATTAACATACGGAATTTCTACTTCAGACGATGGTAAGTTTGTTGTGTAATTCTAGTTGTTTATGATTACGAGAGTTTAGGTTCAATTTTATGGTAACCGCATATTTAGTAGATCGCATATAATTTAGGACTGATGTTTTTGGTAACTACATGTTGATATTATGTTTCTAAAGATACTTACTCGTTTGTGATTTAAAAAAAAGTTTCTAGCATCTGAAATTTAATTAATTACTTATTACTTGAGCAATTATCTCATTATATATTATGAATAAGACTTTTGACATCTAAAATAGAATTACATCTTTACTACTTGAGCATTTATCTTTTACTCTAAATGAAAATCCCTCAAATGGGGGCATGAGTAAGTAAATCAACAGCTAGTCAAGGAACTTGAACAGGGACAAACCTAGAAGCAGGCCGATAAGCTAAAAGCCAATCAGTGAAACCAGGGAAAAGAATCCCAAGGTGCTGAAGAAGGCATGCGTACAGGCCTAACAAGGTTAAAACAGAAAACAGGCAGGCCTAACCAATCAATGAAATCCACGGGTAGAAAACCATATGGCAAAAGCCAAAATAGGTTAAAAACCCGAGGGTGTTGATTTAACTTGGGTAAAAAACTGGCAGAAGCCAAATATGTTAGAAATCTAAGGGTGTTGACTAAACTCAGGGTATAAAAGTCATTGGCAAAAGCCAAGTGGGTTAGAAACCCGAGAGTAAACCCTGACGTATAAAACATGGGCCAAAGCTAAATAGGTTAGAAACCCAAAGGAAGTATCACTGGCCCTGTTAAAAGTTAGATCTCAAGGCCAAAATCTAACGGTTAAAACTAACCGTATAGCAGTGACTAAGAGACTTGATTGCAGCCAACTACAACAAAAGAAAATGGGGGCTATGACAGCCCGCCTATTAAACGACAACCGACAACAACAAAAGGATATCGATTGGACTCGGGTATAAAACCATTGGCAAAAGCCAAGTAGGTTAGAAACCCAAGAGTAAATCAAGAGACTTGACTACAGTCAACTTCAACAAAAGAGAATAAAGGCTATGACAGCCAGCCCATAAAACGACAATTGACAACGACAAGTGCTCTCAGTATGAAGACAACAATCAACAACAACCAAAAAGAGGTTATTCCACAAAATAGTCAACCCATGAATGACAAAATACTCTTAAAGCAGAACTTTGACAATCTTCAACTTTGAGAGTGGGGACTATTGTTATGGATGATTTTCTACAATTCAGATTCCCTTTATTTAAGGAATTCAAATGGAAGATATCTTGATGGCCTTATGATTCAGATATCCTATATTCGAGATATATTGATTGCCTAAAGATTCTCCCCAGATTCAGATAGCCAGATTTCCTAAATATATCAGGATTCGAATTCCACAATCCCTAGAAGAATCAGGATTCAACTCTTATAAATAGGGAAGTAAACCAAACCCTAAAGATATGCACACAACACCCTACACTTTATGCTTAACTTCTCTGATTCTGACTTAAGCATCGGAGCTCGCCACACCGATCTTTAGTGCTATTCTATTTTGTAGGTCTGGCCTTTAGTGCTATTCTGTTCTGCAGGTCTTGTCGATCCATTTATACTAGAAGATTGGTGCGAATTTGGCGGAATCCCATAAGGCCAAATTTTTGGATCAACAATAGCCTTTTATATATAATATAGACAAATACTGTGTAGTAAAATTATGTCTAGTTCGGATGAAATGAAACTTCAATGTTTCATTTTCAAAACTTCAATGTCTTTATTTTCAAAACTTTCAACTAATTTCGTAGGTCTTTAATTTTGAAAATGTCTAGTATAACTAAACTTTAAATTTATTTCTTATATATATTGACCTCATCCACGTTTTTTAAAATGAATGAATACATTTGATATAGTTTTCTATCAAGAATTATTAATCATAGATTTTGTCTCTACTAGATTTCATAATTTTTAAGAAGGCAAGCGAATATTATTAGACCAGTCACAAAAGATTGAACCTTGGATATTCAAATTTGTTAATTTATATATTACGTTTTCTTCTTCTTCTTTTTTTTTTTTTTGAAATAAGATATTCTTAATTTATGTCCTTGGTAAGGGTCAACTATGCCACAGTCCGTCATCTTATCTTTGAAAAAGCAGGAAAAGAAATAAAGTAAAGCGGAAATAATTACAACTTGACAAAATAAGAAAAGTTGGAAAATAAAGGTTGATATGACTGTTTTTGAACTGGATGCCTTGCTTTAGTAATCTGACGAAGTCACCCGGCTTCTTCTGATTTAGCGAGGATTGCGGATTCTGTATATCAATCGTAAAGGCTCCTCTGGTTTTCAATTAGGCCGTTCCATCTAGGGTCTTACTCTCGGCTTCCCGCCTATTACTGCCCAAGGAACACCATAGATTTTCGACTAGAGTTGCCTTGTGAGATATGAAATCCTCTCATCTGAGTCAATCCTGTACGCTTCCTGCGTTGCCTTGTGGTTGGTTATTCCACATCAGAAGCATGTCATCTACTGCATCGTGATTTCTTCTGCAAGTCCTTCACAAAAACAGACTGGGATAGTGATGATAAGATCGGAAATCTATGGTGTTCCTTGGGCAGTAAGATCTCTGAACTTCTACCGGAAAAATCTCTTCGGAGAGTCCAAAGTAAGTCCACCATGTTTGAAACCAAATTGGAAAGTGAGGCTTGTACGCTTGCTTACAGAATGTCACAAACCAGGAATGGTTATAGCCTTGCAACCAGAAGACAATATACCACGCTTTCATGTAGTCGCGGTAATTGTAAGTTTGCGGTTGGAAGGTTACTGACAGTCTCTTCCCTACAAACATACCCTGTTTCCAAGAGGAAGGGGTAAGGATGCGGAAGATCCTGAGCTTTGAGTAAATGGTCCTAGAAGGATCATTTCTGTCTGGAACATGAGTTATTTCTGCAGACTTTGAATCTACTAGAATAAACTCATAATAAGTTCGGGTTTTTTGAATATCCTCTGGCAGGTAGTTGAAGCCTTGAGAAAATATTTGCTTGCAGACTTCTTGGACTGAAGGTCCGTCGAACTCTGGTTCAATAATTGAATCTACTATGGTAGTCTTGGTGAAATACCCAGTGATTGGAGGCCTTGGCTGAAAAACCTTTGGCCTAACTATTTGAGAGAACGAGGAAGGGTTCCTCGGAATCGTTGGTCTGGAAGCGGCGGCTGCCGTAGCAGGGCGCCTATTCCTTGTTGTATTGCCGCGAGGGCGTAACAACGTGCTTGAAGGGGTTGGAAGGCTTGGAGGGTCTGTTTGAATAGTCAAGGCTCTTTGGGAAGAACCTTGCTGACGCCTGGATACCATTTCAAACTGGATATCCATAGCATAATTTTCTGCACTCATCGGAGATGGTACAAATGTTTGAGTGACGGGCCTTTTGCCCTTTGAGGTGGCAGCCCTAGAAGAGGATGCTGCTGCTTGAGGAGAAATGTTTGATTCATTTCTCGGCGACGGGGGTCGCTGATTGTTTTGCGGCGGAGGCCGCTGGGAGTTTGGCCGTCTCCGGCCGGGAGGAGGTTCCATCTTGAGGAAGGGATTTCAGAGCTGATTTTGGTGTCCTCAAGAGATGTTCTCTTGAGAGGTAATCAGCAAGGGAGTTTTCACTTCCTTTTATAGGCTCGATTTTGAAATCAAAGCAAGATAATATTGCCTGCCATCTTGCGAAGATTTGTTTCGAGACAAGATTCTTTACATGTTTTTCGAAGATGTATTTGCTTGCTTTTGAGTCTGTTCGTACAGTGAAATCCTTGTTGATAAGATCTCCCTGGAACTTTTGAACGCAAAGTACTATTGCTAAAACTTCTTTCTTTACTGTGGAATAGTTTTTCTGGGCACTATTCCATATTCCTGAATGATAACGGATTATGGAGATTCTTCCGTTAACTTCCTGTTTGAGAACACCGCCGTAACCGATTTCTGAGGCGTCGGTGTCAATAATCAGGTGCGCCTGTTCATCCACTAAGGATAAGCATGGGATGCTTTTTGCCAGCGCTTTGATGGATTGGACTGCGCGTGTATGTTCTTCAGTCCAAGGCTTTGGATTCTTCTTTAATCTGTCATATAGTGGCCGACAGATTGTACGGAGATTTTTAATAAAGTCTCCAATATAATTCACACAACCCAAAAACCGCTGTAGTTGCGTTTTGTCTTGTATAACGTCTGGAAATTTATCCACAAATTCCAGAGACCTTTGGATGGGTTTGATGATTCCTTGATTTATATCATAAGCGAGGAACCTAATCTTCGTTTGGAACAATTTAATCTTTGGTTGGGATACCACAAGACCATTTGCTCGGATGATATTGAGAAACAACTGGAGATGCTTGAAGTGCTGATCTACAGTGTTTGAGAATACCAGAATGTCATCAATGTATACTGTTGTGAATTCTTAGTATTTGTTGAAAATATCATTCATTATCTTCTGGAATTCGGATGGAGCATTCTTCAATCCGAATGGCATGACGTTCCATTGATATTGTCCGAATGGAACATTGAAAGCCGTCTTGTAACGGTCAGTTGGATGAATCTGAATTTGCCAAAACCCAGATTTTAGATCAAACTTTGAGAACACCTTCGCAGAAGTGATCCTTTTTAGTAAATCCTGACGGTTAGGTATAGGATACCTAATCCATTTTAGGACTTTGTTGAGAGGCTTGTAGTTTATGACGAGCCTAGGAATTCCACGTTCTTTTTCGGCCTGGTTGTTGACATAAAAGGCCGAACATGACCATGGGCTTTAGAAGGACTGATTAGCTTCTTTTTTAGAAGATCTGTTATCTCGTTGGTACAAGTCCTTACCAGATCTTTGCTCATTTGAATGGGCCGAGCCTTAGTAGGAATTTCAGCTTCTTTAAAATCATCAACGTATGGCAGATTTACCATATGCTTTTTTCTATCCCAAAACGCATTCAGGATGTTTGAACAAACTTCCTTCTCGAGCTTTTTCAGGAAATTTTGTATTTTTTGCTGAATGGATGGCATGTTGATTTGAATTGCCACCTTGCAAGTCTTTATATCGTCCTGAAGGAATTCAATCTGCTTTTCCTTTTTGGCGATAATGTTGATGTAAAGACTAATATCTTCTTCAATGGACGAAATATACCTTGGAATTATTGGCTGACTGAATTCGAAGATAATTTCTTTGTTGAACTTCTTTGAGACAATTCCCTTATCAGTGACTGAAAAAGGATATAATTGAGTAAAGAAAGGGGTACCTAGAATCACTCCTTCATTGAGGTTTTTGACCAGAATGAAGGTATTGATAAGGCACACGTCGTCTTTGCAGATGTGGACCTTTGATAATTTGTATTTGATATTCAACGGATTTCCACCGGCTCCGCTGAGACTTTCTTTGGTTTTTTCAAAGTATTTTGAAGGGACCAATCCCTCTTGAATAACGTTCTGATCGGCTCCAAAGTCGATAAGAGCGAACGTCTCTAATTGGAAGTCTCGGATTTTGAACATAATCTTGGACATCCACTTCTGATTCTGAACTTTACTAATGTAATTGATCCCGCTTGGTGAACCAATCTGTAAGGTCTGTTCAGGTCTTGAAGAGGAGGTTTCTCCTTCTGTTGATTCTGACTCTTGGAATTTTCCAAAGGCGAATTCAAGAGTAGAAAGTCGTTGCTTGTTACTAGCAACTTCTTTTTTGAGATTCTTCACTTCAGTGTGGAGATCTTCAATTTGGATTGGCTTCTTGGCTTCTCCTTTGACCCTTTTTATAATATCTTGGAAAGAGTATTCTATTAGGTTATAATCAGGTTACCTTTGACGAGCTCTGCTTCAAGGCTTTCCCGAAGTTTCACGAGGCACATTCTCTTGGATTCTTCATCGGGTAGTCTATCAATTAGATTAAAGAGGGCCTCTTGATCTCTACTGATGACATTGATATGGCCATGGCTTCTTCCAGCGCAATGGCCAGTGCAAGGAATAATTTCATCTTCTTCAGAGGAATCACTTTGAGAATAGAACGTCTCTTCATCAGAACCTTCTTCGTTTATGAGGTTGATCTCATCATTGTCGGTAGAAGATTCGGAACTCAAAGAGCTTTCTTCTTCGCTTCTGATGGCATAGAGAAAAGATTATCTTGTCTCTTCATCTATAGTCAGAGAGTTGATTTTGTCCTTCAAAGGGCACTTACTGGAGTAATGTCCTTTGCGGTTGCATTTGTAGCAGACAACAGAGGACTTATAAGGACGATTCTTAGAATAATCCTTCTTTCCTTTGTTCCTGTTGTAATATTTCCGTTTACGCCTTGGTAATTCGGAATCTTTTGATTTGCTCTTGTTGAAGAGTCGCTTGTTGGAAGATTTCTTCTTCTTCTTCCGTCCTTCTTTAGGTCTTTTATCAATACCATATTGTTTGCAAAAAGTTCCCAATTCCTTTCGGTAGTCAGGATCTTTGATGACTTTGGCTGTATGCCTATTCTCGAGACAGAGATTAACGCATATCTGTTGAATCGTGGCGTTAATGTCTCCGAATGTTAACTCCGTCCAATCGATACGATTAGTTGCAGAGTTTACTACCGCAGTCTGGTAGTATTTTTGAGCAATATAATATGGAAGTCCTTCAACGAACTTTTGCTTCCAGATATCTGCTCCGCATGTCGTGATGGAGTAAAGACGTGCCAGGAAGGTGTCTTTATACCATTTGTAGTTACTCATCTTTCGGCATCGAAGGCTTAAAAGAGCTTCGGCATTGAGATCTGAGTATACTTGACTGCTACCAATAAAATTCTTGGTCATAGCATAGATTAATTGATTTACCATGTCTGGCTCATCAATCTGCATAGCATTAGAACCTTCCTGCTTGACAACAGATTTAGTCGCCGTCAGGATTTTCGTTCTATCTTCGTCGGTTAGCTGGTTATGCCACCAACTTCTTAGGTTTCCAGAAAGGTCGGAGATAAAGATGTGGGCTGTCTGTAAAACCGACTTCTTGGTGCTGAAGGCAGTGGCTGCCATCATCATTTCTTGAAAAGTATTCATCATTTGAGCTTCAGAATACCCATCGATATTCCATGTAATTATAGAAGATCCGTCATAAGTTCGTTGGTCATGGCGGAGATCGTCCCATCCCATATCTGGAGGAGATGGTCTTGGATAATGATTCTTTACTTCCGTGTGCATGGTAACCGGAAGTATTGTTGAGGATGTAGCCTGTGAAGTAGTGGGTATGGTGGTCACTACATTTATACTTTTGGCTGCCTCGGGTTTTTGAGAAGATTCTCCTTTATTAAGGGACAAAGAAGAAAGTCTTCTGTTGATCTCAGCAAAAAGATCTGAGGGGTCTTCTTTGAGAGGTCCAATCTTAAAACTATTTGGTTGAAAGATTGGCTAGCAGGGGTCTACTGGAGGGATCCCTGGAATCTTTGAGACGGTAGGAAGAGCTGGATTCTCAATTCTTTCTACAGCTTTAGATACCTCAGAGAGGATCTTGTTTGAGTAGTTGAGTTGATGCTGGATATTTTTTATTTCTCGAACACCAACTTTCTGGACTTTGTCTTCATCTATTGTTTTATAGGGTGAAGACACCATCTTTATGGCAGGTATCACCGGGTGAGAGAAGGTCGCTTCTTCTTCTGGGGGGAAGGTGGAAGCTATTTCTTTGTCTCTGGTAGTTACCCAAACAGTGCCATTTCTGATGACCGCTACCTGTCAATCAGCTTGGAGTCTTTTGACTAGAGCTTCGTTCTTTACTAGCTCTTGGTTTTGTATCTTTGAGGTGAAATCGCCAAGGGTCATGACGGGTTTTCTAGTTTCTTTGGGAGCAGCAATCCACATGTCGATGTACTTGCTGTATAATTCTTTATAACGTTCCTCTGTTTTTGAGATAACGTTTATTTGATTGAAGGCAGATTCAGTTCTCCTTTCCATATCGGATTGGGTTGGAGAGAGTGATCCTTCTTCGTATTGAACGTCAGGGATTGGATAAGTGAAATCAACTGATGCTCGCATGGATTCAGATCTTTTAAAAGATCTATTAATAGTGCTCACCGATCTTGCATCTGAAGAAATGCTTCGGCGGCTGCTCATAACTTCTCTAATTCTGGGGTATTTTGCCTCAGTATTAAATTGTACTTCGACATTTCCGTCTGGAAATTCGGTAATTGATGCTTCCGTATTAATTCTTCTGGCGGGGACTAAAACTCCTTGAAGTCTCCAGATGGTATTTCTAGAGATTTCATCCCAACGAAGTGTCTTCGGAATAGTCATTGAAGATTTTTCGAGATTGACTTCCATTAGCATGGTGTACCCTTTCGGAGAAACACCGAGTGCTTTTGGAGAAAGGTTGGTATGCATCAATTTGTAATAGATGCGATATGAAACAGCAAACGGAAGAGATCCATCTTTCAGCTCCAGGCCTTCGGAATGAACATCTAGACATAGCACGTCCATAATGTTCTTGTCTTGAAGGGAGACGGTAAGTCCTGGTTTGCAGTTGAAGTAAACTGGTCCTTGAACCAGATTTGATTCGACGATCCCTAGAAGAGAGGGAGTGAAGTTGAGATGTCTTTTATCTCGAAGAGCGAGATAAACTGGGCTATCTAAGCCTTCTCTAAAGAGAGGTTTCAAGGCTACTTGAACACATCCAATATGGAGGTATTTGAATTTGTTCCTGACTTTGAAGAGGGTTTCTTCAGGGAGAAGAGTGATCTCCGTGAATTCATCCTTCATAGCCACGTTCTCCTCGGTGATGACGATGACATCTTGCTGGGAGAAATTGAAGGTATTTATTTTGTATACCTGGTTTGGATCTATCTTGGGGATAGACCAATTTTTGAGTCGATCTTCGACTTTAGTCAGATGGGCTTCAGCTGAATTGTGTTCGGCTAAAATCTTTGAAAAATCATTTTCTGATTTTTGCTTGCTTGAAGAAGAAGAGGAAGAGGAAGCTGTGTCGACGATGGGTTGAGAATGGGGAGAGATTTTTGAGAGGAGTTTAGATAGCATAGGAGAAAAGGGAATCTGGAGATATCTAGGAGATGGAAATAAGATCTTTCTAAGCTCAATCTTTTATTTTGATAATAATCTATCTTTTAATTAAATCGAATTCTTCGATCAATTGATCTATATTCAATCATCTTCATACCTCCTAACTATAAATTCTCAATCATGAAGGTTAACCACGCCTTTATCATGATTCCTGAGAATGGATAGCTAGATTTTATCAAGAGGTCGAACAAGAGAGATACCCAAATCAGATTTATTTTGTAGATAGGTTAAGAATCAAAAGAAAAGAAAGACAACCTTAGAGCGATGTTAGATCCATCTTCCCTTCCACCCCCAGATACAGAGAGGAGTTTACTCCATGAGAGAGAAAAGGAAAGAAAGAAAGAGTCGAGTTGGCTCTGATACCATTAATGGTCGAGGCCAAGTGCTATATATAGAAGAGAACTGATAATTGTACCAGGGTACAATTATTGATTTCTTACTATTGTCTTGACACTTGTCTCAACATAATTTGATACAACCAAAAGAGATAGAGTATGGCCGACAAGACAAGTCCTTGACTGGCATCTTATCTCTTTGGAATCTACTTTAAAAAGTAAAGATAAGCGTGGCCGACAAGAGGCATCTTATCTTTGAAAAAGCAGGAAAAAAAATAAAGTAAAGCGGAAATAATTACAACTTGACAAAATAAGAAAAATTGGAAAATAAAGGTTGATATGACTGTTTTTGGACTGGATGCCTTGCTTTAGAAATCTGACGAAGTCACCCGGCTTCTTCTGATTTAGCGAGGATGGCAGATTCTGTATATCAATCGTAAAGGCTCCTCTGGTTTTCAATTAGGCCGTTTCATCCAGGGTCTTACTCTCGGCTTCCCGCCTTTTACTGCCCAAGGAACACCATAGATTTTCGACTAGAGTTGCCTTGTGAGATATGGAATCCTCTCATCTGAGTCAATCCTGTACGCTTCCTGCGTTGCCTTGTGGAATCATCATGCAAAATATGGTATCTTTAAGGACTCTACAGAGGACAATTGAATTGAGTTCAAAACAATACCTTAAAAGAAGAGGGACCTTAAAAGAAATATTGATTTGTTGTAATAAGATAAATGAAAGGTACTAAAAAAATAAACAATAATAGAATTAAAATAAGAGATGATATTGTCCCACGATAAAGAGAGCAAGGTTCACCTAGTTGAATCTCCAAATTCTCACGTATGCTATAACAAGCATATTGTTAGACTATATTCCCAAACAGTTTCATATCTCTATAGCTTATCTATGAACCCTGGTCTCTTTTGTTCTACCTCTAAAATTTTTATAAACTAAACAAATTATCTCTCGAAAAACTCCGTAGTTTAATTCATATTTCTTAATTCAGTTCTTGAAAACTTCCCTCTCGAGTTGATTTGTGGTTTACTCAATTGGCCACAATGAATAAACACTAAAAATAACTCATCGAATTAAGAAAACATCAAGTCAATATATATTAAGAAAACTATAACATCATTACAATACGAATGAAAAGGTTCATCACCTAGCGAAACCATTAGAGACTTAGCTACTCCATATAGCAATTTGGTCAATGATGGAAATCACCGCCCAACTCTCTATCTTCAACTTTGGATCTCTCCATATGAAAGCATATCTCTTTCTCTCGGGTCTATCTAGAGTTTCTTTAAGACCATCTTCTCTATTTATATTCTTCATATATGCCACCAAAGATTTCTTAGCTTGTGTAAGTTGTTTCCTTATCTATCGTAGTATTTCAGATGTGGTAAATTGTAGTGCTGCAGCATTTCAGACATAAGATGTTCCCACGATACAATATGATTGCTCCAAACATTCCTCCATGCATCTGCACTCAGTAAAAGTCATTAAAACAATAACAAAATATAACGCTTTAACGACATATGCCTCAAATCTCACTTCTCATTTCTTCGACCTAAATTTACTAACTCTTTCCAAGAAGAGGGTGTTTGGGGAGGGATTGGAATGCAGTGGGCTTGACATCTTTTAAGTCAAACCCATATTTGGGGCATGGACTCAGTTTAAAATCACTATCCAATTGCATTTTGGACCGAATGCTCGTTTGAGCTTGTGGGCTCTGATACCATATCATGGGATTTCATCTCAAAACCAATTGGCAATGAAAGGAGTAGCCCATATCTATTATAAATCATCGTTAGGTCCTTTCTTTTATCAATGTGGGATCCTTAACATGCCTCCCAAACATAGGCTTCTAAATCATCGGCCTCACAAATGCCTCTAAATTTAACTTCCAAGCCTAATGTCACAACGTCATCGCGACGCAGAGTGACCAACGTCATCTCTTAAAGGGTCTCTTTCGATATAAGGATTTGCAGTCGCCACCAATCATTCATGAAGTGTGATTGGTCACATAAAAATAAGAATTGTCTATGAAAAACAGATTTTTATTCAGGAGTCAATTAAGTGTAGGGGATGTATTAGCACTCTATAGCGAGTTTAAAAATAGTTACCAAATTTTATCTTTAATTATCCTGTTCTTTTGTATTGGTCCAAAAGAAAAAAAAAACCATTTTTGTGTTTTATTTTAAATATCTCATGTCTTACTAATTTGCAATTTATTATAAAATATGAACTAATAATTACGGATGACACGAAGGTTATTAGAAAATGCTGTGACATTGAAGGTTTCAATATCTGATATTAGAATTTTCAAAATAATTATTAATTTTAAAAAGGTTTATTTTAAAACAGCGATGGATTAAAAAACTTAGTTTCCTTTAGAAAATAAATATTTTCTCTCTTTTCTAAAAACGTTATTTTATGATTTTATTTAAATGAATTATTTTATTTTAAAAAACAACTCTTTATATACTTTGTAATTCAAAGAGACTCAATTTAAAATTAAAAAAATATATTTACAAAATCTTTTACTCTTTTATTCTGAAAAAAATATATATAAAACAAAAACCTTATTTTAAACTAAATATTTTCTTCCAAACTCATTTTCTTTACTTTCTTTTTCCAAAATTTATTTAAACATTACTTTAAAATGTTTATTTTCATTTTCTTAAACTTTATTTCTCTTTTTTTTTTCAACTTTCCATTAAATTTTTTTTTTCCTTTTAATTATAAAACTTGATTACTTTTCTTTTAATTAAAGAAACAAAAATTAAAGACACCCTTTAAGAAACATAAACATGAAAATAATAGTTCCACAGAGTCCTCAAATTTTAGCAAACAGATATAAAAGCATTAAGTTTCAACAAACACAATCACAATGAACACGACAAACATAAACAAATTCGTCACGAAAACACGACAATCCGGAACACTCCGTCATTTCCCGCCAAAAACGCGCGTCAAGGTTTTTGTGACGGAAAAAAAGCGTCACAAAAAGTCAAAAATCCGGAATTCTCCACTTTTTCACTCCAAAAATGTGTTTTAACCTTTCGTGACGTATTTAGACAATCGTGAACAGTATTTTATTGTTCAGTACCGTCACAAAATCCAAAAATTCTAGTAGTGACCCACACCTCACTCACCAATACAGGGGAAGGGTGTAGGTTTATTCATCGGAGTGGAGGGAGAGTTGTCGCTTTTATCATTGGAGGAAAAAGATAGAGATGCAGAGTCGTGGTGGAAAAGTCGGATAAGAGGTTGCCATTGAGTTTGCTACAGATCTGTCACTACTGGAGGAAAATGATAGTATGGTGAATTGGGCGGCTAAGATGGAGGCTACTATGGTGTGATTGTGGGGAGAGCGAAAAGTGATTGCAATTGTTTTTCCACTCAAAACTAAAAGAATAATAAAAAACTATTCAAACTTCTTCCCCACCCTTCCACATTTGTATTCCTTGTTGCTCCCCTTCCAAACCTCAAATGGCTCGTATTTATAGGTAAGAAAGTGGGTTGCTCAACTAAACTAAGAGATTAAAATGAAAAAAGTTAGATATTGAAAGCGGAAAAAAAAAACAACTTAACAAAATATCGACTAAAGACTTACTCCAATTTTTTTAATTACTTTTTAATATAAATTTTTTGTTAAAAATTCATAAATTATTATTTTAAGTTACTTTTTTGTTATTTTTTCTTTATTTACAAATAAAAACATCATTTAATTTCTCTCAATTAAATAAATAAAAATAAAATTAGCCGGACCAAATATAGTATCTACAATTTGTCCCCTTTGTATATTCTTGAAAAATATAAATAGTAAATAAAGAGAAAAAAAGACAAAGTATTTGGGAGGTGGAAAATTTATTTGAACGCAAGAAAATGCATTGGGCTATGGGCATGCGCTTTACATATGCTTTACATCGGCCTTGAATCAAGTTCGATTTAACAAAAGAGATAAAAATGCACTGGACCTGCGCTTCGCATAGGTTTCGGGCTTGATCTTGGATTAGGTTTGATTTAACCCAAAAAGATGAAAATGCAATGCACATGTGCTTTACACAGGCTTCGACCTCGATTTTGGATAGGATGCGATTTAAACAGTAGAGATGAAAATGCACTAGACCTGTGCTTTACACAGGCTTCGACCTCGATCTTATATCAGGTTTGATTTAACCAAAAAAGATAAAAATACACTGGATTTGCGTTTTACACAAGCTTCAACCTCGATCTTGGATCAATTTCGGTTTAACCATATAAGAGATAAAAATGCACTGGACATGCGCTTTACGTAGGCTTCTACATCGATCTTGGATCAAGTTCGATTTAACCAAAAAAGATTAAAATGCACTGGACCTGAACTTTACAAAGACTTTGACCACGATCTTGGGACAGGTTCGATTTAACCATAGGAGATGAAAATACACTGCATTTGTGCTTTACGTAGGCTTCAACCTCGATCTTAGCTTGGATCGAGTTCGATTTAACCATAAGAGATGAAAATGCATTGGACCTGTGCTTTACATAGGTTTCGACCTTGATCTTGGATCAAATTCGATTTAACAAAAAAAGAAGAAAATGCACTGGACTTGTGCTTTACACAGGCTTCGACCTTGCTCTTGGATCAAGTTCGATTTAACCATAAGAGATGAAAACACAATGGATCTGTGCTTTACGCAGGTTTCAACCTCGATCTTAGCTTGGATCATGTTCGATTTAACCATACGATATGAAACTGCACTGGCCTGCGGTTTACATAAGCTTCGATCTCGATCCTTCATCGAGTGTTATTTAAAAAAAAGATGAAAATGCATTGGACTTGTGCTTTACACAGGCTTTGACCCCGATCGACCTCGATCTTGGATCAAGTTCGATTTAAACATAAGAGATGAAAACGCACTGGACATGCACTTTAAATAGGCTCCAACCTCGATCTTGGATTGCGTTCAATTTAACCAAAAAGATTAAAATGCACTGACCTGCACTTTATAGAGGCTTTGACCTCGATATTGGATTGACAAGATAAATTAAATCTAATGAACTTGCACTAGACACAGGCTTCTACCTCGATCTTAGATCGGTTCGATTTAACAAAAAAGATGAAACAATACACTGGACTTGTGTTTTACACAAGTTTCGATCTCGATCTTGGATTAGGTTTGATTTAACCAACAAGATAAATTAATGTTGCGGACCTATACTAGGCACAAGCTTCAACCTCATTCTTGGATCGGGTTTGATTTAACCACGAAAGATAGTTGAAATTTTGCTAAAAAAATTGAAGTGATTTTATTTGTTAAGAATTTTTTACCCAAGTGCAGGATTTAGAAATCCTCCTTAATATAAAATGCCTAAATGCATGAAAGGTGAGATTTGAGAATGCAAGCAATAACTGACACTTAAGTGTTCATGCAAGTGCAAACTTCCAAAGGTCGATATGCATTAATTGTAACGACTGACATTTACAAGAAAAAAACAAAAAAACAAAAAAAATGGCATTTGCAAATGTGCATTACCCCAATGTCATGAATGATGAATGATCAAACAAATATGCTCTTTGTTCTTCTTCCTATTTTTTAAGTTTCTCTATTATTTACTTATTTTGTCGAAATGTGATTATGCAATCGACAATGTATGAATATATGTTCTATTTTGGTTTAACCAATGTATTTGACTCTGAATGCATGATCATATGCATGCAACATGCCTGCATGATATTCATATTCAATCAAATAATTTGACTTTAAATGCATGATACAATCATACATATGCATGATAAGACTATATTCATATTTATATTTGTGACTCATCCAATGAATGTAATTCTGAATGCATGACATTTGGATAATAAGGCTAGATGAATGTAATAGGTGTGCATAATACTTATATTTTGTCTTGGCTCAACCAATGAAATGCGACAATAATGCACAATGCACATGCATGTGCTAGAACTAGATGGATGTAACATATATGATGATATTTAAATTTTCAGAATTTAAACATGATACGAACCTTAGAAGAAAAAAAACAGTGATGTAAGTGATGTGAATGCATGATTTGTGAAGTACAGTTGAGAGGACAAAAAGTCTTTCCATATTTTTCAAAGATATTATCCTTTATCTACTCTCATCTTCTTATTATCAAATATTTAGCAAAGAATCAAATGGAAAAGGTATTGTTGACATTGGAGGGAACATTATTTTTTTTTGAATGAATGCCTTCACTTGATAGGAGATATATGCATCAGATCAGGTTTGGTGGGAGATTCTTTTTTAAATGTATCTCATCTGCTAGTTTAGCGAACTATCAAAATCGATTCATAGCATTAAACATCTCGCTTGATTTAACTGCAAGGTTTGATACAAGAAAATGGATTTGACCTTAGGAACAAATGATGATGGAAATCATGATTTTTCAACAAAGCTTAATGATGAAGAAAAACTGGCGACCTACCTTTTTAAATAAGAGTTCAGAGATCTTTTTGATAAATTTCTTGAACAGTAAGAGACTATAAATTTTTTAAACTTTAGTGAGGGATTAAAGTATCATCAAATGAATGGAAATGTAGAAATGATCTAATTTCTTTGGATAAATAACTTTGAGAACTAGTTATGTAACTCTCCAAGAGTTCATCTCGTGAGAGTTTATCTCAAGATCTTTGATAAAAAATCCTCTTTCTCGCCTTTAGATTCAAAGTGTCGTTTTTTGTAGAAATTTTGTTGCAGTACAGTTTGTAAATGTAAAGGCTCTCTTGTTTATCCTTCAGCCTCAATTGTAGCTCTTTATGGAAATGTTGTCGCAACAAATTTTAGTGAATGTGAAAGACTTCTTGAAATTATAAGATTTTATGTAGCGAGAAATTTGTCATTCTGAATCTGAACTTAGCCTTTGTCTCAATAAGCTTTGTATCAGTGATGAAGCGGTGACAACTTTGCTCCAGTGTAGCAATGCTCGACTTAGTTTTGTTGTTGATCTATATGTTGATTGCCAAATCATGGAATTAAAGAATTGTCATGATCATACACATTTTCTTTTTTTCTTATTTATTTTTTCTCCATTTTCTCTTTTTCTGTTTTCTATTTTTTTTATTTTACAGTATTCTTTTTTTAGAAGCAAAATATGGTACAATCAAATATAAAAAAGTAGTTCGTACGTAAGTCGCCCTTTTGTAATCCTGACTACTATTCCAATCTATCTTTGTCGATGTTACTCCAGTACTATGATAAAGTTGTTCCCAAGCGAAACTCATCAAAGGAGACTAAGATTTTAAGACTATTTCTTAGGTCGCTAATTTCCCAATTTTCAAAATTGCTATCCTCAGTCTTGGAATAACTTTTTACTCAAAATAAAAAAATAGACGAAGAGTTAAGCTTGAAGAACAAGATGAAATAAATTTGGGAATAAAATTTAGATATGAATAAAAGGAAGTCCAAAAAGGGAAAAATTTGTGCAACTATAAGTACCAATTCATGAAGCAGTAAATCATAAGAGTAAGGTATTATTTCATTACGTTCAAATTTCTCACGATAATATTAGGTGGATAATTTTGGATGTTTACCACAAAATTAAATGTGGCGGACTTAGCAAAAGGCTATTGTTGTAGTGGGTCATCACAAAATTTTATGTGACGAATTGAATAAACAATTTTGCAGTAGATGGTCAACTCTCAATATTTACCATATTTACCACATATCTGGTAAGGTAGGTTAATCTTAAAGTTTTACAGTGAGTGAACAGTTTTGGATTCTCACCTCAAAAGACATCTTTGCCCTAATATGAAAATTTGGTGGTTTGCTGGCTAGCA
The DNA here is from genome assembly GCF_013281855.1 of Momordica charantia. Classification (NCBI taxonomy): domain Eukaryota; kingdom Viridiplantae; phylum Streptophyta; class Magnoliopsida; order Cucurbitales; family Cucurbitaceae; genus Momordica; species Momordica charantia. The sequence goes on along the minus strand of NW_028275167.1, from coordinate 14,173,480 downwards.
CATAAGAAAAAATAGGGAGGCAAAGATGAAGTTGCTTTGAGTTAGGGATTTGGCCCGACAACAAAGCTTGGAAAATATCTTTTAAAGAGGGAATTAAAATGGTTGAATCTTGAACAGACCTATATCTCATTGAGGACATTGAAGACATTCGACTCCTTTTTTTTTTTTTGCATTTCCTCTAAGCGACTTACTATGATTGTTCGTGATTCTTGCTAAAGTATTAACTAATAGGAATGATAAGAGTAGACCATACAAAATTGTTATTGAAAATCTCAAACATGTAATTTTATTTTAATAAAAAAGACTTCAAAGAAATGATCTTTATTTTATATATTTTTTTGAACTAATGAATGATGCATGAATGAACGTATGACTTTGACCTTTTTCTTTTTAAGAAAAATAGCTCAATTTCCATATACTCACATTATTTTTAACAAGTACTTAGCTACATGGGTCGACAGAACATCATTACTTCTCTGACTCTTTAACACTAGCAAGGTATGAGTTCCTCGCCTTAAGGGATCAAACCCTGCAGCGAAAGCACGCGAACGCATGTGCTTCGATCTTGTTTTGGAATTACAACAAAGAAAAGACATAAGCATGATTAAAAGGAAGTAGTGAAACATACCTTTGAAGACACTTCTTCAATGTAGACAATAACGCCACCAAAAGACCTTCCTCGCTATACTCTGGATGTTAAGAACTCGGTTTGTGGGAATCGTCTTAAAATTGAGAGGGAGATCGAGAGATTGAGAGAAAGGTTTTTCACTAGAGTTTCCGAAACTCATTCAACCGACAACCGGGGAACCAAAAGAAAAAGGGGCCGGATAACCTCCCTTTTATAAGGGAGGACGAGTAAGGGGGAAGTCACAACTTCCCCACTCACCACCTCCCCACTTCCCACCATTTTTTTATTTAATTTAATTAATAATTAATTTAATCTAATTTAATCAATTACAAAAAGAATTATTAATTTAATATCAGAAAAAAAGAGAGGGTAGGTCCCGTTGAGCTCTTACTAATTAGAATAACTTATTCGTATAACCAAATTAATATATCCCATTAATTAAATTAAACTAAGCTTAAATTAATCAACCATATTAGAATCAAATTCTAATATCCATCCCTCTCATAATTTTGAATCCAATTCAAAATTAACTTTATATCATAATGTATCAACATACACTATATTAATTGCATCGCATACAACGAACTTTAACTCCCTTTAATAAATTTGAACAATTCAAATTCTTTTCAATACTAAATGTTCTTAATGATCCTTTATGAGCTAGCAAGATGACCTAATAAGCCTACTGATCAGAAGCTCCAACGATACGAGATTAATTGATTAAACTCATTAACCATATTAATCCACATTCGTTAACTATCAGTCACTCCACTAAAGATTCACAACTGCACTCTTTTCACTGTAGAATATTTTGCGTCCACAGATTTTGACCATTAACAGCAAGTTAATCTTTCACAGTTGGGTCAAAGTACCGCTGATCCTCTAATAAACAACCCGATTATGGGCTGACCAATAATCGGAAGTCCCTCTCGGGCCAGTGAGAGGGTGAGGCTCCTTGTTCAAGTCCGGAGTCAGTACTAAAGGGAACACTCATGTACTCCCTTAAAGTCCGGGAGGAGTGAATTCCATCTTGTGAAGTTATGTTTCCAGCTCTCCACTTGGTCTCATCCCCAAAATGGTAGGAATATTGAGTTGGTGACTCAGGCCACTCTCACCCATACAAATCAAAGGACGAGCCCTAACAGGCAGGAGTCCATAACTTACTTCAGAATGAGATCGAGTTACCTAGTCATCCCATTGAAATATTCAATCTATTAGCTAACGGTGTGTACAGCTAAAAATTAATTATTTCGCGGTCTGGTCTTATACAAACTCATTATATAGGATACCTCCACTCGCATGTCTCTACACGAACGACTTGGATCAAGTCATTTGTAACTATTACAAAGTGGGTCATATCCATAGTGTTACCACGATAAGGTACCCAACTTTACCCATATACTATAGACCTTTTAAGTTATTACTGGAACATTATCCACCTGTATATTGAATATATATTTTATATATATACATTGTATATCTGTTATATACTGTTCCAGTTACATGACATAACATCGGATGCTAGTTAATTGGATTTGGGTTAATGCAATTCTAAATGTAACATCAATAACAACTTTATTGAATAAATATTTGTTTTGTGTTTACGAACCACGAGTTTGTGGCATAAGACCCAACATCGCCATCTTCCAATTTTCAAATATCAGCATTGATTTGATACTAGTGCTTCATAGGAAACCACAATTCATTGCTCATTTCCATATGGATTTCCAATGCCTCGGGAAAGAGGTCGATCTGGATGACAACACTTTTTTCTTCCATTCCTTTCAAAACAAGTGAAGTTTTACTATGAGTCTCGTATGAAAATGATTTACACTCTACTTATATGATTTCGCCCGTGTGTGTGAGCTTTGTTCCAACTAGCTCTACACCACAACATGTTAGATCTTTTCATAGTTGATAACTCTTAAATAGAGAGTGGTTTATGGGCCAAATTAAGGACATTTGTGTGTGGAAATGTGAGATTAAATTTACTTAAGCTGTAAGAATGTGAGAATTTTTTGAGAGAACCTTGAATGCATGGTTAGGTATAGATTCATCCAAATTCTTGAGTTAATGCTAAAATTATGGATGTTTGATGCAGGAAAAAGCATGGTGCATTCGGAGAATTTGAGGTGCTAGCGGATTAGTGTGGTGTTGCTAGAAGCGGAGAAAGGAAATGCTGAAATTGAGAGCGTGCAAACTCTTTGGATGCTAGAGAGTGAAGGCTAGAGTAGTTACCCGATTAAGTAACCTCCTGTTATCGCGTCCGTACAGCATCCGTATAGCATCCGTACAGCATCTGCACAAGGTTCAGTAGGTGCCCTAAATCAAAGGCCTAGTATTTAAGGCAAAAGACACCCAGGCCGAAACAAGGACAGAGGAGAGAGAAGATATGAAGTGTGGCCTTTTGGAAACATCCATTTCAGGGAATGTTCCCTAATTGACGTGGTTTTTACATCTATAAAGGGAGACAGGGACTGATTTTTGCTCGGGAGTTGCACTGTTCACCTGAGGAAGCTCTCGGTTTTCTTCGGTCACCTTCAGTGATGGACTCTTCTTCTACCTTTTCATTTTGTTTTCTTTTCCTCACTATGAATTAACCCCCCTTCCTTCGGGGAGGGGTTGGAAACTCTCTGTACTACGTTGTTTCTACTTTTGAATGCCTTAGAGCTTTGATTTACCAGAAGTGTACCTTTCATTTTCTATATCTCTCTAAACTTGTGTGGCCTACGAGTTTAGCGTGCAATCTCACTGGAGGCTCGGGATAGCCACTATGCGTGGATTCACTTCTATTAGCTATAACTTTCTGCGTTCTTTTTGAAACAGAGCAGTGGACACTCAGGGATGAGGTTCACTCTATAGCACCTTTAGACTGTTTTATAGCTTATTCTAACCACAACAGGAGTTGTGTAAGAACATTTGTTGAGTAACTCGAGAGACAGCCGTGAGAGTCTGGGCATTGAGACTTTTAAGAGTGTTTTTAAATAGAAAGAGACAGAAAGCAGTTTGTGGAATTCCTCTCCCCGATTCCTTTAACCATTCGACAACTCCTTTTTTTTGGTATTCGTAGTGGAAGCTTTCAGGAGTAGCTCGAACTGATTCTGCTCTTTTGTTGTTCATATAATTTTCTGTGTTATTTCACTTGAACAAACACCCATTATCACATGCTATTTTCTTATATTCTTTTCGGTATTTCAAAATTGTTAACCACTTGTTAAAAGCTAATTTCCCAGAGAAGACGACCTTGTTTAGTGCTACAATTGACTAATTTAGTGTATACTTGCACTAAACTTACTCCATTAGTAAGAGATTGAACAATAGCCCTCAACCAAGCTACTTAAACTAATGCTAGCTAGGCCGTGAACGTTCAATTTCTTTTTTTTTTTCCGTCTGGATATTCTGCTTAGGTTGAGAAACAAGTTGATGATATCATAAGTCATACGAGAGGTGCGGGGGAGGGTGAAACAACTTTTGGGAAACTCGGTTGAACGAGAGATCTGGCTCAAATAACCGGTAAATTGAGCGAGTCGACTATCATCTTCTTAGGAGAATGTCGGGTCCTTGCTAGGAGAAGTCAAACCCTACAAAAAAAGAGTGATAGGAAAAATAACACCAGTGTGGTATTCACCTACCACACTCCGATGCTTAAGTCAGTTGATGAGCTTAAGTGGATAAAGAAGGTAAGTGGACTTGTTCAATCAGTCCAACTTATCTCGAAAAGTTATACTTCTTACTCATTTATAGGATTTATTCCCCCTCGCCATTATGGAAAGCATCTGCCTATCTAGAGAGATTCATGTACACATTCAGCCGCATATTTACTTGGTTGCACAAGACGCAGGCTGCACAAGGGCTTGGGCGCGCAATGCACAGGCCCAGCGCACGCTATGTGCATGCCGTGTGTGCTTGGGCGCACTATAGATGCACTATTTTTCTTGTTTTTTTTTTCTTTTGGTCCTCTTTCTTCTGGCCCATAATTATTTTGGTTGAGTCTCTGGCCCAAGTTAATAATATTGACCTCAGGTTCTTGCATGGGCCCCCAACATGAGCCTCTTACTTCAAAGTTAGGGTTTCCTTTTAACTTTGAAGTAAAACTTTTGGCTTCCTTTACCTCTCTCCCCACCGCCACACATCTTTCATCCTCGGCTGCTCTATTTCACATATCGTCGCACTGTCGCCGCATCGAAGTCGGGCTATTATACACCTCTTAATTCAATTTCACACCAACTCCCGTGCCGCCGTATTTTATATATTGCCACACTGTTTCCATGATGCCTTCGTCCAAATCTGCACCATACCTACCTTGTCCTGCTGCACATCGCTGTCCACTATACCTATTCGCTGCCCTATGTCCGCCCTCAAACTTTACCTCACTATTGCCGCCTACCGCTACTATGCTACCGCGCTATTTCGTCCCTTCGTCGTCACATCCATGCTTTAGCCACCCTATATCCGACTTACTAGTGATTGAGATATGAGAGAGTCTATAAATAGAAGTTATTCCTTTCATTCTTTACACCTTTTTCTTCCTTGGATAAGCTATGTCTCAGATCAATTTAGTGCATAATTAGAGCGGTTTTTGGGTCGTTTGGTGTGGTCTTTTGTAGTCTAAGTGTGGTTGTTTCCCTTTTAAGTAGCTTGGGCATTCATAGGATGATCTTTTTGGTAACAACCCCTCTTTTGTGGCTAATCAAGGGTGGTAAAAAAGTTTATCCAGTATGTTCGAAGCAAGAGTTTGGACGACCATTGGAAGTTTGAATGGATTTTGTTGTTGTCTTGCAAGGTAACACTTGTTTTTTTTTATTTTTTTTTTTTACTTTTTTTACTTTTTTTACTTTTAAGCATGTCTTGGTAGACTAGAATATTTTAAAATATTAAACCGTTGGGTTTGGAATTAGAGGATATAGGATCAACATCCGTAGATTCTCTAGGTTCGGAGAGGTCCTCATTTCCTGTCTCGCCTATAGATAACTTTACGGCATGAGATGACCCAGTTGAATACTCTAATGTAGATTTTGAAGGTGTTTACAATGGTTGGGGTTATAATTCTGATTATCATAGGATGTCTAGTGGGATTTCTGGTGGCGAACCTTCAAGGGCTGGGGAGGCACCCGAACTAGTAGCTCACACTAATGTCAGGGGAAGGCTTAACCCGGTTGTCTCTAGTGGTAAACCTTTGGGAACAGGGGAGGTGCCTGAATCGCTAGTTCACGATGATGCTGAGGGAAGGGTGGATCCGGTAGTCTTAATTGTAGAGCCAGTGCCTAGGATTGGGTTTATATTTGGTTCACTAGAGATCCAATCCCAAGTCACATAAAGTGAACTAGATTATTATCGGTCTCGGTACAATATTCGTGATTCCATCGTGATGATAGTTCCTCTAATGAGCGTATGACTTATCCTCCTGCATGAGAGACGACATTATATGTAAAAATGTTCGAGAATGGAGTGCGGTTACTATTGGGATAATTGAGCCAAAACAGATGACCTGTGTCCTACGAGGAAAAGGATTTTCAATACTACTACAAATTCCTACAAGGAGTATGATATTATTGTCTTATAACGATTACAATATTGTTTTCCTATAAAGATTGAGATATTTGGCCTCTTATAAATAGAATATTTTGTTAAGGTTTCATTTGTACAAAATTCAAATAAGAGAGACTTGAGTGGTTGTGGGCAGTGTGTGAAAAAAAGAGTTTTTATCTCGTGGGTTTAGTGAATGTATTTGTGTAATCCTAGGACGCCATTGTTAGGCTACTTAGAAACAATATAGTAATATCTTGAGTGAGATCTCCATTTTAATATTCCCAACTATAGTTGAACCTGCTTTTTTGCAGAAGACTGGACGTAGTCCCAAGATAGGACGAACCAGTATAATATCTGTGGTGTTAAGCTTTTTTGTCTCTATCTCTTATTCCTTTGTTATTGTTACTTACTTATCTGCTTTTAGCCTGTGGAAGGGAAAAATAAAATAGTTCTTGTTTGAAGAACTTACAGAAGGATCGATTTATCTATACTTTTTTCCCAACAATATAGATTGAGAGTGCGATATAACGTCACCAGGTGTTCCTACAATGTTGGTCCGTGTAACAAGTGATCTATCTAGAAGTGCTGCATAGAAGTAGACTCTCGTTGACCACGGGGAGTAGATGAGTGCATGCCTATTTGAGGCAAGATACAAGTGGCACTTTGTTCGAGGGGAGGATTGTTGGGTTTGTAAGGAGTGCAAACAAAGTCCCACATTGGCTAGGGAAGAGAATGATCATGGGTATATAAGAGAGGACAATTATCTCCATTGGTATGAGGCCTTTTAGGTGAAACCAAAAGTAAAGTCGTGCAGGCTATGCCCAAAGTGGACAATATCATACCATTGTGGAGATACGTGGGGTACTTGGGGTACCGTTGTCATTAACAGTTACCTCTCCACCCTTTTATCCAGCGTTTTCTGAGTGACCTTAAGATAGCCCTTGCAAAGTTGACTCCTAATAGTTGGAATATGCAATTAGGTAGTTATGTTACTTAGAGATATTTTAGGAGATGGGAGGATATTGACACCCCTAATATCCTGCATTTGTTTGCTCTAGAGGTACCTCACCTAATATCCTGCATTTGGGTCTAATCAAGGGGTTATTGAGGGACGAGGGCCTCGAGGATAAGGTATTTCGAAGACGTCTATACGTCGTTGCCGACACCACATGCCCTAGTTCAATAAATGAGTGGAAAGAATCTTTGTTCTTCGTGGGCAGGGACTAGCTCATAAATAGCACGGGTACTACACGGTCCCACCAGGTTTGGACTACCACGTCGATGCCTGAGGAATTCATTTTAGGTAAGTGGGTTTTTTTCACTTGTTTACCTTTGTCTTCCTTCTCAATAATAATAATTTGTCTCTGCTTTTAGATTCAGAGAGAGGAAAAAAACTCACTTACCTAAGTTGATAACAGACAAGAATACTAGTCAAGCAAGTAAAAAGGAAAACAGGAACCACTAACTCAGCAGTATGAACCTAGATGGGATAGTGTAGTTGCCCGCACTATTCATGAGCCAGTCCTCGCCCACGAAAAAGGAAGATTCTTTCCACTTCTTTACTGAACTAGGGCATGTAACCATCTGTTGGGAACAACATATAAATGTTAACGCCTTCGAAGAACCTTGTCCCGTGGCCCTCACCCCTCCATAACCCCCTAATTAGACCCAACCGCTCCTTCTTGAGCACCCTGGTCAGGTCTAACTCCACTCCCCTTCCATAACCCCCTAATTAGACCCAACCGCTCCTTCTTGAGCACCCTGGTCAGGTCTAACTCCACTCCCCTTCTCACCCGAACGCTTCTTTTCTTTCTTTTTAGAAAGATACAGAAATAATTTTTTTTTAAGTGAGGTAACCTCTAGAGCAAAAAAATGCAGGATATTAGGGGTGTCAATTTAAAGGTATTGAACTTGGTTTAAGAGGTGGATATCCTAAGAGCATCTAAGTTGAACAATTGAAGGTGGACATGTGGGACTAAAGTGCTAACAAGGACAGGACTGGCAGTGGGAAATGCAATAGTTTATCAAAAAGCAAAGTAATCTAAGCTACTATAGTCCAGTATTATAAGATTCAAGAGTGCACCCTAGCCTAAAAGAGATCTAGGACAATGTGATTAGAAAAACTTTAGCTCAAAGAAACACCACCAGATCATGTCTTATTTGAAAAGGTAAAGTTATAAATCGATATGCCATTAAATACATTATCTGGACCAAAGGAAATGTATTGCATTCATTTTCGCAGGGGGTGGAGGGGGAGTCCACAAAAACATAGCAGGGTGTTAGCTTTTTGGCCCTTTTTTAATTAATTATTAATCAATATTTTGATGATAACAAACTTAAAATGAAAGACGTGATGGCTGAGTCATGTCAACGAACCAACTAGAAAGTGACACATGGCGAATGTGCTATTAAAAAGGGAAAAAGAAAAGAAAAGACGAAGAAAATAAACTAATGAAGAAGAAAAGAAAAAAACAAAAGTTACCATTGGGTTATTACAAAAAAAAAAAAAGGAGAAAATCACTTTCGAGGCGGTCACATTATTATTAAATAATAATAATAATAATAATAATAATAAATAGAAAAAAAGGTGCAGATCTGTTGTGCAACTTTTTAAAGTCATGTTTTGGGTTGGTATCTGTATAATATTTTAAATCAGTTGGACTACTCAGTGAATTTCGGGTACTTGCAGTCAAAGTTTTTGTATGAAATTGGGGTACTTGCACCCAAAGTTTTTATGAAATTTTGGTAATGTTCATGTTTCTTATTTCTGTTTCCTCATTTTTAAAGAAGAAAAATGAATTGCAGGGCTCCAACATCCATGAATTCAAGTATGATAAAACAATCTTTTTATTTATGTTTTGGAACAAATTGGAAAGAAGAATAAGAAATAAGAAACTTGTTTTGGTTGTTTCCAAAAATTTCTATACAATTGTGAAAATGTTCCCAAAAAATGGGACACAAGAAACAAATTAGTTGCAAAATGCTTATATTTCTTAAGAAAATGATGTAGGATCGATATGGCAACAGTAGAGGCGGGTGAACAGGATTGCTTACGAAGTTGTAGATTTGAAAAAATAAATTTAAGAATAACAAAGATCAAACAAAAATTAAATGCACAAATTAAAAGGAGTAGAGAGAGATATGACACCAGGAATTTTTATAGTAGTTCTGAAATTCCTACTCCACTCCCCAAGACTCCTTCTTGGGTATTTTACTGCACCGACTCTCTTACGGGTGTGAACCAAACTGAGCCACCCTCTTTTTGTCCTAGGCTAAAGAGAAAACCACAATCCTTTTAACTGATTCAATATCTAACCAACTGTGTTTTCTCACAGCCCAAGGTGTACCCACACCTTAATACAAAATCCAAAATGTAAAATAAGTAATATAAATAAAGTACCTCACTGAGGTGGATTTGCAAATTTCGTACTAAAACAATAGCTAAAAAGCTACACTCTAATGTATCTCTCACAAAAACTATGGAAAAATTTTTGTGTGGAAAGAATGAAAAGTTTGAGAGTAAAATAATTTGAAGAGATAAAAATGTTTGCTTTGATAATTGGTGTGTTGAGAAAATGAATTTAGAGGCTTTAAATAAATTTTCGTAGATGAAACTTAGCCATTGGATCTAGGACAATAAATGATGAAGGATGTAGATTAAGAGGTAAGGTAAGGAAATAAAATAAAGAGGATTTTGGAGATTTAGATAAATTGGTGGAAATTGATATCAAATTTATGGAGATTGGAGTGATTGTAGAGATTGAGAGATTTGTGGGAATTTGAATGATAGATATTGAGAGTGCCACATGTCCTCTTCTCATTTGTTCGATTGTTGGATGTCATGTCAGCATAAGCTTGTCCTCTTGATGGCACATGTCAACTTCTGAGTGGTCTATTTGTCCATGTAACCCGCCACGTAGGATTTTTCTCTTGATCATAACTCATTCGTTTGAACTCCATGTTTAGTGATTCGATAAGAGTTGATTTGTCTTTTCGAGCTCTACCCTATGGACACTTTGAAACACTCAAATTGTTAGTTCATACTTCATTTATTATCATCAAAATATTTGGTTTGATTGAAGCCATAAAGCAAAAAAAAAAAGACTAACAACAAAATGTTAACACCAGAGAATGATCACAAAAAGGCTCTCTCTATTGATGAGTGATCAAGGAAAAGTGGTATATATAACTCACTGTCTAATACAATGATAATTAAAAATTAACAAAATAACCATCTAATCATCTTCTTAACAAGACTAACAACCTTCTAACACCATTAACTAGTTACAAGTAGAAAAGGAGTTATTAGTGTGCTATCTTAACAATAGACATGCCAAATTATATATAAATATTGTAAAAGTAAAAATATTAACACAAGTCAAATTAAGTAGAACTCTCCACGAGACTTAGCAAGTGGTAAAATTGTTAGGGTTGACTTTTTACTGTAGAAATTTGTATCGGTAGGCTTGTTTGACCAAAAAAACGAACCATTTCCCATCATTATTAGCTAAAAAGGCTTATATATTCTTAACGTAAAACGTGCATAGAACATTTCTGAATAATTTGCAATATATGATACTTTAGAAAAAATATGAGAAAAATGTGGTCAAAGTTGGAAGAAAATAACAGAAATCTATTTTGCAGGAAAAAGTGCCTAGCCCTTTTTTGTGGTCAACGTCTTCAAAACGTGTGTTTCATTTAATGAAGGACAAGAGAGTCATTTCCAATATGTTTGAATCAAGCCAAAACCATGAGTCTAAGTCAAAGAGGGTTTGGTAACAGAATCTCAACCCATTTCCACCTAAAATGGTGGGGAGTTCAACCAATTTTAGAGCCTATAAAAGGGAGCCTCTCCCCCAGCAGCAAATCATCCATTCTCATCCTGTTTTCATCTTCTCTTCTTCTACTCTTAGCTAGAGAACTGGTTCATAAGCTTTAGAGTTGTGTTTTAGTTGTTCTTTTCTTGTATTTTCACTCTTTTACTTATTGTAGTGCCTTTAATTCGAGTTTCTACTTCCGTTCTTCATCTATTCTATTCTTTTAAAGTTATTAAGCGAGTTTACACTCCCCTCACGCGCGAAAGAGAAGAGGGTTAAGCTAGAACTCCTTGTTCGTCGTTATTTTCATTTAAATTCAATGAAAATTACTTCTTTTACGTTTTTGTGCGTTTTATTTCCTTTAATTATGCACTAAGTTATTTATCTACGTCTCTGTAGAATTCCTTAGCCAAATGATTTGACTTTCGAACATACTCAGAATTTAACTAGATTGCGTTTGGCGCAATCTTGGGTTGGTTTCTAAAAAATTATCTTTACGTTTTTTTTCCATTTGACCATTGGGAATTTGATTTATGCACTAAAGCGCAACTCTGAGAATGGTGGATTGGGTAAAATAATAGGAAACCAATATGGAATGTGACTTAGACATAAGCGCATAAAACACGGTCCTAGACATAGGCCCTTTGAGCCATAAATGAAAATGAGTTGATCCTTACTTTTTATGATTGTAATCATACATAGAAATATGATTGTAGGTTACCCTAGCCTCTGCAGCAACCAAAAGCAGTTCGTTAAAGAATAGAACTCATATTCCCAATATTTAGCCAAATAGTGGCTAGTGCATTTTCCCCAAAGTGTGTATCTTCCATATTTTCCATCGAAACTAAGGTAGGAAGCAGAGAATTTGAGTTTTATTAAATTGCTTGCTATTTGAAACCTCAACCAACAACATTTTATCACTATTTTCTTCATAAACCACAATTGCAACTTTGAACCATCCACTTCTTAAAAACGATTTTGAAAGCACAAGTCCTTGAGGATTCGACCTTGGATTACTCCCAAGTATTACTTGTGATCGTGTACGGTTACACATGTCTCTTACCTTTAAAGGTAGAGGAAGTCCCAACAAAAGTCTATGCGCAATGTTTTTTTTTTCTTTTCTTTCTAATGAGAAATAAAAATTCAACATTCATGAATGTGCAAAATAACCATCATATAAAGCACCATAGAAGCACCATATAAGGCCTTTTTCCTCGTAAAGCTCAGTCCTTTCACAATATCACTCCTCATTGAAGCAAGATTTTGCTAATTTACCTAAGCTTCAAATCAAAGCCTTCTCATTTCTTCTTTCTTTCCACAGACACAGAGAGATGGAAAATAAACAAATAAGTTTACCTTTTTGCTTGGGTAGAGGAACATGATGGGCATTAGTATGTTGATGGAGGAGCAATTGCATCTCAAGAAGATTCAACAAAATTAAGGATGGTGGACAAGCAATTGAATCTCAAGAAGTTTCAACAAAAAATCTTAGTTTATTTCATTTCCAATATGCATTTTTATAATATCCTTGCTCAATGATTCCACTGTTAATGTTATGTCTTCAATCTTAGGATGTGGTGTGAACTGAAAAAAAAATGTAAAGTTGGTTCCAGGAATCTCAACAAAACTCCAACCAGGAAGTCTTTTCAAACCAAGAGACCTCATTGGGTCCAAGCCTATTCCACTCCATCTCATCTATTCATTGATGCATAACTATGTTCCAATTGCACATAGTTTCCAGCATACACAGGCTTTAATGCAAAGAGAACTCAAGCAATAGCCTCACCAAGTTCTACACTGCCATTGACACGACAAGCATCATGGAGTATGCCTAAAACATCTATTTAGGGTTCTTGAAACATCATTTTATAGAAGCTATATGCCTCTTCAACCTTTCCAGCTCGACTAAGGCGGTCGATGATGCAAGCTCGGTGCTCAAGATTTGGTGGCATTCTGAAATCTTTAGTCATTAACTCGATATGTTCAAACCCTGGTTAATAAGTCCACTGTGACTAGAAGTAGAGATAACTGAAAGGAAAATAACATGATTTCATTTCATCCCTGTTCCAAGAAACTCTGAATATTTTCTCACAGCAATCTCCCAATTTCCACTAAAACCATACCCAGCAATAAGTGTGCTTCATTCTCCCAATTTCCACTAAAACCATACTCAAGCAATAAGTGTGCTCCATGTTACCAAATCTTGATGTGGCATATAATCAAAACACTTCTAAGCAATCTCTATGTTTCCACAATTGAATTACATGTCAATGATAGTTTTTTCAATCATAATGCACGAGATAAGGGAACTTCTAAAAATGTAGTTGTGAATCCACTTTCGCTAACAAAGTGCACTGATAACTCTCCAAAAGAGAGTTATTTGGGTGAGAAATGCACATAGATTAGCTTAAGATAGCCTCAATTGCACCCATTTTACACTAAGTTGGTGTCTGAAATGCTAGAATATTTCCTCTCTTCTTAACCTTGCGAATTTTGTTAGAAGTTCTAATTTTGGGCACTTTGTTGCAACATCAACTATGCTACAGCATTGGAATCAGAAAAGAGCAGAAAACGACAGGCTGACAGTGACAGAGCTTCAATCTGGGAGTTACCACAATAAATGAAGAAATCACTTGGAAGTGAGAGATGGAGCCCACAGAAGTTATTTGTTGCCCTGAAAACAAATGGGGGTATAAAAGGCAACATTTAAGGAAGCCTCTACACACTTTTCACATCAATCAACCATCACTTCAAGAAAACCTCCCAAATACAGTACGAAGAAGTCAAGAAAAAAGGCTGGAGAACCGAAGCCGTTGCTGAAACAGAAAAAGAGAGCAGCCTACAAGGAGCGGAGCCTTCAACTCCTTCTTTTCATTCTTGCATCTATTTCTCATTGTAGTTCTTCTTGTTGCTTTCTTTCTTTTTTTTTTCTATCACTATTCGTAACTAAGCTCATTTGTAAGGGGGAAATGTTGTGAACTCTTCTCTTGGGCTGTAAACTGTGCCAATAGCATTAATGATGAATGGGTATTGAGTTGAAGTTGTGTTTAAAGTTGTTTTCAGCATGCTTGATCACCATTGTTGGAATATCTCCTTGTTAACTCTTGGAAAAGTGTAATAGAGAGTGATAAACTTCATTGATGCTAGAATCTGCTTGAGCTAGAGAGTGGGTACTTAGGAATAGGGCTCACCTAGCATCACTACAAATTGTTACTAAATGCTGCTAAATTTGTCTAAAAATCCGAATAGCAGAAAATCTAGGATGTCTGGGAAGGCTCGATGTTTGTTTGGCCAGTATTCACTTTGTTAATGCAATAACATTGTTTGAGTAGCCCAGAGAAAGTCGCATTCAACTTTCCCCCTTACCCTGTTAAAGAGTAAAATCGTTAACTATTTCATTTGTCTACTATCCCTGTTAAAAAGACACTTAAATTCAATTTAAGTTCAGATTTATTATATTCTTAGTGCATCGCAACATTAATTTTCTATATTACCTGTGTTGTCTCTATTGTTGATAACTCTCCAAAAGAGAGTTATTCTAGTGTATATTTGGGTGTTTTTATGCAAAGAAGTGTCAATGTGTGTCGGTTTTGGTTCTTAAATAGCTTAATTAAGAGTAGAAAATAGAATCCGAGCTAAAAGCCTCAGGTCTTGAATGCTTTAGCTAAATATTGCACTAAATGCTCTTATTTCTGGTATAAATGCACAGGTTTGGAAGCAAAAGACAAAGTATGAAAAGAGTGCTTAGCCTAGTGAAGAGTGGATGAAGCACGTTCATGTCAGAGCAGATGAAAGCTAGAGCGAAGCAAAGTTGGAGCATGGATTCACTGTGGAGTAATAGCCCAGACACGGGATTACCGTGTCCGTACAATTTTTAGTTGGGTGTCCTAAAAACAGAACCCAATATAAAAGGGGTATGTTGCCCTAGCCGCCATACATAGATCCCAATGGAGACACACTTTTGAGAGCTGAAACATCAAGGGGGAGGATTCTCTCTGTAACGCCCCAGGAATTTCACCATTTCCAAACAGGGACCGTTACTAAAACAACCTAAAATTTTCACATAAACAAGAGAAGTACCTTCACAACAATACTAAGCAATAAAGCTACCACGCTTCCACTGCGCTACTCTATTTTTAACACTCACGAGAGCTTGAATAATTAGAACAACAACACTAAAGATTTAAGAGAAACTCGCCTCCTATACAGATAAACCATTTAATGCCGACTTCACATTAACCAAACCCGTCCAGAAAACCTTTCCTAACTATAAACCATTCACTAAACGAATATTAACATCTCGAATGACAATGAAACAAAAACTAATTCAAGTACAATCAACTTAAACAAATGTATTCATAAATATCCTAGGTAGGTTACAATCTCGTAGTTCAAGAAGACAACAAAATTAATGCTCTAAAAAAGAATAATGAATCGGCAACCTTACAACATCCTTTAGACAATAAACTAAACAAAAACCAACCACTAACAACTCAACTACAAGATTACGTAGCCACAACTATCCTAACTAAAAGAAATTAATTGCACACAGCATAGCTAATGGTCTTTTCGATCAAGCCTCCTCCTCGCCATCACCATCCCATGAGCTAGCTAGATACCTGCAAACTGAAGGGGAAAAGAGGGATGAGTACAACCACAGTACTCAATAAGCAGTCCTTATCTGAAGGGTCACGCACAAACAGCATACTTATCAAGGAACAACGTGTCATGCTTATTAAAGAATCAACACACACACATCATGCTCCACCAAATCATGAAACATTCATTGTCATGCTTTTCAACACATTATACATTCAAACATAGACACATTCTATAAAATTCGATGACAACCACAACCAGGAACACATTAACTACCAGTACTAACCTCTAGACTCCCTAACATTCAAGTACCTCTACGCTTATCACAGCTACTCTAGCCTTCCACAGTTAACTCCTTCGAGCAGAGTCGGCCCCTGACCATTTATACCCAGAGCCCCGACCCTGCAGCATCGGCCCTCGACCATTTATATCCGAGGCCCCGATGACTTCACCGTCTATTGGCCCTTGACCATTTGTACCCAAGGCCCCAATAGTTCTCCTTTCGAAAGACTCCTCGCATCGACCCCCGACCATTTATACCCGAGGCCTCGATACCCAATTAGTGACGTATCAGCCCTCGACCATTTATACCCGAGGCCTTGACACTCACCCATTCACTTCATAACTTTCATAACTCCACATAACATTTCTAGCCTCCAACCAAGATTTCAGTACTACTTCCCTAATAACAGCAACCACCACAACGCCCATCACGACACAACCACTAGTATGATTTCAATGCATCACAGATCTCAAAAACACAAAGTTTGATAGCAACCAACCTGATCACAACATAGAGCACACAAAAGCTTCAACAAATAACCCTATGGCATGCTTCACATAACATACATTTCACATAGCGGTTCAGAAAACTTTTAAGAACACACCCATCACAATTCATCCAAACATCTTATAGGAGTATGCAATTCATTTAAGGATGAAGGATGCAGCAAAGAAGTGTTGCAGCTTAAGTTGTTCCCTTATTCACTCAGAGACGAAGCGAGGACCTGGTTGGAGTCACTGCCTTTAGAATCAATTACAAGTTGGGACGACTTGGTAGGAAAGTTTTTTGTAAGTACTTCCCACCAAGCAAAAATGCTAAGTATAGAAGCGAAATCAAGAATTTTCAACAATTTGTTGGGGAGTCGGTTAGTGAGTCGTGGGAGCGTTTTAAACAACTTCTACAAAACTTTCTTCACCATGGGATCCTAAGATGCATCTAGATTGAAACATAATATAATGGATTGGGACGACGCCACACATCTAGTCGTTGATGCCTCAGCAAATGGTGCATTGCTAGCAAAACCTTATGCTGAAGCATTCAACATCTTGGAGAGGGTATCATCGAACAATCATTCATGGTCTGACCCTAGAGCCATTCACGGGAATGGAGACAAGGGATTGAATGAATCAGAGTCTTTCACTGCCTTAAATTCAAAGATTGAGAATTTGACAAATTTGGTTATGAGGCGTATAACGTAGCAAAACACAGAGGGAGTGTCTGCCGGTAAAGCAAATGTCAGTCACATCCAAGGGATTTCTTGTTCTTTTTGCGAAGGAGAGCATCATTACAACAATTGCCCTGACAATCCGTATTCCAACACGTATAACCCGGGCTGGAGGAACCATCCTAACTTATGTTGGAGTGAAAATTAGGGAGGAAACAATGCTGGTACATCTAATGCTCCAGCATATCAGTAAAAATGAGGTTATCCCCCAGGCTTCTCAAACCAAGGTCAGGTAGCAGTGCAAGGACCATCTGAAGGATCATTCGCATCTTTGGAGAATCTAAGGAGGAAATATATGGAAGAAAATGATACCACGGTGTAAAGTCAAGAAGCATCGTTAAGGAATCTGGAGATGCAAGTGGGTCAATTAGCAACAGATTTGAAAAGTAAACCCGATGGAGCACTGCCCAATGATATTAAGGTGCCCAAGAAGGATGGGAATGAACAATGTAATGCTCTGACATTGCGGAGTGGCAAGACATTGCTTATTGCCCATCCAAATGCTTCAGGAATCCGTAAAGAATTAAATCAATATGAAAGAAGTGGGCTACAAACAGAAGAATGCGAGTCAGCCGGAACACCTGTAATCATGCCAATCAAAAAAGGGCAAACCTCAGGTAGTTAATGAACAGTAGCGAGTAGATAGTGGAACTGCAAAGCAACACAAGCAAAGAGGTCAACCTAGTAAAAGTTAGGGCAACCAAAACAAAAGCATCACATCTGCACATGACTGGAAAACAGAAGCAGACAGAGCATAAAAATGCTCCAGCCGAGTATCGACCCGCACCACCATACCTAAAGCGACTGCAAAAGAAAGAGCAAGATGTGCAATTTAGAAAGATCCTTGATGTGTTAAAGCAGCTGCATGTGAACATACCTTTGGTGGAAGCTTTAGAGCAAATGCCAAATTATGTGAGATTCTTGAAAGAGATACTCACAAAGAAGAGAAAGCTGGGAGAATATGAAAGTGTAGCAATGACTAAGGCCTGCAGCACTATCCTCACAAGCAAAATTCCAACAAAGATGAAGGACCCTAGGAGCTTCACCATACCTATTTCCATTGGAAGACAGAAAATAGTGCTTGCATTGTGTGATCTGGGAGCCAGCATCGACGTTATGTCCTTATCCATTTAAAACAAGATGGGTATAGGAGAAGCAAGACCCACAACAGTAACTTTGCAATTAGCGGATTGATCCATCACACATCCAGAGGGAAAAATTGAAAATGTTATGGTACAAATAGATAAATTCATTTTCCCTACTCACTTTATTATTTTGGATTATGATGCAGATAAGGAGGTTCCAATCATTCTTGGGAGGTCATTCATTGCAACGGGAAGAGCATTGGTGGACATCCACAAAGGGGAGTTGACAATGCGCGTTCAAGATTAGGAAGTGAAGTTCTCAGTCTATGATTCCATGAAGTTTCCTGCTGAATCAGAAAAATGCTCAGTGCTGAAGATTTTAGATGAAGCTTTAATGGAGGAATTGTATAACGCCCCAAAATTTCAAACAACTCAAATAGGGCACGTAACTAAAAACCTCCTATTCACTCAACACCATCAACAGAGAATAACTACATTCTGTCCAACAACATTAATGAAAGCAACTTAATCAACATTTTTACCACTATAACCTATCCACTAAGATAAACTTAAATACTCGAATGGCAATGAAATGAAAGCTACTCATTTTATTAATATCAATCTCAAAAGTTCAAATTCTCACAACTCGAACAAATAATCAAAACTAGAGTTCTCAAAATTGTAAACCGACAACTTTAAAGCGTTCTTTAAGTAGGAAACTAAACAAACTAAACCCATTAACCAAGCAACAACTCATACTATAAAGTAACACTCCAACTACCCTATCCAAAAAGGAAAAGAAAAATAACGCAGCACTAAAAATGGTCTTTCTGGTCAAGTCTCCCCCTCGCCATCATCGTTCCCGTGAGTGACCTCGTTACCTGCAAAATCTGGAGGGAAAAAGAAGGGGTGAGTACAACCACGGTACCCAGTAAGCAGTTCATACTTGAAGGTCACACACAAACAACATGCTTCACAAAAAGGTTCAACCGACGTGTTTATCAATTCATCATGCTTTCCATAATAAGAGAATAGAGACATATCTAAACATGCAACCTACATGTCGTACCCATCCTCATATCTCAACTCACTGGTTTTCTTTCCTGTTTCTCCATGACTTTCACTCGCGAGTCGTACTAACCCCTGACCACGCATAGCCAAGGCATCGACACTTCTCTAAACTTACTAGTTTTCCTTCATTTACCTCCAAGACTTACTGCTTCGAGTCGTACCGACCCCTGAACATGCATAGCCAAGGCTTCGACACTTCTCTAAACTCAGTAGTCCTCTTTCATTTACCTCCAAGACTTACTGCTTCGAGTCGTACCAACCCCTGACCACACATAGTCAAGGCTTCCACACTTCTCTAAACTCAGTAGTCCTCTTTCATTTACCTCCAAGACTTACTCCTTTGAGTCGTACCGACCTCTGACCACGCATAGCCAATGCATCGACACTTCTCTATGGCGCCTGGCGTTCGACCCGTGACCACACATAGCCAAGGCCTCAAACTGTCGCACCGACCCCTAACCACGCATAGTTAAGGCATCGATGGCTTTGCAACCTACTTGTCTTCCACTGAGACTCACTGTGTCATGGTCATGCTTGTCTGAACAACTGTGGGATCGGAACCCGTTACAACCAGGCACTTAGCAAGGGGCATGGGGATGACTTTGTGTTCCAGCAGAAATTCCATCCCGAATACTATGTCGAAGTCGTCCATCCGCACTATCACAAAGTCGACTAGTCCCCTCCATGTCCCTAGCTTTACTGAGACTCTTTTTGCAACTCCCATGATGGGGAGGGCAGCCGAGTTGACCACTTTCATCTTTCCTGGGTCTTTATCCCATCGCAAGTTCAGCCGACGCGCTTCGGTTTCTGTCATGAAATTGTGGGTGGCACCAGAATCTACCATAGTGCTTTTTGCGGCTTTCTGATTGACCCATGCTTCCACATACATCAGACCACGTTCCAGGGGTTCCTTCACTTCCTCGGCTTTCTTCTGAAGTGCCGATAAGAATTTGAGTGCTCCCATACGAGGGTTGTCATGGGCGTCTTCGGGAGGAGTATCTGTGTCGGGGCCTTCCGGTTCGATCGCTCGGTCGTTCGTCAGTGTGGCTTGGAAGGCCCGGAGAGCAGCTCGATTCGAACACTCGTATACTCTGTGCGGTCCCTTATAAATGAAGCAGGATGGTCCTGTTCGATTGTTATTGTTTGGTGGGTTCGGCCCTCTCCATGTATTTCCCCTTCTCTGCTGGAAGGGTCTGCGGTCTCCTCCTCCATTTCTGTCAGCTCCCCCATTTTTAGGGGACCCCGATCTAGTGGGTCTGTTTCCACTACTGGAAGAAGCTTGGGTCTTCCTCTGCTCTTGTGACGTGTCGTTGCTAAGATCGAACAGCCGTTCGGCTGTTGCGTAAGAAGTAGGGATATCTTGTACCTTATGTTCATATAGTTTGGCTCGGGCCCATGGTTTCAAGCCCTTCACGAAGGCGAAGACCTTGTCTTTCTCGGACATATCGCGGATATCCAACATCAACCCTGAAAACTACTTTACGTAGTCTCGAATATTTCCTGTGTGTCGTAATTCACGCAGTTTACGACGAGCAAGAATCTCTACATTCTCCGGGAAAAATTGGGATCTGAGTTCCTGCTTTAGTTTTTCCCACGTGTCGATGGTACATTTGCCCTCTTGTACATCTACGTATCTCGCTCTCCACCACAACTTCGCATCGTCAGCAAGATGCATTGTGGCTAGTGTGACTTTCGATTCCTCTGTCACCGTACTTGTCGCCTTGAAGTACTGCTCAAGGTCGAAGATGAAGTTTTCAATAGCTTTAACATCTCGCGCCCCACAGAAGGGCTTGGGTTCGGGAACGTTTACCTTGTTGAACTGAATCGGTCCCCCAGCTGGGGCTTGGTTTCCCACCGCTCTCATGGTGAGATTTACTTTGGTGCCTAATTCGGCAATCCCCGCCCTCATTTCGTCGATGGTGGCTTTGAAGTCGTTGGTCAGCTCACTGACCATCTGCACAATAGTCTTTTGGGAGATGTCTATTTCTTCGACACGCTCCTCCATGTGGGCGATTGAGCTCGATGAGCTTTCGCCACGCTCATGGTTATCAGTACGCTTAACCTTGTCTTCAAGGGTCTCAACCCGAAGCATTAACTCACGTATAGCAAGCCCGTCTATGTGGGCATTCATGACGTCAATTCCATCAGCTTTGGTGGAGATCTCATCCAGCCGAGATTCCACATATCTAAGGTTGTCAGGGATTTCCCTCAAGAACAACAGTTGTTCTTCGATCTCGACGAGTCTGTCGACGTGGGACTTGCCCAACTGCTTTGTCGCGGACATGGTTACTGTTTTCCAACTCGAGGAGCCAACTAGGCTCTGATACCAACTGTCACAATCGCACTTTAATGGGACTCGGGAAGCGATTGTGCTGCACTTGCTTTCACCCTCTAGCAAGTCAGCCAATGCGGAAACGAATAGCCGGTGGCACAAAGGCTATATGTCGCAACCTCCACCCCCGTTCTTGGGAAAACGGTTTTGGAAAACAGGGTTAGAGAAAAAGATTTTGGAAATCGTTTGTAAGCATTTTGGAAGTTGTTATAAGCTTGAATGCAAGAGAATAGATTAGCGGCAAAACAAGAATACAACGCAATGTAGAGAGGAGACTAAGTGTACCCCCCTAAGGTAGATTATAAATCATTTTACCTTTGGCAAGCGTGAACATGCAAAGTGGCGAGGAGTCACTCGCCACCAGAAGTACAAGGAAAACTAAATAACAAGCAAAACTAAATACATGGCATGAAAGCATGTGGAAAGAGGTTGTTATGGGCATGCGGCCACGAGCAACAGGCCCTGGACAAGCATGACCATGACACACTGCACCCACCCCTAACCACACATAGTTAAGGCCTTGACTTTCATCTTTATCCAAAATTGACGTATCGATCTCTGACCTTTGTACTTGGAGCCTTGGCACTTAACTATCGACGTATCAGCCCCCTGGCCCTGATACTCACCCATCACTTCATTACAGAACCAACCTCTCACCAGAGTCCTACTACATGTTTTCTAGGCCACGACCCATGCAGCACTCAACTCACATAACCAGCATGCTTCTAGAACAAAAAAAAAAATAGTAAGCTAATAATGAAACGATATGTTCAACATGCATGCACAACACAACAGATTTCTCCCACATTATTTCAGTATGCTTTTATGAACGCAATCATACAACGATAAAACCATTCGCAACACATAATGCTTGCATAAATACCACTAACATCAAATCCAACAACGCAAAGTAAATCAGTTATAAACAACCAGAACCAACATGGTTTCATTCAAACTACTCATAATCATTAGCCAATATTCACAAAGAGACAGTCAACTTACATATCAATGAAAAATAATTACTCCGAAAGCACCCAACAATTCATACATTTTCAAACAACAAACATCCTCTAAGTAAGAACTACTTACACAAGGTCCTACACTCTTAGGTTCCACCGAAGGGTTCCTAAATCCAAAAACAATCAACTCATGTTAGAAATCACTATAATTGAGCCGAAACTAATTTTTATATGAGTAGTTACCAAAACGGAGTTCGAAAATGCTTGAGCTTGCTGGTCCGATGTTGAAAAGCCATTGGTACTACAAATCGACCTTCGTTTAGGTGTGGGTAACTGCTGAATGGATGCCGAAGGGATGGGTATCGCAAATCGACTTCGTACAAGAGTTGGGTCACCGCCAAACGTCACCAGAACGATGAAAGACGTCACAAACTTGTCGGCTTCGTGAATATGAGATGCTGCTACAACTTGCTGCCTGAATCCCAAGGGAAGGTGTCGTGCATCGTGAGTTCGTCGATCAATCGTGGAGGGTCGTCGGAGAGCCATCGCACTAATCTTTCAAAGGCACGCGCTGCTACTGGACCGACGTTGCTGTTGTCGACCGTCGGGATGTCGCCGAAAGGAGACGGTGAAGCTGTAGAGGCCCACCGCGAGTCTACCGGAAAATGTCCGAGGAAGAAGCCCGCGCCGTCAGAGTTGCTGTGCACCGTCACTACTGGTTAGCCAATTCCGCTGCCGATAGACACAGTGCTGCAAGAGGACGTCAGCCGCCACTACACTTCGTCGAAGAAGAAGGGTGGTTCTCGGCTGGGATACCCGAAGAAGAAGAAGAAATTTGGGGGGCGGTGGGGCAACTGCATAACGAAAGGGGGTGGAATAGAACAAGTTAGGGTTTTCTTTTTTTTTAATTTTCTTTTTGTTTTAATTAAATTTCTTTAACCTTGATTTAAAACTCAAAAGTTTAAATTCTCAAATTTTTTAAAGGAGGCCCAACTAAACAAGCCTAACGGTCGAAAACAAGGAGTCCAAAATTACACTTTGGTAATTAAAATAAAACCCTCAATGACCCAAATTAAAACAATTAACTTAGACCCTAAAGCCCAAGAATAAAATCCAAAAATTAAAAGTTAAACTTCTAAAAAAAACTTGGGTTTAAGGTTTAATTAAAAGTCTCTTCCAACATTCAAAAACTTAATTATACCTTAGTTCAACGAAAATAAACTAAATTCTAATTTACCCAAGCTTAGAACTCCAAATAAAAACAAAATCTAAGAATTAAATTAGCAGCTCAGGAAAAAAACCCAAAGGGACAAATTAAGTCTTAAAGTACATAAGCCAGAGAATGCGGGGCGTTACAAATTGAGTGCAGAAGCAATACTGGAGCATAGTGTAGCCAGGGATGCTGGAGCTCAAGAAGGTTTTGGTGATGGGAATAAAGAGATGATGGTAAAGGAAGATGCTACCGCTGAGGTAGAGACCCTAGCACCGAGAGAAGAGTATAAAAATGTTGAGCCGTCAGATGCCCCAGCACAACATACAGAAGCTAATGAGGGCCAACTAAATGGAGAGAAGATGCTTCAGCATCTTGCGACCTCAATAAAAAACAGAGCCTTACAGCCTCGGTGGATAAAGTGCACATCATTATAGAGGAAAAGCTAGAAAACTTACCTAAAAAAGAGCCACCCGACATCAAACCGACTCTAAAAGGTTCAGAAGCAATGACGAGGAGACCAAAAAAAGAGCTGGAAGCATCATGTATCAAAGAGAAAAAGGCAAAACCTTCCATGTCATCGGCCAAGGTACAAATCGAACAAGCGGGAGCAACTCCAGTCACCACTTCCAAGAAAAACAAAAAGGTAGAAAAGAGAAATTTCATTTCCCCAACTGAGGGGAAGAGGTATGCTGCAGCTATTTCACAGGAGCATGCCCCAACTGCAAAGAGAAGGAAGAAGACAATTGATCTAGAGAGGAAGATCAGCCTACGGGCGACTCGTTGGATGAGAAAGAAGCCAAAGAATATTGACATGCTTGACTCTCGAGAGGGAAGTTTCTTTCCTTTATGCTCAGAAAAATAACCCTCCCCCCTCCCCAGTTGTTGTTACTTTTTATTTTCCGTAGTCTAGTTTAGTTCAGCTTTAAATTCCTGCATTTTAAAATTTCTGCATTTAATTTTCTTCTTTACATAGGGTAGTTTCATTATCGTTTAATCAGTATGTGGACCCCCCCCCCTTTTGAAAGTAATGATAAAAAGAAAGTTGTTAACCATCATGTGTTCTCAACATTTGCCCTTTGCCCTGCCCTGTATGTACAATCTCAATGCTAGAACCTACTAGTGTGCAGTTTTCCCTGTTGATGCTGGAGCATTTTAATGGGAATTAGCTTTCTTTTGTTCTCCCTCTAGTTCATGTTTGCCTACCCATGGCCTAGCATCCCTCTTGTAGTACTGGCCCCAGGTAGAGCTTACCTTAGGGAGGAATTTCAATGGCTATTTATCCAGCCAACCCTTATCTTTGTATAGCTAGCATGGACCTCTTCTATTAGATCCTCTTAGTTATTAACATTAGCCGTCCACACTCATGTCTATATCCTAATAGCGAACATCCTTATAATTTTCATCTTACTTTCTCTTTAAGTTTGGGGGTGCGTTGGCGCTTTAAATTCTGAATGTCCTTAGCTACGTTGAGGACAATGCAACCTTTTAAGTTTGGGGGAGTGAATGTTCAGTTCTTACATCTTTATTATCAATTGTATAGAACCATGAATCTTTCTAATCCTGTAATTCAAGCATGTTAAAAAAACAATAATAATAATATAAAAAAACAAAAACATCAATAAATGAGGGGCTAGTCCCCCGCATCCAGAGCATAAAGAGGCTGCAGGATTAGGAAGGGCTAGTAGCCCATTGTTAAAGAAGCCCAAGTTGGTAGTGCAAAGGTTAAAGGTTAAGGCTAGTGAAAGGGACTTGAGAAAGAAATCTCTAAGAGAAGTTAAGCTTGAGGTTGGGAAGTAGAAGGAAGCTAGAGTTGGGCAGAAAATAGCGTCTTCCAAAATGAACAAATCTAGGCTGCTTTCATTTATTTGCTCTAGCTGAAGTACTTAGCAGAGTATGTAAGTTCTAGCATTTTTTATCAAAATGAAAGGGTGAGGCATAGGACTGGATGTTTGAAGTGCAGGTTTCTAACACTCTTCATTGGTGAATAAGGGAAAAGTGCATGATCTTGCTTGGGGACAAGCAAGATTTTAAGTTTGGGTGTGTGATAACTCTCCAAAAGAGAGTTATTCTAATGTATATTTGGGTGTTTTTATGCAAAGAAGTGTCAAAGTGTGTCAGTTTTGGTTCTTAAATAGCTTAATTAGGAGTAAAAAATAGAATCCCAACTAAAAGCCTCAGGTCTTGAATGCTTTAGCTAAATATTGCACTAAACGTTCTTATTTCTGGTGTAAATGCATAGGTTTAGAAGTAGAAGACAAAATATGAAAAGAGTGTTGAGCCCAGAGAAGAATGGATGAAGCACATTCAAGTCAGAGTAGATGAAAGCTGGAGCATGGATTCACTGTGCAGTAACACCCTAGACACGGGATTACCGTGTCCGTACAATTTTTAGCTGGATGCCTTAAAAATGGAACTCGATATAAAAGGGGTATGTTGCCGTAAACTCGTAGTTTGTATTTATGTAAAAACAAATGTATATTCAATAAATTTGTTGTTGAATTCATAGCATTGCATTGTCAAAATTCAATAATCTAAACATCCAAGGTTATTATCATGTAACCAAGATAGTATATATATTGGGTATATATTTGATATACTGGGTATATATTTCATATACCCCTGATATACGGGTGGATAATGTGCTGTGAATAACCTAAAGGGTCTATAGTATATGGATAAGGCTGGGAACCTTATCCTGGCAACATTATGGATAGGACCCACTTTGTAAATGTTACAGATGACTCGATCAAGGTCGTTCGTGTGCAGACCTACGAGTGGGGGAATCCTATACAATGAGTTTGTATAAGACCGGATGGCGAAATAGCTAATCTTTAGATGTAACACCGTTAACTAACATATTGCTATTTCTTAGGATGACCAGGCAACTCATTCTCAATTCTGAGTGAGTTATAGATGACTGGGATGTTTATGCTGAACGCACGCGCTAAGCGTGGTAACAATTATATAGATGCAAGCGCACACCTGTCAGAGTAATATAAAATGGATGGAGTATCCAAGTATCGATCCTCAAGGACTTCTAAACAATTTCCAAACTCTAAAGTTTTAAAGAATAGTGAATGTTGGAATGAGTGATTCTTGTAAAATGGGAAGTGGTCACAAATAATGGTTTGGATTTGAGATTTGGACTTAGAATGATAAAACCTAGCCCGAATTACTTCAAGTTAGCCAACAAAGAATCAAGGACATGCTAAGGACAATATGCATTTTACTTTAGAAACTAACGACTACGCTTCTCACTTTACTTATGTCTAAGCAAGTTCAAAGTCATAAGACATTCCCTAATATGTCTATTATGAGATATATCTTAGTTTTAGGATGGAAATAGTCGCAACCTCGGGTTAAGGTCCTATGTCTAGGCTACTTAAGCGGAACCCTTATGTCTAAGGCGCTCCTCTCCTCGGTTTAACCACTCAACAATGCAAATAAGCAACCTTTTCAGTATTGACTTGTTAAGACTTACAGTGGCCTTCTCTAAATCCTAACTTTTTGGGAAAACATGTTGAGCAATGAATGGAAAGTAAAAACACTACTTCTTAGCAAACCCTTTTTAGACATAAAAGGCTAACTATCCATAACCGGGCTAGAGACGGGAATTTAGAAAGACATATTGAAGAAAATACAGCAAGTAAAATGGTTGAATGTGGAATGCATGTGTGAAAAACGAAAGTTAACTAACGGAGAGTTTTTATCGGGATTGAGAGCTTCGCCCTTCTCTTTCAAGCAAGGGAGAGTGTCACGTGCTCTTTCCTCCAAAAACACAACTCTCTTAACTAAAAATAAAGTAAAGGCAAAGAGAAGATAAGCAAAGTGCTAGATTTTTATATATTTGAATAAGTAGAAAATGACTAAGTACAAATGGAAACAAAACAAAGCTCAATAAAAGAATGTAAAGTGCTCGGGATTTAAAAACCAAAAGTAACTAATGAAAGCAACTCAAAAGTACTTAGAAAGCAACAAAGAAACACTAAAAATGATCAAGAGAAGGAAGCAAGGCTTGATGAATTTGGTGGAGAAGTTGCTGGAATTTATAGCTGTGCAGAATTGGTTAGGTAGGTCCTAAAACGATGGTGAATCACCCATTTCCAACTCTTTTGACTGACCAAATCGTGCTCAAACTGATAGTGGAACACTTCTTCTACACGTATGCATCGGTTGGAACCACCAAAACGCATTGGAAGACGCGTTTCATTAAGGGCAAAGTTGGAAGAAAAACTGTTTTCTGCAGGCTTCCCAGGCGCCTGGCGCCTCCATGAAGGTTTTTCCGTCTTTTTGCTTCTTTTGATTAATTTGCACTCCCAAATGGTCCTGAAATGTCATAAATACCATATAAGCCATCCACAAACCATAGTATATGAATTTTGCATGAATTGGAACTCAAACGATCGAGAAAAATCCTAAACAAAGCTGAAACATAGTAAAAACAGCATCTAAAACCTTCTTTTTACGCATGTAAACAAGCGTAATCAATAGACTGCTACCCGTGAGGGCTCGTTCTTTGATTTGTACGGGTGAAAGTGGCCCGAAACGCCGACTCAATATTCCTACAATTTTGGGGACGAGACCGAGTGGGGCGCTGGGAACATAACTTCACAAGATGGAATTCACTTCTCTCCGACTTTAGGGAGTAGATGAGTGTTCTCTTAAATGCTGACTCCAGGACTTGAACAAGGGGCCCCACCCTCTCACTGGCCCAAGAGGGACTTCCGGTTACTGGTCGGACCATAACTGGGTTGTTCATTAGAGGAGTAGTGATATTTAAAGAGATTGATGTAACTCAGGGGTAAAACGGTGATTTGACCCAGCTTGAGTTACGACACTCGTGAATGATTGACTTGCCATTAATGGTCATATATCCATGGATACGAAAACATTCTGCAGTGAGAAGAGCGCAACTGCGGTTCTTTAGTGGAGTAACCCGTAGTTAACGAATGTTGATTAACTCGGTCAATGAGTTTGACCAATTAATCTCGCATCGTTGGAGCTTCTGATCTGTAGGTCCATTAGGTCCCCTTGCTAGATCATAACGGGTAAAACGAGGATCAAGTTTTTGGAAGAATTTGAAATGTTCAAATTACTCAAGGGAATATATGTATATTGATACACTATAATATATAGTTAATTCTAACTTGAAACTATATATTATGAGAGAAATCATTTGAATAAGATTCAAATAAAATAAATATGAATATGATTCATATTAAAACTATAGGTTAAAAATTAATGCACATAAGATGTACATTAAATCTATAGGTTATACAAGAGAGAATATGGTTTAATTAAATATGAGATATTTAATCAAATGTTAAATAATTAAATGTTAATTATTTAATATTTATATTTAATTAATAATTATTAATTAGATTAATAATTATTAATTAAAATTTATTAATTTTTAATATGATTAATAATTATTTAATTAATTAATTATATTAATTAATTGATATTATTAATTATGAACTCCCCTGCATTTTACTAGGGAGTAAGAAGTTTAATGACATGGGGTAACTACGCACGTAATTTTTGTTGGTTATTGAGGCATAATTGCTCTGCTTTGTATTGCTCTCTCAATTCTCCCTTTTACGCTCCAAATTGGTGTTCCCACAAGCACGATCTAGAGACCCAAGAGGATAGCACGGAAGACTCTTTGGTGGTGTTCGAGAAATCAAATTGAGGAAGAGTTCTTTAAAGGTAAAGAAATGTTCTTTCCCCTGTATTTTCATTATTGGATGTTTGATTTTGTTTCTAAAAAATTCATGAATGATGATCCGGTTCCGCTTCGGGATTCACATCCCTTCATATGTTGCCCTAGCCACCACACATAAATCCCAATGGAGACACACTTTTGAGAGCTGAAATGACAAGGGGGAGGATTCTCTCCATTTTCGGGGCGATAGCTGACGACAGAAAAAAGAGGCTCACCTGCTTCGATGAGCTGTCTATTTCTTCTTGCTTCCCTGAAATGGGTTGTATTCTCCTTTCTTCCATTTTGTTTTCTTCGCCCATGTTGAGCTAAACCCTATTTGGGGGAGATTTAGATGTAACTAACTTGATACTGAAGCTCTAGATGTTGCATCTATTTTTAAATAAAGTTGTTTTGTATTTCTTCAATCTTGCATGACATTGTTGGCCACTTTGTTGTATTTGCTAGCTTCTGTATTGACCCGGGAGAGCTTATATACAGAGGGCTTATGAGTGTTGATTTACTTTATTTGGGATTAACGCTTTTCTATAGCTTTAGGGATACTCAAGAATGGGGTTCCCTAATCTTGCATAGAGCTTGCGTTTATTGTTTTTGTATTTAGCAACGAAAGTTGTACTTACTCATGTTTGGGATGTCACGGAAGGGAATCGAGTCGAGCTGAGCATTAATAGATGTTAGTAAGCTAAAGGGTAGGTTGATAACCTGTGAAAGTATGATGAATTTCTCCCACTTTTCCATATCTGTTACCCTTCATTTTCACTGTTCTGGTTACTGCTTTGTTTATTATATTTTTTTAGATATGACACAACACTTATATTTCTTTGTTTTTACACATTTGATATTTGCAAACATCGTTTAAAATATAATCCAAAGTCCTTGTGGATTCAACCTTGTTTCGTACTATAATCGACAATTTTGTGTATACTTGCACGTGTGGTCAGCACGATTGTGTGGACGCAACAGCTGTCCAGCATTTTGCACTTAGATTTTAGCTTTCTTGAGCCATTATTAAAGTGTCTAGTGAGTATTCCGTGTGGATTTGAACTTTTTATTACTTGCTATAACGAATGTGTATACTTGCACATAAGGGACACAATATCGTTCAACATGCACCAACAGAACCACAGGCTTGAAGAAATGAGGTCATTGTTACAGAGTCAAGCCTTTGAAGGTTTGTTCTCATTTCATTGAAGAAAATGATGACCTTGCTTAGATAACCATTTTTAGCATGTCCAACCACAATAGCATTCTAAGAAATCAAATCCCTTTCAACCATCTTTATTAAATTTGCACAACTTTGCTCCAACATATTACACTTTGCATACATGGTGACGAGGACGTTTTGATCAGGAACATCTAGCATTATTCTGTTAGGCCTCCAATTGTAAAAACATATAATAGAAAGGGTAAAGAAGTCTTTTTAAGAGAGGAAGGCCACAACGGCCAAGAGAGAGAATGAGTGGGGACCAGCTACCTGTAGGAAGGAGGGAAGTTCTACCTATAAGGGGAAGGGAATGTAGGCTAAGGGGGGGATTCTAGCATTTTGTGTTGGTTAGCTTTTGGGCTGTTAGGGAGAGATTATCCACCCTCTCGGATTGGTGGGTCTTTTGTTGCCTTAGGGCTGTTCTTGTTCTTTTTGTATCACCTTCGGGTTATCTTTTGGAAGTAAATCGGAATAGTGAGGAGTTGATACTCACAAATTGGTATCAGAGCGTGTCGACACTGGGCAATCAAAAGAGAGAATAACGGTAAAGGAGCTCGAAACTAGGTGTGAGGGAGTGGAGAAGGAAGTAGCAGAAGTGAAGGTGGAAATTACACTGTTACATCAAAAATTTGATGAACAGAAGAAGTTGAGTGAGTGTATTCACGCGACGCTGAAGGCGTTCATGGCTCAGGTCATCGGAGGTAAGTCGTAATCCGTGTCGACGATAACGGGGGACACGTCGGTGACAAAGGGGAAGGCGATTGAGGATGACGTCTTAGGACAAGAGAACGGTAATCAAAATACTGACCGAAACCGTTTCAAAAAGGTTGAGATGCCGGTTTTGGCAGGTCTGGAGCTGGAGGCGTGGATTTTTCGCTCAGAGCGATATTATGAAATCCAGAAGTTGTCTGAAGATGAGAAGATGCTCGTAGCGATCATCAGTTTTGATGGTATAGCTTTGGCGTGGTATCGGTATACTGATAACAGAGAGAAGTTCCGCAACTGGAACAACCTCAAAAGGCGACTACGTGATCGGTTCCATCCGGCCAGCGAAGGCAGACAATGCGCACGGTTATTATCGATCAAACAGGAGGGCACCTCTTCATAGAGTACCGACAGACGTTCGAGGCGCTGGCGGCGGCTTTTCCGCAACTTTTCGATGAAGTACTGTAAAGCGCTTTCTTGAATTGGCTTGACCCAGTGATGCGCGCGGAAGTAAGGGCCCTAGAACCCAATGGGTTGGATCAAGTAGTGCGAAAGGCCCAACTCATCGACGACATTAACACGGCAAGTCTGGAAGCCGCGGGACAAAACACCACGGAGAAGGCCCAAATTGGCCCAATGACGAGCGAAATAGTTTCCAAAACCCTAGAGGTAATCCCTACTCATACGGTAACTCTGTCAAGGAAGGTCTCATTAACGACGCAGGTAACAGGAACATCGCTATCAACGGAGAAGGAAGCTCCCTTCAAGAAGTTAACAGAGGTTGAGTTTCAGAAGAGGAAGGAATGGGGATTGTGTTTCCGCTGTGAGGAAAAGTACACCGTGGGCCATAAGTGTCGAAACAGTGAACTCCGAGTCTTCGTAGTGCACGACTTGTATCAGTGCTCCAGCGTGTAAGTTCCTGGTCGGATGATGCCAGTTATGCGGTATGGACCTTCCCAATTTGGGCTGACTACTCCATCCGAATGTTCCTTCTTCTTCAGCATTACTTTCCTTGGTATCAGTGCTCCGACTGTGAATCTATATGGCTTCACTCACGAGTTGTAGTATCTAACAACTCGGCTTTGGTGCTAGGCCACTCGTAGGCGAGCGATTTTCCTATGCTCTTCAACGAGGTCCAAGGAGTTCAAAATCCCTTTCTGGTTCAGGCCTTTATCAAAGGCTTGGATTCTTAGTGAGGGGACTTCCATTTCCACGGGTAGTATAGCCTCCATACCGAAGGATAGCAAATAAGGAGTTTCACCCCTCGAAGTCCTAGGAGTAGTCCTATAAGCCCATAGGACGCCTGGATGTTCTTCTGCCCACTGACCTTTGAGTTCTCGAGCCTTGCTTTTAAGATTCTTTTGATGATCTTGTTCACAACTTCGACCTGCCCGTTGGTTTGAGGGTGCATGGGGGTCGAGCTAAGGTGCTTGATGCCTAGCTCCGAGCAGAATATCTTGAAGTTTATGTTGTTGAATTGTTTTCCATTGTTTGAGATGATGGTATTCGAGATACCGGACCGACAGACGATGGACTTCCATACAAAAGCCGTTATATTTCGCTCGATGATTGTGGCAAGAGGTTCGGCCTCAGCCCACTTGGTGAAGTAATCGACTACGACAACAACAAATTTTGTCTCGCCTTTTCCCATAGGCAATGGACCGATGAGGTCGATTCCCCACTGGCGAAGGGCCGGACGCTGTTAGGCTTGTCAGCTGTTCGGCAGGTCATCGCGTGATGACGGCTGTTCGCTGGCATCTATCGCAATGTCGCGTGAACTTCCTAGAATCTTTGTTCATCGTGGGCCAATAATATCCTTGCCTTAAGATTTTGTTCGCAAGCGCTCGACCGGTCAGGTGGTCCCCACAGTCTTCCTCGTGGATTTTACTGAGGATATATTCAGCCTCAGACGATCCTACGCATCTGAGTAGTGGAAGCGAGTACCCTCTTTTGTATAGGACCCCATCCCTGAGTAGGTAGTGTGAGCTTTGTCTACGGAGCCTTCGTGCGACTGCTTCATCTTCCGGTAGCTTGTCGATTACCAAATGTTCTCTAACTGGGTCTCTCTAGTCTAGGGTATCTGGATGGTCGATGCCCATCGTCTCTGGCTTAGTGAGGCTTGATTCTCCCAGCATTTCGACCAAAATTGTTCGAGGCAGGTCAGTCTCGTGAGACGATGCCAGAAGAGCTAGAGCGTCAGCATTGGCATTTTTCGAGCGAGGTACCTGCTCGACAGTGCTCAACTCGAAGGTGTTCAACAGTGCCTGCACCTTTTGGAGGTACAGGGCCATTGGGTCATCCTTGGCTTGGTACTCTTGATTGATCTAGTTAACGACTAGTTGGGGGTCTCTGATGATGCTAATGTGTCGGGCCCCCATTGATTGGGTTGACCTTAGCCAGGCGAGCAACGCCTCGTATTCGGCCTCGCTATTAGAGGTTCCACACTTGAAGCGGAAGGCATACTCTTGGCGGCTCCCATCCTGGCTTATCAGTAGGACTCTGGCTCCACAGCCCTGGTTGTTTTCTAACCCATCCATGTATAGCATCCATCGACCAAGATCGACACTTTCCTCCGATTGCGCTGGGGTTAGTTCGACAACAAAATCCGCCACTGCCTGACCCTTCACTGATACCCGTGGTGCGTAATGTATGTCGTACTCACTCAACTCGACGGCCCATTTAATGATTCTTTCCGAGACCTCAGGTCTCTAAAATATCTGACGGAGTGGTTGGTCGGCTAGGACTACAAGTCGGTGAGCCTGGAAGTAGGGTCACAATTTTCTTGTCGCGGTAACTAGTGCAAGAGCTAGCTTCTCGATCTGGGAGTAGTGGTGTAATCCACAGGGTTCTGCTTTTCAGCTTCCTCTTTGACTAGTGTCGAGCTGACTGTGCTACCTGAAATGGCAAGGTAGAGGTATAGTTCGTCCCTTACGCTCGGCTTGGCCAAGAGAGGGGTGGACACTAGATATTGCTTCACCTCCTAGAAGGCCCTTTCACATTCATCAATCCACTCGAACTTCTCTCCCTTTCTCAGCATCTTGAAGAAGGGCAAGCACTTGTCAGTCGACCGGAAGATGAACCAGTTTAGTGTCGCGATCTTCCCGTTCAGGCTCTAGAGCTATTTCAAGTTCGTTAGGGCAGCCATATTTAGAATGGCTTTGATCTTTTCTGTATTGGCTTCAATCCCCCTTTGATGCACTATGAAGCTGAGAAACTTTCTCGATCTCACGCCAAAGGCACATTTACCCGGGTTTAGTCTCATGCCATTATAGTGCATGACCTGGAATGTTTCGAAAAGGTCGTCCTTGTGTTGTTCGGCTGTTAACTCTTGACCAGCATATCATCGATGTACACCTTCATGTTCCTTCTGATCTCTGTGGCGAATATCTTGGTCACCATTATTTGGGTAGGTTGCTCTGGCATTCTTCAACTCAAAGGGCATGACCTTATAACAGAACAGCCCTTGCTCTGTGATGAAGGAGGTATGCTCCTGATCCGCCGGGTGCATCTTGATCTGGTTGTACCCCGAATAGGCGTCCATTAATGTCAATAGCTCATGCCCCGCTGTGGCGTCTACCAGCTTGTCGATCCGCAGTAAAGGAAAGCTATCTTTTGGGCAACCCTAGTTCAGGTTGGTGAAGTCCACACACATTCGCTACTTTCCATTGGCCTTCTTGACCAGGACCACTTTGGACAGCCAATTCGGGTAGTGGACTTCTCAGATAAAGTCAGCCTTCAATAGTTTGGCCACTTCTTCTTTCGTGGCAGCATGACGCGCAACATCCATGGTTCGCTTCTTTTGCCTCACCGGCTTCACGCTCGGGTCTACGTTGTGTCTGTGCATGACGACTGAGGGGTTTATGACAGGCATGTCTTCGTGGGCTAGGCGAATATGTCGGCGTTCTTCTCGAGGAACTCGATCAGACACTCCATCTCATCACCTGACAATGCAGCTCCCATGTTGGTGGTCTTTCCTGGTCCCAAAATGGGCACCACCTCCAACTCTTCGGCCGACGGGATGCCTTTTTCTTGCTCCATGATCGAGTTAGGGGCATCCATGTTTGAGGCTTCCTTGGGAACTGTCTCGGCTGCAAAGGGAGTGGATTCGGGTTCGGCTACTGGAGCATGGATGGTCCCCACCATTTTCGATTTCTTCATGGTATTGGCGTAACACTCCTGCGAGGCTCGCTGCTGTTCATCCAATGTCCACATCCCATTGGGTGTGGAGAATTTCATGGTTTGGTGATAAGTGGACGAAACGGCCCTGAAATGGTGTATCGTCGGTCTTCCGAAGATGGAGTTGTAGGCTAAGGGATCATCGATCACCACGAACTTCTCGATTCAAGTGACTACTTCTTCCCCCCCCCCCCCCAGAGTTAGGGGCAGTTTAATGCTTCCTTCAGGACGGACTCGTTCGCCGGAGAAACCGACCAGCGGTGACACGCACCTTTTGAGCTTAGTGACATCCCACCCGAGCACGCGTGCACCACCAAGGGTAGAACATTTGCCAAGCTCCCTCCATCCAACAGCACCCAATGTGTGGGTACGTGATCGATCCTGACGACGACGACGAGCGCGTCGTTGTACGGTTAGAGCTGGGCGTTCGCTTCCTCGTTCGTGAAGGTTATTGCTAGTCCCGGATCGACGTTCTGGGTTTTCCTTTAGCCAGTCGGGCTAAAGTCTTCCACTTATTGCTGGATTCTCCCTCCCCCCTGGTTCTCCCCTGATGGTGAGGATAGCCTGGGGTCATCGTCCTTCTTTGGAGACTTCGGCTTCAACTGTGTTTTGCCTCCATTATGCTTTCACCTACGGCCTCTCGGTTCCGAGCCTTCATCGACGAACTCCTTCAGGTATCCCCTTTGGACTAGTGACTCAACCTGATCCTTGAGGTCTCTACAATCGGCGGTGTCGTGCCCGTGACCTCAATGGAATTTGCAATACTTGCTCTTGTCCTTCTTGGCAGCGTTGCCCTTGGAGTGTTTCGGCCCTTACAGCAAGTTGTCGACGGGGGTCCCATTGATTCGGGCAAGTATCTAGTGCACTGGAATGCGAGTGGAAGTGTATTTCCTGTATCGCTGTGGTCGGTTGGCTCTAGAGTCTGACCGAAGCCCGCCGGACTCTCTTTTAGTAACCGATCTTTCCGTCGACTTCCCCTTATCGCGTTGAGTCGCGTCACCCGGCTTTTTGTCTAGGGATTCGGCAGCGAACATCTCCTCTCCAGCTATGTGCCTGTTAATCCTGGTCGTGAGTTCGGCCATGGACCTTGCAAGATATTCGCCGAGCGACCGTACAAGCTTTCTTTCTTTGATGCCCTAGGAGAATGCCCACAAGGCTACGCTTTCATTACAGTTGGGTACTCGGATCCTCTGATTCGAAAAGCGTGTGACATATGCCTTCAGGTCCTCACCTGGTTTCTATTTGATCGAGGAGAGATTGGCTTCCGTCCACCTGTTGGTGCAGGATTAATGGAACTGATCTATGAACTTACTCGTTAGGTCCTGGTATCTCCCGACTGAGTACGAAGGCAGATCCTGGAACCATTGCTAAGCGAGGCCAATAATGAAAGGATCGGATCTCGCAGCAGAAGCGCGCGAACACATGTGCTTCGATCTTGTTTTAGAATTACAACAAGGAAAAGACATAAGCATGAGTAAAAAGGAAGTTAGTGATACATACCTTTGAAGACACTTTTTCAATGTAGACACCAAGGCCACCATAAAGTCTTCCTCACTATCTTCTAGATATTAAGAACTCGGTTTGTGGGAACCGTCTTATAATTTAAAGGGAAATTGAGAGAGAGATTTTCTTGTTAGAGTTCGGAAACTCTATCAACCACGTTCGAGCGTCCGGAAAGAAATGGGAGAATCTCCCTTTTAGAGAGAATGAGGAGTACG
Source organism: Momordica charantia (assembly GCF_013281855.1). Taxonomy (NCBI): domain Eukaryota; kingdom Viridiplantae; phylum Streptophyta; class Magnoliopsida; order Cucurbitales; family Cucurbitaceae; genus Momordica; species Momordica charantia. The sequence continues at coordinate 14,136,214 of NW_028275167.1, read as the reverse complement.
TGGTGAAGCACTTCCCCACTAACTTCCCCACTTTCTTTTTCTTTTTTTAATCCTTTTCTTTTTTTTCTTTTAGTTTAATTAAAACAATTTTAATTAAAATAACAATTAATTAAATCTAATTTAATTAATTACAAAAAAAGAATTATTAATACAATTAAATTAAATCTAATTTAATTTAACCAAATTAATATATCACATTAATTTAATTAAATCATATTTAATTAAATTAATCAACTATATTAGAATCAAATTCTAATATTTATCTCTCACATAATTTTGAATGCAATTCAAAATTAACTTTATATTAAAATGTATCAACATACATTATATTAATTTCATCTCATACAATTAACCTTAATTCCTTTTAATGAAATTGAACAATTCAAATTCTTTTCAAGACTGAATGTTCCAACTATCCTTTACGAGTTAGCAAGGGGACCTAATGGACCTACAGATCAGAAGCTCCAACGATACGAGATTAATTAATTAAACTCATTAACCAAATTAATCAACATTTGTTGATAGTCGGTCACTCCACTAAAGACCCATAGCTGCACTCTTCTCACTGTAGAATATTTTGCGTCCACGAATTTTGACCATTAACAGTATCCTTCACGAGTGTTCGTAACCATAGTTGGGTCAAATTACCGTTTTACCCCTGTGTTACATCTTGTATCTTAAGTACCGCTGATCCTCTAATGAAAAACCCGGGTATGGTCCAACCAATAACCGGAAGTCCCTCTCTGGCCAGTGAGAGGGTGGGGCCCCTTGTTCAAGTCCCGGAGTTAGCACTTAAGAGAAAACATTCATCTACTTACCCTAAAGTCGGGAATGAGTGAATTCCATCTTGTGTAGTTATGTTCCCAGCTCCTCACACGATCTCGTCCCCAAAATGGTAGGAATATTGAGTCGGCGGCTCCGGCCACTCTCACCCCATACAAATCAAAGGATGAGTCCTAATAGGCAGGAGTCTATAACTCACTCAGGATTGAAATCGAGTTACCCGGTCATCCTATTGAAATATTAATCTATTAGCTAACGATGTTACAGCTAAAGATTAATTATTTCGTGGTTCGGTCTTATACAAACTCATTGTATAGGATACCCCCACTCGCATGTCTCCACACGAACGACCTGGATCAAGTCATTTGTAACTATTACAAAGTGGGTCGTATCCATAGTGTTACCAAGATAAGGTACCCAACCTTATCCATATACTATAGACCATTTAGGTTTCTATTGGAACATTATCCACCTGTATATCGTATATATACTGTATATATATATACTGTATATCAAATATATATGCTGTGTATTAAATATATGATGTATATCTGCTATATACTGTTTCAGTTACATGACATAACCTAAGATGTTAGTTTATTGGATTTGAGTTAATGCAATTCTAAGAGAAACATCAATAACAACTTTATTGAATGAATATTTGTTTTATGTTTACAAACCACAAGTTTATGGCATAAAACCCAACAACAATAAGGGTTTCAAAGAAACCCCGATACTGTTCGGCGTCATTATACCCCACCTGCCACATCGCATCATGGTACGATGTGGCGTGGTCCACGGGATTTGTCGATCCGTCGTATTTGTCCAGGTGCGGGCCTTTGAACCCCTTCGACAGATCTACGGCTAAGATGCTGGCTATGAAGGGCTCTTAAGCGATCTTGGAGGGTTCATATTGTATGGTGGGGCCGACGCCCCAAGCTCTTAGTTCATTTTTTACTCGGTTGAAGATTCCTCCTTGACCCGATTCAGATCTTCACGGACGAGCCCGATTTGGGACCCACTGGACCTACTTGACGTTTTCGTGCTTGTCTCCAAATTCAGATGAGGGATCGTTGGGCTTCGTCGAGAGCGGCTTCCGGTGAGCTTATCTTGGAGGTCTCTCGATCCTTTGGGAATGCCCAAGGACATTGGGGGGGTCGCCTTCTCTGACTCCCGCTGCATCGTGGCCTGGGGCTCCCTTCAGTGACTCCCACCTTCGACTGCACTCCCATTAGGGAAGGGGAAGGTGTCTCGGGTTTGGTCGGCTAGGATGATTTCAATCAACTACCCCACCTAGGCGGTCATCTAGGCATAGACCACTCTCATCTTGCCGCGGAACCCAGAGCTTCTCAGGTGGGGATTTCTCACCTTTCTTTTGCCCAAATGCCCCATCGGGCGGAGCAAGCTGACTGTGTCTCGAGTCCCTTTTGCCTTCTGAGGGGCAGGGGGAGTCGGGACAAGTTTGTCGGTAGCTTTGTCGCATCGACGGCTTTGTCGGAAGTCACTCCGATAGTGTCTTAGTGCGGAGAACTAGTTTTCGTTTTAGGCTTAAAAATGTCGTTCCCACAGACGGCACCAACTGTTGACGGTGAATTTTGGCGTAGGGCAACGTGGTGTCTGGGGTAGTCTGACCTTGGATCCACCTGACTGAAATCAAAGAACTCGACGTCAGAGCGGGGACCTGCCTAAATACACTACGACACCCAAGTTAGTGGTCGGAGTAGAGATAGGAATAAGACACTAGAGGTATGAATGACAGGTTTTTCACTTACTTGGTGTGGAGGATCGTCCTCCCTTTTATAGCCTCAGAGATCCGACTAGGAAGGATGATGGTTTGAGATGGAAGGGGTGTCGCACGCTATACGGTTGGACAGAGGAGGTCGCATTCCCGACAGTAGCAGGATAGTCCCGCATCCTGCGTCCTCTAGACATGTCGCCTAGGGCTGCAAGATGCTTCCGTCGTACCGACAGGACACGCTGCCACCTACGGTCATATGAGGTGTGTAACTGTTTATAGTCCTTCATCCTGTCTTTGAGCAAACGCGTCTTCTACTTGGCGACATCCTCTCTGAGGAGGCGGTTCTTAGTGGGCCCATGTTCGCGGAGGGACGAACGCATGTCCTGTTCAGACGCTACCCATAACAATTAAAACTAATTTTATGTAATTTTTTGTTGATAAAAATTGGTTAATATTTTATAATCTATCTATTAATTGAAAAATAAAAGATATATTATATAATTAATAATAATTTTTAAACTTTTCATTCAAATAACTCTATAATATTATAAAATTTATGAATATTTCATTTTGAATTAAATACTTTCGTCTATTATTCATCTGTAACTTACTTTAAAAATATTTATAATTATATATTTATATTTATTGTTAGTATAAAATAAGAGAAAATAGTTTTAAAAACATGCTAAATTTATTGTAAATTTTGAATCTACCGAACATTGAACTAATAAATTTCAATGCTGGCACAAATTTCTAAAATAAAAATAATATTAATTATAAAAGAATAATGAAAAAAATAGTAAGTAAAAAACAAAAAAATCTTGACATATACACATTTGTTAAAATAGAATTTGTCTACCTCATAGTTCGAAAAAATAACATCATATTGTTAGTGAAATTGTATCATTTCAAACTGGATTTGAGATATATATATGACTAATGTCATGCAACTTAAATATATCACGTATGTTTTGAACTTTATGAGGTACGCGATGAATGGGCAGGATATGTTGCGAACTACATTTAGGTTGGTGGATGTAGTAAACAGAGTTGGGTTACTTTAGCTTTTAATATGTAAAAACTTCGAACCATTTATAAATTGACTAGCCACATTAGTGAGCTCTTTAAGATTTTGCACATTTTGTTCATTTTAACTTTATAATGAAGTACATTTTAACATTTTGTTCCTATTAATAAACGAGCTGCTGATATTAGTTTATGAGAGTTGTGTGTTAATATTGTATTGAATGTTGTTGGTTGTTGGATTCTGTAAATTTTGTTATGGTTTGTTGAAATTTATTGGGTTAGCTAGGTGTATTATGGGATTACAAGAGAAGCAATATTTGGCGCATCACGGTGATGAGTGTTGCCGTGGAGAGTGTTATATTTTGTGTGTGAATCTTATTATAGTATTACTGGATTGTATTCATGTTTTGATGGCCAAATTGTGTGTTGGAGCTTAGAGAAGTGCTGATATTGGATGACGTGTGTGTTGTGGTTGATAAATTCTATCAGAGACGTATTAGCTTGGATTTGTGATGATTGAAATTATGTTGGAGATCGATCTTATGTGTGTGACACTTATTGGCATTGGATTATTGTATTGGTGTTGTGATGAGTTTCATTTGGTATTGGATCATATCACAGTATCATAAAATACATAATATTGCATTAATTTTTATAACTGAAAATAAATTGATATAGGTTTTGCAGGTATTTTGATATGGTATATACAAGAATTAATTAATATTTTTTATACAGGTTTTTTAAAAACAATGTTAGTTTAGAACCAACATTATTTCACCAACAAATTTGAGTTATATTAATTCTATCAGTTTATCAATATTTTTTACTTTTTACCTTTGATATATTTTTTCAGTAAATAATGATATTTTAGAAAAAAAATTATTTATGTTAGCAAGAACTTAAATAAAAAGAATATTACGTGTAAGTACACTAAATTAGGGAGAATAAATTGAAAATGGGTAAAACTATATTATTGTTGGTCATATATTAAATAAAAAGAATATTATGTTAGCAAATTATTTAGTAATCTTGAGAAGCATCCGTTTGTATGTGGGTTTGTTTGTATAGCTGGAGTTTCTATTTTATATATGTCACCTTGTTGAAAAGGTCAACCAATTAATTACTTACCAAATAAGTTCGATTCTTACCAAGATAGTTTTTGTACTAAAAAACAAAAAATAAAATAAAATAGTTGGTTATTTTATCTATTTATTATTTTTTTATATGTATTTGGAATAATTCAAATATTTTTGGACTTATTTAAAAAGTTTTGAGCTAACCTAGTCCACTTTAATTTAATGCTTAATTAGGTTTAATTTTTACTAAATAATTTGTTAACATGTTTTTAATTTTTGTATTCTAAAAAAATATATTTTAAATTTTATACCTTGCCTCATTAAATATCTAAATAATTAAATCAAGTTGGTCAAATATGTCATTATTACATGATAAACTTATAATACTTGAATCTGAGATTTTTTTTTAGATAATGTTTTATTTAAACTTATTTTTAAAATAATGCTACATTAAATAAAATTACATAAAAAATGCTTCTTTTGAAACTAATTCCAAAAATAATGCTTTTGAAATTAGTCCCCCACTTGGTCGTCGTCTGTTCAAGAGACGACCATAAAGACGTGGCACTTTATTGACGCCACGTCTGATTTTTTAAAAAAATCAAGACATGGTCTCTTAAGAGACGATCATGTATTAGAACACATCCCGAAGTCGTTTCTTTACGGGATGACTTGAATTCTTAAGGAAATAATAAATATTATTATACATTATATATTAAAAAGTAGAGTTTTGTTCACTATACCGATTAGTGGCGCAGTAGACGAAAGTGCGATTTTCTTCCTTAGCTGCATGGATTCGAGCTGATCAAGTAGATAAAAGCACGTGTTATCAGGGTTGGATTCTAACTCTCACCAACTCAAGGAGAGAGAAAAAAAATGTCTCTCAAACAAGGAAATTAAACTTTTACCATGAGGAAGCTGGTGGGAATATTTTATTCAAATGTTGGGATAATGAATTTATTCAAATAATGACGTTAATTGGATGGTGGATTCAATTTAATGTAACCTATGTAATATTTTTTAAGGTTTGGTTGAGTATGGATAGGTTTAGCCATTTGGGTTGTGCACATCATTTATCTTAAAATTTTTTAAAACAAGTATGGCTTTGTAACCAATTATTTTCCTACTTTTCAACTCAATAATTTAATTAATTTCATTAAAAGGTCACGCTAAATTTTTTTTATTTCTAAAATTTCTCTTTATAAACATTATTTTTCTTTCTTTAAAACTTTCATATTTTGGATAATTATTATTATTCGTCCCTCTAAATTTTCATGTATTTTTGTTTTTGTCTAACAAGTTAGTTTCATTTTCTCTAAAAATTTAATATTCTTCATAATTTTTTTCTCTTTAAATTTTCATATTTGATAACTTTTCTTTCTCTTCGTAATATATTTTTTCCTATGAAAATTATATTTTATTTTCTCGTTCAATTTTCTTTCACTATAACTTTTATTTATCTTTGTATTTATTTATTTTCTCTAAAAATTATATTTTGAATCTTGCTTTTATTTCCACTATAATTTTTCTCTTTCTTTATAATTTCTTTTTTTATTTAACATATTCTTTCCTCTCCACTTTATTCTTTTTCTCTAAAATTTTTCTCTTTTTCTCTTTAACTTTTCTTTAATTATTTTATTTCTAAATCTTTTTACTTATCTCCCTAAAATTTATCAAAGTTTATTTAAATCTCCATGTCTATACATTAGGGGATGACAAAAATTTCCGCAGGGTCGGGTCTCAGAAATAGGAAATGCATGTCCCGACCTTGTTCCTATCCCCGATTCCATTTTTTAAATAATTAATATATATTTATTACAATTTTTTATACATAAATTCTAAAAATGATTAAAAACAATTATAAAACCGATAATTTTTCTCGAGAACATCTTTTGGACCCAAGAACGAGGTGGAGACGAAGACTAAAAATTTTCACGAGCACGAGAATGGGGGAGAACGTCCTCACTCGCATCCACACCATTGTCATCTCTACTCTACATACAAATTTCTCTCTCTAATATGTATTTTCAATTTTCTAACTTTTTAAAAACAAAAAACTACAAGTGGTTACCAAACATCTTTTAATTTTCTGTTTTTAAAAACAAAAAACAAAAAATGGTACCAAACATATATGGTTTTTGTTTTTTAATTTACATATAATTTCAAAATGATTTTTGAAAACCAAGACCAAAAACTAAAAACGAAATGGTTATCGGACCCAACTTTAAAAAATGAGTCTATCTATTTTAAAAAGTTGGTAATATGTTGCTAAATTTTGATGTTGTATCTAACTAGAACTTGTTCTTTAAAAATTTTATTCAAATGTGTGCTTAATAGATATCTGCAATAAATCTGTCATTTTAATATCAATTGTATTATTTAAGTGTCGTGGTTTATCCAACAAGTTTAGATATTTAATGGTGTAAGTGTTAAAATAAAGTTAAACCATAAAAATTTAGACTTCAACAACTTATTAAACATATTAAAGTAAAAGCACAAACACCAACCTTGAATGTTATGTTGAATTATTGGGGGATTTTTTTTTTTTATGTTAAAAAAATTTGAACCCCTTTACTTTCTCAAACAAACCCCGGTTGTTAGAAGAAGGTTGGGTATGCAATTTGACTTTATCGTACGGGGAAAATACATATGTCATGTTATTTTACAAATAGAAAATTATTAAATTTTCAAAATATTATTTAAATAAAAAAAAGAGTAATAGATTGATAGCGTCGATGTCAATATGTAGAACACTTCTTTTGTTTTTTCCTTAACTTAGATTCTAATCTCAACCCCTGCCATTAGTCTATTCGTCAATTGATAGTATATTAACAATATGGATCAATACAATCGCTTTGTTTAGAAACTTGTTATGGGCAAAATTCAGTCAAGTGGGACGAAGCAGGCTTAGGCAAATCGAGAAGGCCCAAAGTAAACCAAATGACCGAACGGGGGTAAAGTAGGGAGCCAAGCCGTGTGGGCCAAGCCCCGAGTCCCTCTTACCACCTCTCTTGTCAATAGAGGTGGCCCGACTTGAGAACCCCCATGATCCAACGACTTCATCGACGATGGGTTAGGTTAACCTAATTCGAGGAACTTCGAGGGGAGTTAAATCCTATAAATGAAGCAACATGCAAACCCTAAAGATATTCCTAACTTAAGCATCGAAGCCTGTGTGACAGAAGTCACACCAGTTTAAGGTTGCTCAATTGTGCAGGTTCGGTTCCGTGATCATCAAGTTTGGTATTGATTTGGTGCGAATCCGAGACACCGAAGTCTAGCATCAACAATTGGCGCCGTCTATGGGAAACGATACGAACCGTACAACCGAGCAACATGAATCCAAAAGAAAGTCCACGGCACTCTGACGAAGACTGCTACCTGATGAGGAAGCTGAACATGGATGCTCCCCTGTTAAGAGGAGTCGAGGGCAAGACGAGTCGGCAAATTGTCAAACAGGTTCCTGGAGAGAATAATCAACAAATTCCAGAACATAGAGGAAAGTCGTTCGAAGTCAGTAGGGTTGAAATTACTAGGCAATCCGTGGACAAGTTCACTATTTTCGAAGGGAAGGTTGAGGGAATGTATCAGCACACGTCCCAATTACTCCAACAATTGGAACAACAGGAAGTGAGCCTACCTCCCCTCATTAGGGACCTTCGAAATGGTAAAGCCCCGGAGTTGAACAAGGTTGAAGAGTCGGCTAATAACGCCCAGAGCAAACTGAAGTTGGGAGGGAATGACAAGCGGCGAACCCGAATCTTCGACCAGCCAAGTCAACAGTAAGTCGCGAAACAATCGAGATCCCCGATACACAATGGGGACAAGGAGTGTCGAGATGACGAGAAGACCTCAGACTTATCGACCTCGACAAAGAAAAGCCGCTGGATTGACCTGATCCATTAGAGAAGCTGTTAACCTAGAAAGATAATGGATTCGACCTCGAAGAATTGATAGACCAGGCGGACTCTCCGTTCACAGAGGAAATAATGGGAGAGAAGGTTCCCCCGAAATTTAAACTCCCGGTTATAAAGCAATATGATGGGTCGGCCGATCCAGTCAATCACCTCAATGCGTATCGCGAATGGATGGACATCTACCTTGTAACAGACGCGATCGGGTGTCAGAGTGTTCTCCTTTACCTTGAACGGCTCGGCTTGGGTCTAGTTTCGACAATTGAAAATAGGGTCGATTTCAAGTTTTAAAGAACTAGCTAGGGCATTCGTAACTCAGTTTGTAGGAGGACGAAACAGAAGCCGACTAGTGGCCTACCTCCTGACCATAAAGTAGATGACAACAGAGAGCCTTAAATATTATGTGGCTCGGTTTAACGAAGAGAAACTACACGTTGAAGGTCTAACTGATGCAGTGTCGCTACTAGCTTTCATGTCCGACGTGAAAGATGAGCACCTGACATTCTCATTTCGAAAGAAAACTCCAAGCACCTTCTCGGAAGCATTGAACTGAGCCCAAAAATATATGAGCATTGAGGAATTCTTTGATTTGAAATGAGAACCTGAGGGAACGCGTGCCGAGCAGAGTGCCAAAAGAAAAAGATCTAGAGAAAAACAATAGGGATCAAAATGGGACAGAGCAGAGATCAAGCGAGATCGAATTGGCCAAAAGGATCCACCCCGAAAGTTCGAGAAATACACCCCGACTACAATCCCGCTTGAATAGGTACTGATGAGATAAAAGACTAGAGATTGTTCAGATAAAGGGAAAAGATGAAAGTGCCACCCAACAAAAAAAGTAAGGGTGATATTGTCTCTTTCACCAAGATCATGGTCATACGACACAAGACTGTTTCGATCTCAAGGAATACGTAGAATTCCCAAGGTGACCTCGAATAATGAGCACGACAGCAAATCCCCTACTAGAGAAATACAGACTATACTAGGAGTTCCCACGGAGAGAGAGTCCGATAGAAAAAGAAAGGCAAGTGTGGGAGAAGCTAGGGTGAGCTCAGGGCAACACGAAATCTATCATACATTCTTTGCAGGTCAAGCCTCCAAGATCGAGTTTTCAGAAGATGAGATAACTCACCTCTTCCACCTACATAACGACACACTAGTCATCACTCTAAAAATAGTCAACACAAAAGTGCATCAGATCTTGATAGATGGAGGCAGCTCGGCTGACATAATATCCCTGGCACTATAAAGCCATGGATTTGGGGGATAGAATGTTGAAGATCAGCCCAACCCCACTGGTAAGATTCAGAGGAGAGCGGGTCATCCTAGAAGGAAGAATAAAGTTGTCAGTGACATTTGGCAGTGGGGCAAAAAACATCACTAAAATGGTGGAATTCTTGGTGGTTGACTACTCTTCCTCTTACAATGCGACATTGGGGAGGTCGACCATACACATGCTAAAGGCAATAACCTCCACCTACCACCAATCTATGAAGTTTTCGACGTCGAGAGGCATACGTGAGGTTAAAGGAGAGCAATGAGTGTCACGTAAATGCCACTACACCTCACTGAAAAGCAACGACAGAAAGCAATAGAACCTCTATCCCAAGATAACCATTGTTGCTTGAATTTCCTTTGCAAATAAGTATAGTTTTTATGTTTAGGGTAGATGCATTTCTTTGTTTTTTGTTTTTTTTTTCTCTCTTCTTTTCTTTCTCCATTCTCTTCAAACAGACCTATGCATGTTATTTGATTCTGTACTTTTGGTTTAGTAAGATCTTGATTATCTACATACTTGACCAGTAATTTTTGTTTTCAATCAATGTACTCCTCAAGTAGGGGGCATGGATAGTATTGATCGACGAGAATTGGAAAACAGTTAAAATCTCGATCAGGACCGAATCAGAAACGGGCCATCGAGCCTATCAGAGTTAAAATATAAGGCAGGGCAAATAAGACGAGCCAAGCAACAAAACCTATAGGTATAAAATCGTTGGTCAAGGGCCAAAATGGGTTAGAAACCTTTGGAGGTTGGAGGCACGAGTGCCTAGTCAAAATTAGAGCCTAAGGCCAAAACCAATGGTGAATTAAAGCAAGTAGCAACACCAAAAAAAGACTTAATTAAAATTCCAGAATAAGAAGAGTCCAACAAAAACCAACAAGATGATAGAGGATGATACCCCAAACGTTGGAAAAGGGACAATACAAACAATTAAGTTCATTATTTTTCTACTCATCATCCATATCATCGGTAGCATCGTTACACTCGGTCCTAAAACGCTATTGAAGGAAGGAATAGTCCATCCCAGGGTACTCATTGGAAAGCTGGGGGAGAGACCACGAAACACCGCACTCCATGACAGCAATCTGCAGATTGACATACTCTATAGTCTTCTTAAACTCTCCCTCTAGGAACTCAGAATTAGAGAGTTGAGCCTTCACCTCGTCAAGTCTTATCTGCAGCTCGGCCAACTCGGCCCGAGACCTCCTCTTCTCAGCTTCAAGGTCATGTTGGGCGTTCTCCAAAAGACTATTGACTAGATCCAGGGAAGAAAGAGCTAGATCCAACTCGTCCAAGGGGCCATAGTTGCGGGGAAGATGATTTATCTCATCAGCGACCCTTCTAGAAAATACCACCAATCGGGTGAAAACCTAAAAAGAGAAACAAAGTTAAAATGTGTTTAACTACAAGAATGAGAAGGCAGCTACGATGCTGACCTGATGAAGGTCACCCAGACAGGTATCAATACTCTGCTGGGGGTCAGAGTACCTCAAACCCGACTCGACGAATGACTCGTTGAGACCTTGTCGGAGGCCAAATACTCTTTCCAGGTAGACTAGCTCGTCGGTATCGGTCGTGTAAGACCCGAAAAATGAAAAGGTGGAGGCATGGGAGGAAGACCCTAAGTAACAATGGGAGAAAGGGAAAGTAGATGTCCCTTGAAGACGGGCAGAATGGCGAGGAGCAGCTGGAGGTACCGAAGATCGGGTTTGGAATAGTCGGGATGGAGGATCATCCTCCATCAAATTAGTCACGTCGACGTCCGAAGCTCGGCTTGACCTAGCACCGGAGCTTCAAATATTGTGTTGTTGCTCCCTCTCGAATAAGGAAGTAGCACGTCTTGACATTTCTACGAAACAAGCGATGAGGTCAGGAGAATTGAATTGAAAATAAAGACTTGAATAAGTACTCGACGGTCACCTGGAGATTGAGGAAGAGGTGCCAAACCGAAATCCGAAATCCACCAAATTTTGCTCTGTTACTCAGGACCCCACCGATCCGATTCAGCTGAATAACTGTGTTATAAAAGTCCCAACACTACGGTCGTAAGCTCGTGGTGGCGAGGAGCTGGCAATAAAGAAAAAAATGTTAAAAATAAAAGCAACAAAAGTCCCAATAGAGCCACGGAAATTACTTACCTAACTCCCTGTACTCCGTGGGGACAGGAAAATGCAACCCATTGTCATCATGAGTGAACCAATCGCCCCCAACAAAAAACCACTAGTCCTTCCAATTCTTCATGGAGGAAGGGCCTATGATTAAGATTTGATTTCGAGAGCTCACATAGAAGTGAAGATTATCTTCAGGACTATGCTTTAGGTAGTAAAGAGACATAAAAGTAGAGGCAGTCAAAGACTGGTCACCACCCAGGTAAGACCATAAAATAAAGCAACTAATCAACGTAGACCACCCGTTAGGTACGATTTGAGAAGGGGCCAACTGATCAAAAGCTAAGAAGTTTTGAAGAAATAGGGAAAGAGGTAAGCGAACGTCAAACTTGAACATGGCTATGTAGAACACAACTTCTCCAGGTGAAGACCCATCGATACTCTCACCAGGACGTGAGAGTCGAAGTCTCTCTCTATAAGGGTAGAATTGTCCAGCCACGGAGGCCAGTACGATCCGAACTCCGAATATGGATTCGAATACAAATTGTCGTTCGAAGTGGTCCACTCAATGTTTAAACTACTGTCAGATGCCATAAGAACAAAATGAGAGTGGAAAAAAGAGAGATTACCTCGGAGCAGAAGAAATGATCAATATTGAAAGAAAGAGCGATAGCTTTTTATAGTCCAAAGCTGAGAAGCAAAGCTTGAACCGTTGGACTAAGACCACTGGGTCGAGGCCTGCTCGGTCACGGGTCTGACCGAGGCCTGCTCGGTCACAGGACAGCCCATTAAAGGCTTGGTCACACGTTTGATCATGTAAAAGATCATGCACTGGCTGATGGGGGCAGGCCAATCATGGAATTGACTATAGAACAACTTGGTCACGGGCCTGACAATGATAGTAACCACTCATATCATGAATGACCCATGACCACTTGCTGCAGTGTGGTGGCAAAATCAAGTTGATTTCTTACTTCTGACACATCCACTTTTGAAGGAATACTCCCAAGTTGATGAATCCAGTCGGTGGATAGATCATCATCTTGGGAGTAGGGGACAATTGTTATGGGCGAGATTCAATCAAGTGAGAGGAAGCGAGCCTACGCAAACCGATAAGGCCCCAAGTAAACCAAATGACCGAACAGAGGCAAAGTAGGGAGCAAGCCATGTGGGCCGAGCCTGCCGAGTCCCTCTTACCACCTCACTCGTTAATAGAGGTGGCCCGACTTGAGAACCCTTGTGATCCAACGACTTCATCGACGATGGGCTAGGTTAACCTAATTCAGGAACTCCGAGGGGAGTCAAATCCTATAAATGAAGCAACATGCAAACCCTAGAAGTATGCCTAATTGTGCTGTTCTAGTACTTGGTAAATTTGTCCCTCCGTTCCTAACTTAAGCATCGGAGTCGTGTGACAGAAGTTACACCGATTTAGGATTGCTCGGTTTTGCAGGTTCCGATTTCGTGATCATCGAGTTTGGTACTGATTAGGCATGAATTCGAGACGCGAATTCCAACATCAACAAGACCAATAAAAAAAAGTTGAAATTATATAGAATCTGAAAAGGTTTATTATTGACACTATTTTTGGATTCCTTCACATTTTTTCTAAGTAATAATTTCCTATTTGGTTTTTTTTTTCCAAATGGCTTTATTTGTCTTTATTACTTTTTAATGTACCCTTTTTTTTATGTATAATTTTTTTTATTAAGGTCTTCTCTCTCTTGGAAATTTTGTGGTATATTTGGTTATGGATAATTATAGGTATGGATTGTTTATTTATTTACTTACCTCATGGACTTTAATTTAGCTACCATTAAATTTGATTGATTAATAGAATATTTTTTATAATTCGGTGAGTGCATTTTTTCTTTAAATATTGAAAGGTGGTTAAGACAAATTCATTCATCTTTTTATACTTACTAGTTGATCCAATTTTGTCTTGCTTACTCCTTGATCTTTTGTCTTGGTTGGTAAAAAAACAAAAAAGATTATTTGTTCTATTTTGGTTTTGTTTCATGCTTAAAATATATTGAGAATGTACTTTGATCGAAGACGGTGAGCTTCATAAACGACTGTTGAACACACACTGAATTTGACACAAGGGGAGCTTGTGAATGTAGATCGTCAAAGGGATTGCGGCATTAAATTCAAGAAGAAAGTTCTTTTAAATTTATGCACAAGACAATATGTACTATGTACTAATCCCTTGATAATTTATTTTAAATCTTTGTAGTGTGGCCTCATGGAGTAGGCTGTGAAACCGAACCACATTTAAAATATCGTGTGTTATCTATCTTTCTAACTCTGTAAATCTTTAGTATTCTTACCAAATTAAAATAGAAAAGTGAACTTTATAATCATCGTTACCATTACAACCCGTCATTAAATAACTTCATAATTAAGTCCATTCATAATCAAATGAGTGAAAAATAAATATACAAATAAATAATAATAATTTTTTTATAAAAAATATAATAAAAATGGAACCTAGTATTTTGGATTTATTAAAAATGAGTCTTATGAAAATAGGTTAATAATAATAATAATAACAACAAATAATAATAATAATAATAATAATAATAATAATAATAATAATAATAATAATCAGCCACCAGCCATTAGGACCACGAGATGAGGAATAGAATAGGATAGGAAGAAGCAGGCAATATCCTTCGGCCATAAAAAGCAAAATACAATTATTATAAATAAAATTTAAAAGAGAAAAAGAAACAAATTTTTTTTTCTCTTAAACATTAATTAATTACGAAACCAAGAACGCACAAGCAAGAAATAAGGGGCACTAACGCACGCGTCCCACTACGCAACATTCTTAAGTCTTATCCTTACAATAATCATTATTTTTTCTTAAAATATCATTTCTCTCCCTACATTTTTTAATTAATACCACTTTAGTCCCTAATTTTTATAATGTAATTAAATTTATTAGAAGCTTTAGAGAAACTAAGTTTATCCTTCTAACAACGATCAACCATAAGTTAACTAACCAATTCAAATATAACTTAATTGATTAAAATACATATTTTTATTAAAAGATAATGAGTTTAAATTTCTAATTCTACATGTTCTACGAAAAGAATTTAAAAATTCTCCCTTCAAACAGACTATTAAAAGAGAAGGATTGAAATGCAAAAAAGTAGAAAGCGTGAGGACTAAAATGATATTTAAGCTAACTTAAAAAATGAATGAAAAAAAAAGAAAAAAGAAATTGGGCAAAGGCGAAGTGTGTGAATGTGAGTGGGACATGACAGCTTCCGAACTACATTCAAACAAATTCCCTTTCCAATTTTTAGTTCTCCGACAGACAAAATTGCTTCTTCCTTCTTCTTCTTCTTCTTCTTCTTCTTCTTCGAACTCCATAGCTGCTTCTGAAGTGGGTCTTCTATTCTTCCTTTTTGTGCTTCTTTTTCAGCAACCAATTTCAAATCAAACCCCTCTCTCTCTCTTCTTTCTCTCTCTTTTCTGAAAAAAAAAAAAAGGTGAACCGCTGCAATAATTGTACCTCTGCCTCTGCCTCTGCCTCTGCTTTCCCCTTTCTTAAACCTCCTCATATTCCTTGCTTTCCTTCCAACACTTCCTTCTCAGTTCATAATTCAGGGAAGGGGAACAAATTTTTAATTTAAATTAAAAAAAAAAACAAAGGGATTGAGGAATCACTTTTTGCTGTCCTGTCTGCATGCTCGACGATTTTCCATGAGAATCATCAAGGCCTTCGCTTCTGTAATCTCTCTAATTTGCACTTACTTTTGTCTTTGTTTGTGTAACCCATGTGCCATATTTGTGTATGCACTGCTTTTCTTGGATGATTTCATGTGGGTCTTCGTTTTTTTATGTTCTGTGGTTACAGGTTCAGGATTATGAGCTTCCTTTTTTGACTTTGTAATTTGAAATTTCTGGATTGCAGTTATTGCAAGGAAACAGAGGGAAAATTTCTTTGATTCTGATAGTTCAGTTCAATAAGTTCTGTGTATCTGTCTTTTTCATGTTGTTCTAGTTGTTTTGTTGGTCATTTGAGAATTATTGGGGAGTGGCAATCGCAAAAGAAATAGCAAACTGAATTTTATAACTCACTGAAGATGTTTCAACTCAGGTTTAGAACTTACAAGCTTATAGTTTCTGTTGATCATTTGATTTTTTCTTTAAAGTTTATCGTTCTTTTATATCTGTGAAACGAAGCTTTCATCAAGACAAATTTATGAATCTTAGGAAGTTTGAGATTTTGAGAAATTAATTTCGGAAACGTCCCTAATGAAATGAGTAATTTGAGAATTGGGTATGATATTGTTGGTTAATTTTGGTTTTCCGAGGGAGAAATTACGGTTGGAATCTGGAAGGTGACAGTTGCAGTTTCTAATTGCCTTCAAAGTTGTTTCTGCAATGTTGGTTTGGAATTTTATGTACTATGGAAAATGCTCTTATGTTTTTTTTTTTTCTTTTGTTGAACAAAATTTGAATGTGACCTGTCTTTTTATACCTCATTTTCTGTGTTTCAGAATTGCATACTATCGGAGTCTAAGAGTAGATTGCATCTCTGTACTTTCTTCATCGCCATAATCCTCGGTGCAGGAGTTTATTTCATTGCAAGTGAATTTATTACGAAGGTAGAAAATTGGAGCATATCTTTTCAAAGTTCTTATAGCTTCCTGTTCATAGTGATGACAATAGCGGAATTCTGTGGAGGTCTTAGGTTAGATGGATTTGAAGAGTTTAGGTTGAGGTAATACTGCCCTTGACACCGAGATTAAGTTAATCACCTTTGTAAACAAAGGATTTAAAGAGTCAGTTTTCTGTACACTATCACAAATTTTTTATTCATGGCTTTACTGTTTACCGTGCATTCGCCGTGTTTGTTATCCATTGGTGGGATGTCCCTTCTATTTCTCGAATTTAGGCCCTAGATTACTCCATGGTTAAGTTCAGTTCAAATTAAGGCCAGTTTCATTTAAACTCCTTCCTTTGATGCTTATCTAGGCCAATGTTCATTGTATTATTATGCTTGGGAGTATTATTCTTATGTAGCTTGTAACCGTTCTCGTTCAATCATTTGTTGGTAAAATTGTCATTCAAAATGATGAAATGAGCCAATGATGGATATTTGAAAAACTTGCAGGAATTTTTGAGATGGGAGGTATTTTATACAGCACGTAATGTTAAATCCAGCACATGCAAGGTTTGTCTTGGTCGAACCGAGACCAACTGTTCTTTTTATGGTTTCTCATTGAATTTTTTTATAGTTTGATAAGTTTTCTCAATCTCCACTATCATCTCTCCCTCCTCGTCTTCCTTCTTTTGTAGGATCGATGCAGGCCTCCTGGGAGTGAGGCTTTGCCAGAAGGAATCGTTAGTAAAACATCTAACTTCGAGTTGCAGCCTCTATGGGGCGGCTCGACCATGCAAAATGTAAGTTGTGCTTAGATTGAAATGTTCAATGAAATGTAATTTTCTTGTACCGTTTCAATAGAGTTTTCAATTCATTTATATTCAGGAGGAGAATGGGAAATAAAAATTTCAATTTTCATGATTTTTTAGTATATGATTTGAGACAGGTACATCGTTCGAATCAAGTACATGCCTCGGTTAATTTAATGGAACAATCCAACTTGGTTAATAAACAGACGAAATCTCTGTAGAAGTAAAAACTACAAATATTTGATTGTTTGAGGAGAAAGATGATAGTCTGTTACGCTGCATCACCCTTATCTGAGTGTCAATGTTCTTTGTGCCAGAAAATTCCGAGGGCTTTGAAGAACTTGTTAGCTATTGCTGTTGGAATCAAACAAAAACATGTAGTGTCAAAAATTGTTGAGAAGGTAATGATTTGATGCCCTTATCCTTTCTAATAATTTGTTTTCTTGTTAACATGTATTTTTGCATTTGCAGTTCCCTCGAGATGATTTCGACGTGATGCTTTTTCATTATGATGGCATTGTGGATGAATGGAAGGATTTAGCTTGGAGTCCTCATCCAATTCACATTTCGGCATTGAACCAAACAAAATGGTAATGTTTATTTGTCCTTGAGAATTTTCAGAAATGAACGCGGATATTTGGTTCCAATTTTGCAATCATATATATTGACTTGAAGTTATTTGCTTTCCATTTTACTCATCAAAATTGGACATGTAACTGAAATAAAACAACTCATGGTGTAGGTGGTTTGCCAAGCGTTTCTTGCACCCGGATATAGTTGCTGAATATAATTATATATTTCTTTGGGATGAGGACCTGGGCGTCGAGAATTTTGACCCAAAACGGTACACATAATTTGCTTTTCATCATTGTTGAGTTCATCTTTGACCACATTCCATACAAGTCTAATCTATCTTTTTTTACATATGTTATAGTGCTTTATTTGTGTATGAACCTAAAGTTGAGCAATTTTATATAATGCTCGTTCAACCAGATGGTAGATTACAATAACAACATTTTGATGACATTGGTGCCTATGTTTGTTAGTTTCTCTTCCTTATTCCCACCAACATATCTTCTTTTCTTCATCTGAAACGGTGTCAGATATATATCAATCCTCAAGGAGGAGGGGCTTGAGATATCACAACCAGCTCTCGATCCGGTTAAGTCCAAGGTTCACCAGGCGCTTACTGCACGGAAAACCAGATCGAAAGTTCACAGGTCAGTTTTACATGGGTTTTGTGATGATATCTATTACCTTTGCCATTATATTACTATTGTTGGATCCAAATATCTATATTTTTGAGGTGTGTTCGTATTGTTTCAAGCTCCAATAAACTCTACTAAGATGTTGTCTAACACTCCAAATCGAATGACATAGTTTTACATTACTCTGCCACATCCTTTCCTAGTGATTTGCACTAAAAGTAGTAATTTTTCTTATTATTTTTCGAGCAGAAGGTTTTACAACTTCAAAGGCATGGGACGGTGCGATGCTAATAGCACGGCTCCTCCATGTGCAGGGTAAAAAGATTACCGATCCTTTCGAAGTGAAGGTTTTTCCAATTAGTTCTGAAATTTTATTTGATGTAGATGGGTGGAAATGATGGCTCCTGTGTTCTCAAGGGCAGCATGGAGATGCACATGGTATATGATTCAGGTAAACAACTATTAACCATTGGAAGGTGCCCAAATTGTTCCTAACAAATACATAAATATGTTTTGGTAACCATTTCTTTTTTCTTGTTCTCTAAAGTTTTAAAAGTTTTATATGAAAATTAATTTTTTAAATTAAATATTCAAAATTTTTATGTTATATTTAATCGTCTTTGATATAGATAAAATAATACTTTTATCTATACTTCGGGAAAAAATTTAAACATGAACAAGAACTTGATTTCGTTGTTTTTAAAATTTCTACACAATTTTAGAAACGTTTCTTAAAAATGAGAAACAAGAAACAAAATTTACCAACGTTTATGTTTCTGAAAAATTGGAAACGAAACACGAGAAAGAAGGAACGAAAACATTAACAAACTGGTTTTAAGAACCTAGGGATTTGTTTGGATGTCTTTTCTACATAACATTTCCAAAAACTATTTCGAAGACTAATTTTTGAGAGATACGGGGTCGGTCTTACGTCCAAGGTGCGGATTTAATTTCGAGGTTATTGCCTTACTGATTATTTATTTTTTGGTTTACAGAATGACTTGATCCATGCTTGGGGCTTAGATAGGCAGCTTGGCTATTGTGCACAAGTAATATTCCACACTACCATTTCTTTTGCTTTTTCTTGGAAGCCTCCATTTCTTGTAGAGTTGTGATTATGGATTCTCTCTCAGGGCGACAGAACACTAAAAGTCGGTGTCGTCGATGCAGAATACATAGTTCATTTAGGCCTACCTACGCTCGGCACTTCTCACGGCAATGTGGTAAGTCCCTCTATTCACTCTATGAGTTTACGACTCCCAACCAGTCATATGTCATGCTTATTCGGCTGCAACCTCCGATTTTCATTGTGAATTTGTACTGTTAGGGCACACTGTAATATAATTCTAGTTCAAATTATCGGATATATGTTCCGACACTAAACCGACCTTCCCATACCCATTCATGCAGCTGAATTCCAATGCTCCAGCTCTTTCCCAGAAGGACTCGTCAAACTTCGATGCATCGGTTTGTTTGCCAATAACTCTCAATTTACCCAAAGTTTATATTCTTTTTTCTTCAATTGTGACTGTGAGAGCTTGCTAAGTCTTCAGTTCTTGCAGGAACCCAAAGTTGATAATAGAGTTCAAGTAAGTTGCCTTCGATTCATTCCGAGTATTTCTTTTTTCCCGCTTCGACGTTCGAATTGGTATCGGAGATTTCAAAATAGACACTTCATGGTTTGTATTGTACACAAAATGTGCAGGTGAGGATACAGTCTTCCATAGAAATGCAGATCTTCAAGGAACGATGGACCGATGCTGCAAAGAAGGATAGATGTTGGATCGACCCGTATCGATAGTTCCCGATTCGAGCAATGCGGTTATTTTGAAGGGAAGGTGTTCCATTCTCCACACAGATTTTGAAGGGAAGGTGTTCCATTCTCCACACAGATTCTGGTTGTCTCAGAACAAATTATACCCAACAAAATTCAAATCACTGAGGAGCCTTTTCATTGGAAACAATCTCACTTTATTTTTTCCTTTGTATACAAAATAAAAGTTTTTTTTTTCTCTTTCTTTATGGGGTTTGTAAATGCATTATAGTTTTCCTGGAAAATTTAGGACTTTCCTTTAGAAAATATGAGCCGTTGGAAAGGTTTCATTGTAATATGAATAATGTAAAGTTGTTTTGTGAAATTGTTTTAGCTTCTGCCATTTGTTACCAGAACAGAACTCAGATTGGTATAGAAAATTGACAGAGTAAGTATACTTCTTAAAAATAGGGTTAGATTACGAGTTTGAACCTTCATGTTTGTATCTAATACGTTCTTTAACTCTATAAAATCTCAAATAGATTCTTAAAAGTTCGATAACAAAATATATTGTTTAATAACTATTTTTTATTTTTGAAAAACATAAAACTACACCTGATAATCAATTTTAGTTTAATCAATTTTAGTTTTATATTTTTTAAAAATTAGAAAATTGAAAATATATGTTAGAGAGAGAAAATTTTATGTAAAGTAGGGTGGGGCAAGAATAAGGATGTCATCTCTCATTGTCATGTTCGTGAAAATTTTTAATCTTTCATTTCCACCCCGTTTTTCGAATCCAAGAATCGAGATTCAGGTTAAAAATCTTTATTTGAGAGTGGGGATATTTGCAAGAAAGTTTAATAAATATATATTATTTATTTCTACGATTATTATTTACGGATATAAGTAATTAGTTTTAAAAAAATATTTAATATTGTATTAACAGTCTAATAAAATGTTAATAAAACATATATTAATTATTTAAAAAATGAAATCGGGGATGGAGTCCAGACATGTGTTTCATAGTTTTGGAGCGAGGATCTAACCCTACAAGAATTTGTGTCATCCCTAATGTAGAGACGTGAATTAGAGAGATGAAAATAAATTTTTTAAAGATAAATATTAGAGAGGTAAAGGAAAGGATTTAGGGAAAAATAATTAGAGAAAAATAATTACTGAAAGAAAAGTTAAATACAACCCGAGAAAAAAATTAGAGAAAAAGAGTAAAGTTAGAAATAAAAGATACGTTAAAGAAATTAAAAAAAATAAATTATAAAGAGAAATAAAAATTATAGTGAAAAAATATAAAGATAAAAATAAGAAAATATATTTTTTAGAAAAATAAAAAAAAATAAAAATTTGAAAAAATTGAAAGTGTAAATAAGATATAATCTTCACAAGAAAAATCGATTAATAATAGAAAGAAAATTTATAAAGGTCAAAATTTTAGAAAGAAATTAAAGTGATGTGTTAGAACAACCATAAAACATACATGAAAAATTTAGAAAAAATAATAATAAATATTCAAAATATGAAAATTTTAGAAAGATAAAATAAATTTTCTAGAGCGATAAATTTAGGAAAAAAGAAAAAACAACTAAGTGGAAGAGAAATTTGTTAAACAGAAATATGTAAATAGAAAAGAAAAGAATTTTGACTGGTAGAAAAAAAAATAGAGATTTTGAAAACCAGAAACTTATTTATAAAAAACATGTTTTTTTAATTTACATAAAATTTCAAAATCATTTTTACAAGAAAAAAGAACCAAAAAAATGAATTTGTTAACAAATAATTATATTTTTCAAAAATTAAAAACTAAAAAGAAAAAAACCAAATAGTTAGACAAAAAAAATTAAACCTATTTTGACAAGTTTTTGAATTTTTTATTTTGTGTGCAAAAGGTGATCGACTTTATTTACATTTTTTTTTTAATTCAAAGACATTAAATATAAATGGAAAAATTAGACACAAAATAATTTTGTGTTTAAATCTGTTCTTTTAAAAAAAATGTTAAAGTATAGATATATTAAACTTTATTAAATATATAGATAAAACTATTTACTCATTACCGTTCAGTCGTTGTAGTATAGTGGTGAGTATTCCCGCCTGTCACGCGGGTGACCCGGGTTCGATCCCCGGCAACGGCGTTTCGTTTTTTATCATTTTTTTTACAGGAACCGTACAAATTGAAGTCCGATCTAAGCCGAAGGAAGGGTCAGGAGTGATTTTTATTTATGAAATTTTTTTAATTTTTCTTTTATAAAAATGCTATTTTGTTTGTTTTTTTTAATTGTTATTTTATTTGAGGAAAAATGCTGCTCTTTTTTTTTTTTTATTATTATTGTTCTTTTATTTTAAGAAAAATGCTGGAGGGGAACAGTCGAACTAAATAATGAGTTTTTCTTAGGGAATAACTGTTCTTTATTTAAGAACAAATATTGCCTATGTTATCAATCTTCTAGTTTCTTTTTTAAATTTGATATTTTTCCGGTTTCTTGGTGTTAAATATTGTTTGGGGAAGGGAATACCCTGGACACGTGGAGGACCTCTATTGGTGCTCCAAGATGGCTCATGAGTCATGCCCAGCTCGGACCGCCGAGATGGCCGCCACTAACGTCGACAAATGCTAAGTATGAGGGCCGAGGTGAACCTGGCCCAGGTCTGACCTACCGGGGACATCGGTGGGGGCCGATGTGAGCAACTGTCAGCGGCGTGATTATCGGGCGTAACCGTCGGTCCCGAGATTACCGGGTGTAACCGACGGTCCCGAGATTACCGAATATAACCGTCGCGAGATTAGTGGGACTACCGCCCATAAGTAGAGGACCTCACTCCACGATCAGGTATGATGATTTCTGGCCTCGAACTAAACTGGGAATCCGACCTATACTGACTTGATCGTCGGAGTGCTCATCTTTTTGTGCAGGTCCGCCCAAGCGTTCAGGTCGGTCCGGAGGCCGAGTTCGAGCTGCAATCTGGAACACACTGTTGTGCATATCCTTGCATAAACATTTGGCGCCGTCTGTGGGAAACGACAATCTAAGTCATCTCTATTCTTTTAAACCAACACGCGAGCGAACATGGTTCAACCAGCGAAGTCGACCAATACGACAGATCGAAGGACTCTAGTTGCCAGCGATGCCCCCCAGAGGGAGGTCGGAGCAGCAGCGGTAGAGGGGCAAGGTCACGACGGCCTAGTAACGGAACCCCTCCGCAGGTCGGCACGGATCACCGCGCCTGCCCTACCGCCTGCGCACCCGAGGACGTCCAAGGCCACCCGTGGCTGAGGTGGGACCTCTAAGAAGGGCGCCCGGGGTCCAGCCCCGGCTCCAACAAGCGAGAACTTTGATGCGCTCAAGAAAGAGATGGAGGCAATGCGCACACAAATGCGCTCCATGGAGGAAATGTATAACGAAATGATGCTAGCTGCAAGCGCAGGGTCTCGATCTGAAAATCGAGTGGTGCGCGTGGACGTACGCGAGCAAAGGGGTTCCCACCTCGGCCCAGCCGAGGAGGAACGACCCGAAGACAACGAGAGCGAGGGGTACACTCGCCAGAGGGGAGACCTCCGTGAGCATCTCAACAGAAAGAGAGGCTCGTCTCTCCGAAAAGGGCAGTCACCATCCCGCTCACACAGGAGCTCCAACCAGCAGGCTGAATCCTCTCACAATCCCGCAGGGATAATCACGAGGGAGGAGTTCGACCAGCTGAGGGGGGAGCTCGATGCTCAGGTGGAGACCTTAAAGGCCAAATGTGAGCAGAAAGACGATTCACTGAACGATGGCGACTTGGGAGAATCGCCTTTCACCTCGGACGTGTTGGAAGCACCAATCCCTCCGAAGTTCAAAGCTCCTACCGTGAAACCTTATGATCGGACGAAGGACCCCAAGGACTATGTTGAGGTCTTTGAAGGCCTCATGGACTTCCAAGCGGCATCAGACGCAATCAAATGCCGCGCCTTTCAGATCGCGTTTACTGGCAGCGCGCGATTGTGGTATCGGAGACTGCCAGCCAGGTCGATCTCGACCTACTCTCAGCTGAGAAGGGAGTTCCTCGCCCAGTTCTCTTCTCGGCACTATGACAAAAAGACAGCGACCCATCTTGCCACCATCAGGCAGAAGGAGGGTGAGACGCTGCGGGAGTATGTCACCAGATTCCAGGAGGAGCAGTTGAAGGTTGCACACTGCTCCGATGACTCGGCCATGTGCTATTTCCTCACCGGTCTAGCCGACGAAGCCCTCACGGTGAAACTCGGAGAGGAGGCCCCGGCCACCTTCGCCGAGGTACTTCAGAAGGCGAAGAAAGTCATCGATGGACAGGAGCTTCTCCGAACCAAAATCGGCCGACCGAAGCGAAAGATCGGCCGGGGCAGAAGTGGGAAAGATGTAGAAAGGGCAGATCCCGAGTCCAAGGACAAGGGATCCTTTTCCAGCGGCCGAGCTGAGTATCGAAGGGCGGAGAACGGACCTACCAGGAGCCGACCTTACGAGCGCTTCACCCCGACCACGATTCCAATTTCCGAGATCCTAACGAACATTGAGGAGTCTGGAATGGAAAAACTACTCAAGCGTCCTGAGAAACTTCGGGGAGCCCCGGAGAGGCGCAGCAAGGACAAGTATTGCCGTTTCCATCGGGAGCACAGCCACAACACGTCGGATTGTTGGGAGTTGAAGCGCCAAATTGAGGATCTAATTCAAGACGGCTACTTCAAGAAGTTTGTGGGAAAGCCCAGGACCAGCTCAGCAGAGAAAAAGGAAGAGCGAAAGCGTTCAAGGACGCCACCCCGACGCACCGACCGACCTGCGGTCATCAATACCATTTTTGGAGGGCCAAACGGGGGTCAGTCCGGACATAAAAGAAAGGAGTTAGCCCGTGCAGCCAGGCGCGAGGTGTGCATCATCAGGGAACAGGGGCCGACCTGCCCAATCACCTTCGACGGTGCAGACTTGGAGGAGGTCCACCTACCCCATAATGATGCACTTGTGATTGCTCCCTTGATTGATCATGTGGTGCTCAGGAGAGTGCTGGTAGACGGGGGCGCATCCGCTAACATCCTGTCCTTACCGACCTACCTCGCCTTGGGATGGACGAGGTCGCAATTGAAGAGGAGCCCGACACCGCTAGTTGGGTTCTCTGGAGAATCGGTCATCCCAGAGGGTTGCATTGACTTGCCGGTCACGCTGGGGCAGGACCAAACTCGGGTCACTCAAATGGCCGAGTTCGTGGTAATTGATGGTAGATCGACCTATAACGCCATCTTTGGGCGACCCATCATCCACTCATTTCGGGCCATTCCCTCAACACTTCATCAAGTTTTGAAGTATCCCACCCCCAATGGCGTGGGCACGGTCCGAGGAGAACAGGCCGCTTCGAGGGAGTGTTATGCCTTGATTACGCTTGTTTACATGCGTAAAAAGAAGGTTTTAGATGCTGTTTTTACTATGTTTCAGCTTTGTTTCGGATTTTTCTCGATCGTTTGAGTTCCAATTCATGCAAAATTCATATACTATGGTTTGTCGATGGCTTATGTTGTATTTATGACATTTCAGGACCATTTGGGAGTGCAAATTAATCAAAAGAAGCAAAAAGAGGGAAAAACCTTCATGGAGGCGCCAGGCGCCTGGGAAGCCTGCAGAAAACAGTTTTTCTTCCAACTTTGCCCTTAATGAAACGCGTCTTCCAATGCGTTTTGGTGGTTCCAACCGATGCATACGTGTAGAAGAAGTGTTCCACTATCAGTTTGAGCACGATTTGGTCAGTCAAAAGAGTTGGAAATGGGTGATTCACCATCGTTTTAGGACCTACCTAACCAATTCTGCACAGCTATAAATTCCAGCAACTTCTCCACCAAATTCATCAAGCCTTGCTTCCTTCTCTTGATCATTTTTAGTGTTTCTTTGTTGCTTTCTAAGTACTTTTGAGTTGCTTTCATGAGTTGCTTTTGGTTTTTAAATCCCGAGCACTTTACATTCTTTTATTGAGCTTTGTTTTGTTTCCATTTGTACTTAGTCATTTTCTACTTATTCAAATATATAAAAATCTAGCACTTTGCTTATCTTCTCTTTGCCTTTACTTATTTTTTTAGTTAAGAGAGTTGTGTTTTTGGAGGAAAGAGCACGTGACACTCTCCCTTGCTTGAAAGAGAAGGGCGAAGCTCTCAATCCCGATAAAAACTCTCCATTAGTTAACTTTTGTTTTTTCACACATGCATTCCACATTCAACCATTTTACTTGCTGTATTTTCTTCAATATGTCTTTCTAAATTCCCGTCTCTAGCCCGGTTATGGATAGTTAGCCTTTTATGTCTAAAAAGGGTTTGCTAAGAAGTAGTGTTTTTACTTTCCATTCATTGCTCAACATGTTTTCCCAAAAAGTTAGGATTTAGAGAAGGCCACTGTAAGTCTTAACAAGTCAATACTGAAAAGGTTGCTTATTTGCATTGTTGAGTGGTTAAACCGAGGAGAGGAGCGCCTTAGACATAAGGGTTCCGCTTAAGTAGCCTAGACATAGGACCTTAACCCGAGGTTGCGACTATTTCCATCCTAAAACTAAGATATATCTCATAAT
Source organism: Momordica charantia (assembly GCF_013281855.1). Classification (NCBI taxonomy): domain Eukaryota; kingdom Viridiplantae; phylum Streptophyta; class Magnoliopsida; order Cucurbitales; family Cucurbitaceae; genus Momordica; species Momordica charantia. Next base: position 14,109,326 of record NW_028275167.1, on the reverse strand, counting down.
AGACATATTAGGGAATGTCTTAGGACTTTGAACTTGCTTAGACATAAGTAAAGTGAGAAGCGTAGTCGTTAGTTTCTAAAGTAAAATGCATATTGTCCTTAGCATGTCCTTGATTCTTTGTTGGCTAACTTGAAGTAATTCGGGCTAGGTTTTATTATTATAAGTCCAAATCCCAAATCCAAAACCATTATTTGTGACCACTTCCCATTTTACAAGAATCACTCATTTCAACATTCACTATTCTTTAAAACTTCAGAGTTTGGAAATTATTTAGAAGTCCTTGAGGATCGATACTTGGATACTCCATCCATTTTATATTACTCTGACAGGTGTGCGCTTGCATCTATATAATTGTTACCACGCTTAGTGCGTGCGTTCAGCATAAACGCCCAGTCAAGTTTTTGGCGCCGTTGCCGGGGACTTTAGTTTTAAAATTATTTTCAAATTCTTTTAGTTTTTATTTTTGTGAATTGTTGTTGGGTGTAATTTCCATCCACCGTTTTTGTTCTATATTTTTGGTCGTTTATCTCACAAGGGTACGTTAAAGTGCATGAGCACAAGATCTTTTCTTCTACCCCTTGACCCTGAGATTGAACGGACCCTTCGAAAAACTCGAAAGGAGCAAAGACTTCGAAAACAACTAGAAAAGCAAAAAGAGAGAGAAGGTGAAATCAGTCCTGAAAGTGAGGTAGAGAGTACGAGCACATCGATGGCAGATATTCCACCTCGTGATCCGGTTGATCCACCTGCTGTTAACGGTAATATGAGGGATCATGCGAGAAATGATGAATTCAACCATATCCAGATGGCGGACAACAGAGACGTGGCAATGCGAGAATATGCCGCCACGGCTTTTCAGAACTTTGATTCAGGGATAGTCAACCCTATTCCAGCCCACGCAAACTTTGAGCTTAAACCAATGATGTTCCAAATGTTGCAGACAATTGGACATTTTGGAGGGCAGGAACATGAGGATCCACATGATCATCTGAAATCATTCATTCAAATTGCAAATGCATTTCGATTACCTGGTATAACAGACGATGCTCTGAGACTAACACTTTTTCCATTTTCTTTGAAGGACCAAGCTAGAGCATGGCTCAATGCATTTCCACCGGGATCCATCACCACATGGGGGTCGTTAGTGGAGAAGTTCTTAACAAAATTCTTTCCACCTACTCGCCACGCTGATATCAGAGAGGAGATCATCTCCTTTAGACAGTATGATCGTGAACCTGTTCACGAGGCGTGGGAGAGATTTAAAGAACTAATCAGAAAATGTCCGAACCATGGCTTGCCGGCATGCATCCAGATAGAACATTTCTTTAGAGGCTTAGATCATCCTACTAAGATGATGCTAAACAATGCTGCCAATGGAGCCTTTACAAAGAAGACATTCAACGAGATAGTTGACATCCTAAATGACTTAGCTTCACATAACGAACTATGGTGTTCGCAAAGATCTAGGGCAGCACCAAAGAAGCAAGATCCAGCTGGAGTTTTGGCTCTGGACATTGCGACCTCGATGCAAAAAGAGATGGTTACAATGAACCAGAGGCTGAAAGAGATGGCATTGGGAATAAAAAATCCATTAGCCACGCCGATACAACCTGTGCAGTCGGATTATTGCACTCCTGCCCCTGTTTGCCAAGTCAACGATCTCATTTGTTCATTCTGCAGTGAAAACCATATCTATGATAATTGTCCACATAACTCTGCTTCCGTTTTTTATGTAGGACATGGGAACAATAGGAACTTTAACCCATATTCGAACACCTACAACCCAGGTTGGAGGCACCACCCTAATTTCTCATGGGGCGGACAAGGAGGTTCGAGCGGTTTTAATCAAGGGCAGAGCCAGCAGAACAAGCAGCCCTATGTTCCACCTACACAACAATACATCCCACCACCGCAACAGCAGTACAATCAGAGAACACAGACTTCACCAGTTCAAAATAACAACTCAAATCTTGAGAATATGATGAAGGAGTACATGGCCCGAACCGACGCAGTGATACAATCCCAAGCGGCATCAATGAGGAATTTCGAGACCCAATTGGGACAGCTCGCCAATGAATTGAAGAATAGACCACAAGGTTCTTTTCCAGGCCATACTGAATTACCAAAACGAGAAGGGAAAGAACAGTGCAAAGCTGTCACCCTCAGGAGTGGACTGACATATGATGGACCAACAATGCCAACAACAGATGTACAGATTCCGTCCACTGAACCAATTGTAAAGATACCAGAAAATCCAACAACACCAGAAAAAGAAAATATTAGAAAAGGTAATGAGGACACCCCGAGTGTTCCTCCACAGGTACAGCCTTCTTTTACCCCTACTCCCCCGTTTCCACAAAGATTAGTAAAGAAAAATAATGATTCCCAGTTTAGAAAATTTTTAGATATTTTAAAACAACTGCATATAAATATACCATTAGTAGATGCTCTAGAACAGATGCCAAATTATGCTAAGTTTTTGAAAGATATAGTTTCTAGGAAGAAAAAAATAGGAGAGCATGAACTGGTAGCCCTGACAAAATGTAGTAGTGAAGCTGTAGGCAGCCCGCTACCCATGAAATGTAATGATCCTGGCAGTTTTACCATTCCATGTTCCATAGGAGGAAAAAACTTAGGTAGGGCATTATGTGATCTAGGCGCTAGCATTAATCTTATGCCATTATCAGTTTTCAAATCTTTAGGCATAGGAGAAGCTAGACCTACTACGGTTACCCTCCAACTAGCAGATAGATCTATCATAAGACCTGAGGGAAAGATAGAAGATGTTTTAGTCCAGGTGGACAAATTCATTTTCCCTGCGGACTTTATCATTCTAGATTGCGAGGCAGACTTAGACGTTCCCATTATTTTGGGAAGACCATTTCTAGCCACTGGGGATACAGTTTTTAATGTAAGGAAGGGAGAAATTACAATGAGGGTAAATAATGAAGAAGTTAAATTTAACGTTCTAGATGCCATGAAATTACCAGGAGACTTTGAAGAGTGCTCTGCTATAAATAACTTGAATCCTGTTATGTTTGATGAGTTTTATGACTTATTAGTTACAGAGATTGAAGAAGAGCTTGATAAGATAGCAGAAGGACCAGAAGATGTGGCTAGTCCTATTGAAAAAATACAAAAAGAAGAATGCAAGTCGTTACTTCCGTCCATAGTGGAACCACCCACGTTGGAGCAGAAGCCATTGCCGTCGCATTTGAAATATGCGTATCTAGGGGATAACGACACTTTACCAGTTATTATAGCTTCCAATTTATCACCTACTCATGAATATTCTTTATTGCAGATTTTGGAGAAGCACAAAAAGGCCATTGGATGGACGATAGCAGATATCCGAGGGATAAGCCCAGCCTTTTGCATGCACAAAATTCTATTGGAAGAAGATGCTAAGAACTCTATTGAGAGTCAAAGGCGGTTGAACCCGAAGATGAAAGAGGTTGTAAGGAAAGAAATTCTTAAATGGCTTGACGCCGGTGTTATATACCCAATATCCGACAGCAGCTGGGTAATCCCAGTACAGTGTGTACTAAAGAAAGGGGGTATAACCGTGGTGGCCAACGAGGAGAATGAGCTCATCTCAACCCGAACTGTGAGCGGGTGGAGAGTTTGCATTGACTATCGCAAACTCAACAAGGTAACGAAGAAAGACCATTTTCCTCTCCCGTTTATTGACCAGATGCTCGACCGTCTGGCAGGTAAGGATTTCTATTGTTTTTTAGATGGATATTCGGGTTATAATCAAATTACTATTGCTCCAGAAGACCAAGAGAAGACAACATTTACGTGTCCGTATGGTACGTTCGCTTTTAGGCGAATGCCCTTTGGACTATGCAATGCACCCGCGACTTTTCAGAGGTGTATGATGGCCATCTTCTCTGCATGGTAGAAAATATTCTAGAGGTTTTTATGGATGACTTTTCTGTTTTTGGAAATTCTTTCGACGCATGTTTAGTTAATTTGGAGAGAGTATTGGAGAGATGTGAACAAACAAACCTAGTCCTAAATTGGGAGAAGTGTCATTTCATGGTACAAGAGGGTATTGTTTTGGGTCACAAAATTTCCAAGCAAGGAATAGAGGTAGACCACGCTAAGATAGACATCATTTCAAAGTTACCTCCTCCTACAAATGTCAAAGGGATTAGAAGTTTTTTAGGGCATGGGGGATTTTACCGCCGCTTTATAAAAGACTTTGCTAAAATTTCTAAACCCTTGTGTCAATTGTTAGAACATGATAGACCATTTGTTTTTGATGATGACTGTTTAAAATCATTTGAAATGTTGAAAGTTGCTCTAAGTTCAGCCCCTATAATTATCGAACCTAATTGGGATTTACCTTTTGAGCTCATGTGTGATGCTAGTGATTATGCAATAGGAGCTATGTTAGGACAACGTAAAAACAAGATCTTGCACCCTGTGTATTATGCTAGTAAGACTCTGACCGGTGCACAACTCAATTACACTACTACTGAAAAGGAACTGTTAGCAGTTGTGTTCGCCTTTGATAAGTTTAGGTCTTACTTGATAGGCACAAAAGTCATTCTTTTTACTGACCATTCTGCTTTAAAATATTTATTTGCTAAAAAAGATGCTAAACCACGTTTGATACGGTGGATTTTGTTACTTCAAGAGTTTGATATTGAAGTTAGGGACAGGAAGGGTACTGAAAACCAAGTTGCTGATCACCTGTCTAGATTGGAATCCCCGCTCTGTGATGATGGAACTGTTATTCGTGAACAGTTTATTGACGAGCAACTCTTGCGAGTTGATTCAGTTCCGTGGTATGCCGATATAGCAAATTATTTGGTAAGTCGAATAGTTCCTTATGAGTTCAACAAGCAACAGGTAAAGAAATTTCTAAATGAAGTTCGATTTTATCGTTGGGATGAGCCTTTTTTATATAAGCTAGGACCTGACAATATCTTACGCAGGTGTGTCGCAGAAGAAGAGCACGAGGCGATATTAGACGCTTGTCATATGTCTCCATATGGAGGACATTTTGCAGGACACAAAACCGCAGCCAAAGTTTTGCAAAGTGGGTTCTTTTGGCCCACTCTGTTCAAAGATGCACATAAGTTTGCCCAGGTGTGTGACAAATGCCAACGGACAGGTGAAGCGAGGAAGTTACAATTGTTGGAATTAGAAGAACACAGGCACTTTTCTTATGAGAATGCTAAGTTGTTTAAGGAAAAAACTAAACAGTGGCATGATAGGCGTCTTCGGCCGAACAATCTTCAAGAAGGTGATCTGGTTCTGTTATTCAACTCTAGGTTGAAACTTTTCCCTGGAAAACTTAAGTCTAGATGGTCTGGTCCCTTTCAAATTTTTAAAGTCTACCCATATGGGGCAGTGGATCTAGTTGACTCTAAGGGAAATGTTTTTAAAGTAAATGGGCAGAGACTTAAGCCGTATTTTGGAGAACCAGTGGATAGAGGAAAAACCTCTATTCAACTTTCAGGTCAATAAATTTTTGCGAAAAATGTTTTTTCCTTCTTATCCGTTTTTGAAAGAACAAAAGTAAAGGAAGGAAGTCTTTGTATCTTGTATTTTCTCTTTGTTTCATTATAAAGTTTTTCTTATTAAGAGAATGTTTTTGAAAACGTTGAAAAAAAGGAAAAAAAGAAAAAAAAAAGAAAGAAAAAAAAACGTTGAAAAAAAAAAGAATTACGCAGGCGCCTGGCGCCTGCCCTTTGCGAAAATAAATCACGCAGGCGCCTGGCGCCTGCCCTGTTTTTCCAGCATTTCGAAAACTCTCAGGTTCGAGAAGTCATGCAACATATCTACAACTTAAGGGCTTCATTGGATTTTGCGGTTTTACCTTCATGGCCTCCAGCGCTAGCTGCTATCCTTGGTCATCCATCTTCCAGTATCGACACTGATCCTAGTCCACAACCTCCGACTTCATGAAGGGGAGGTTCCTTCTTTGCTATTTTTTGTGTTTTATTCTTTTGGTTAATGACGTAGTTTGCATATTCTAGCATTACTACGCATGTTTTTTTTTGTATTGATTATGTTTCGAGCTCAGTTGAAGCATGAATAAATTAGTATCGTTTATCTTCTGATCACTTAAAGTATGCCTTCACTTAACCTTAGTTTAGCTTTTCACATGCCTATTTTGAAGCATCTGTGCTGTGCATGTGATTTCATGTCGATGATGATTATAAGAGATTGTTGAGTTTTCTGTTCTATGCCTGACTAAGCTTTGAGCTATTTCCTTGGTTTATGTGATAAACTCATTTTCTTTTATGTTTTTTTGATCTTTACAGACTTTAAGCTTTTTCTTTGCCCCTATATAGGAAGTCCTTGTCCTTTTTACTGTTAAGCTTTTTTCATCCGATGCAAAAGTCTTTTCCCAGTGAGGACACTGTCTCTCTTAAGTTTGGGGGGGACAGTCGTTGTGTCAGTCGTTGTTTCAAAAAGATAAGGTGTTATTTATATTTAAAAAATCATGCTATTTTCTTTTGAAAAAGAGTCAGTTGGAAAGAAAGAAAATGTTGAAAAAGCACTTAGCTAAAAAAAAAAAATATATATATATATATAAAAACGAAAGAAAAAAAAAAAGAAGTTGCAAAAGAGTAAAAAGAGTCTTGTTGAGAGAAAATAAGAGTGGGGAAAAGACTTGTGTTAGAAAGAAAAGAGTGGTAAAAACATTGAGAATTAAAGAAAATGTATTTATGATTCCCGAGTCCTACTGTAGACACCCATTTAGTTTTAGGTTGGGTGTTGACTTTGAAAATAGCAGTAAGGATGGTGATAAGTGACTTCGTGTTTCTCATTGTCGTCGTTTTATGACCTAGCTGTTAGTTTCAAAGTCTTTCTACGAGTAGCTGTGGTTGAAACCGATGTTAGTGTGTGGAAACCTCAGGGGCTAGTAGCCGGTCTTTCAGATGTAGAAAGTCTTAGTGTAAGAAGGGAGTGTGCAGATTCCTTAGGGGTATTTGAAAACGTTTTCTGTTTTTGAAAGAGAAAAAAAGATTTTGAAAGAAAAAGTTTTTATCATTTCAAACTTGGTTTATAGTGACTAAGTTTACAAAGGCAATAGAATGGTAGGCTTTGACATCTTTTCCCTGAGACAATTTATGATTGAACATCTCGGTTGCTTTTGCTTTTCCTTATCCATGTGTTAGAAAGCTGATTAAAGTTGCTAAGTTTTGCTTGAGGACAAGCAAAAAGTTAAGTTTGGGGGTGTGATTACGCTTGTTTACATGCGTAAAAAGAAGGTTTTAGATGCTGTTTTTACTATGTTTCAACTTTGTTTCGGATTTTTCTCGATCGTTTGAGTTCCAATTCATGCAAAATTCATATACTATGGTTTGTCGATGGCTTATGTTGTATTTATGACATTTCAGGACCATTTGGGAGTGCAAATTAATCAAAAGAAGCAAAAAGACGGAAAAACCTTCATGGAGGCGCCAGGCGCCTGGGAAGCCTGCAGAAAACAGTTTTTCTTCCAACTTTGCCCTTAATGAAACGCGTCTTCCAATGCGTTTTGGTGGTTCCAACCGATGCATACGTGTAGAAGAAGTGTACCACTATCAGTTTGAGCACGATTTGGTCAGTCAAAAGAGTTGGAAATGGGTGATTCACCATCGTTTTAGGACCTACCTAACCAATTCTGCACAGCTATAAATTCCAGCAACTTCTCCACCAAATTCATCAAGCCTTGCTTCCTTCTCTTGATCATTTTTAGTGTTTCTTTGTTGCTTTCTAAGTACTTTTGAGTTGCTTTCATTAGTTGCTTTTGGTTTTTAAATCCCGAGCACTTTACATTCTTTTATTGAGCTTTGTTTTGTTTCCATTTGTACTTAGTCATTTTCTACTTATTCAAATATATAAAAATCTAGCACTTTGCTTATCTTCTCTTTGCCTTTACTTATTTTTTTAGTTAAGAGAGTTGTGTTTTTGGAGGAAAGAGCACGTGACACTCTCCCTTGCTTGAAAGAGAAGGGCGAAGCTCTCAATCCCGATAAAAACTCTCCATTAGTTAACTTTTGTTTTTTCACACATGCATTCCACATTCAACCATTTTACTTGCTGTATTTTCTTCAATATGTCTTTCTAAATTCCCGTCTCTAGCCCGGTTATGGATAGTTAGCCTTTTATGTCTAAAAAGGGTTTGCTAAGAAGTAGTGTTTTTACTTTCCATTCATTGCTCAACATGTTTCCCAAAAAGTTAGGATTTAGAGAAGGCCACTGTAAGTCTTAACAAGTCAATACTGAAAAGGTTGCTTATTTGCATTGTTGAGTGGTTAAACCGAGGAGAGGAGCGCCTTAGACATAAGGGTTCCGCTTAAGTAGCCTAGACATAGGACCTTAACCCGAGGTTGCGACTATTTCCATCCTAAAACTAAGATATATCTCATAATAGACATATTAGGGAATGTCTTAGGACTTTGAACTTGCTTAGACATAAGTAAAGTGAGAAGCGTAGTCGTTAGTTTCTAAAGTAAAATGCATATTGTCCTTAGCATGTCCTTGATTCTTTGTTGGCTAACTTGAAGTAATTCGGGCTAGGTTTTATTATTATAAGTCCAAATCCCAAATCCAAAACCATTATTTGTGACCACTTCCCATTTTACAAGAATCACTCATTTCAACATTCACTATTCTTTAAAACTTCAGAGTTTGGAAATTATTTAGAAGTCCTTGAGGATCGATACTTGGATACTCCATCCATTTTATATTACTCTGACAGGTGTGCGCTTGCATCTATATAATTGTTACCACGCTTAGTGCGTGCGTTCAGCATAAACGCCCAGTCATGCCTCCGCACTCAAAGGCTCATCGGTCTGCGCCCTCGAAACTCTCGCTGGCAGGGATGGGCCGTTCGAGTTCGAGGCCGACCTGCCGAGGAAGGAGTTTGCCGCACCCACTGAGGAGCTCGAGCTTGTTCCTCTGCTTAGTCCCGAGAAGCAGGTAAGCATAGGAACCAAGCTGGGGGCCACCGACAGAGAGGAGCTAATCCACTTCCTCAGATCCAACTCAGACGTCTTTGCGTGGTCCCACGAGGACATGCCTGGCATTGACCCGCGAATTATGACGCATCGCCTCAGCATAGATCCATCATTCCGACCTGTGAAACAAAAGAGAAGACCTATAAACAAGGAGAGGAGTGATGTAATTGTTGAGGAAGTTAGCAAACTTTTGAAAGCTGAATACATAAGAGAAATTTCGTATCCCGAGTGGCTCTCCAATGTTGTATTAGTTAAAAAAATCTAACGGCAAGTGGCGAATGTGCGTAGATTTTACGAACTTAAATAAGGCATGCCCGAAAGATTGCTTCCCACTGCCGAGGATTGATCAGCTCGTAGACGCCACAGCCGGGCACGAACTGCTCACCTTCATGGACGCCTACTCTGGGTACAACCAAATCAAGATGCATGTCCCAGATGAAGGTCATACCGCTTTCATAACAGACCAAGGTCTGTACTGCTACAAGGTCATGCCCTTCGGGTTAAAGAACGCAGGAGCGACCTACCAGAGAATGGTGAACAAAATGTTCGCCAAGCAGATCGGCCGGAATATGGAAGTGTATGTGGACGACATGATTGTCAAGAGCAAGCAGTCTAAGTCGCATCTCTCCGACCTGGCCGAAGCCTTCGAGGTCTTGAGGGCATATCAAATGAAGCTCAACCCGGCTAAATGTGCCTTTGGAGTCTCCTCGGGAAAATTCCTCGGCTTCATGGTGAATAACCGGGGAATCGAGGCCAACCCCGAGAAGATTAAAGCTGTGACCGAGATGGAGGCACCGAAGACGCTGAAGCAGCTTCAGTGTCTCAATGGCAGGCTTGCGGCCCTGAGCCGGTTTGTTTCAAGAGCGACAGATAAGTGCCTTCCTTTCTTCAAAATCCTACGAAAAAAAAGGGCCGTTTGAATGGACAGCGGAATGCGAGCAAGCGTTTCAGCAATTGAAGAGCTACCTCTGTTCGGCACCTTTGCTCGCCAAGCCCATGCCGGGGGACAAGCTCCAATTGTACTTAGCAGTGTCAGACAGTGCCGTCAGCTCGGTCCTAATCAGGCAAGAGGACGCGCGGCAAAACCCGGTCTACTACACAAGCAAGGCTATGACCGAAGCCGAGACTAGGTACCCTCAGATGGAGAAGTTGGCTCTCGCTTTGGTCACCTCGGCCCGACGGCTCAGACCATACTTCCAAGCCCATACGGTGGTGGTGCTCACTAACTTGCCCCTAAAAAGCATCTTCCATAAGCCGGAAGCTTCTGGACGCCTAATGAAGTGGGCAGTAGAGCTAAGTGAGTACCACATCCAGTTCGAACCCAGAACTGCGTTGAAAGGACAAGCAGCGGCAGATTTCATAGCCGAGCTCACACCACCTTCCGAGCTGAGCGAGTCCAACCTACCGTGGACAGTCTATGTCGACGGATCCTCTAATGAGAAGGGGTGCGGAGCCGGGGTCCTCTTGCTCGGACCAGGGGGCGAGCGATTTGAGTATGCCTTGCGGTTCGGCTTCCGGACTTCTAACAACGAGGCTGAGTATGAAGCATTTATTGCCGGCCTGCGAATCGCTCGAGCATTGGGGGCTTCTTGTGTTAAGGTCTTCAGTGACTCCCAGCTGGTTGTGAGCCAGATCAAGGACGAGTACCAAGCCAAAGACACCCGAATGGAGAAGTATTTGGGCAAGGTCAGATCGTACCTCGCCCAGTTTCGAACTTACGAAGTAAGCCGGATTCCGCGAGCAGAAAATTCTAATGCTGACGCCTTGGCCAAGTTAGCATCGGCGTACGAGACCGACCTGGCCAGGTCGGTCCCCGTCGAGATCCTAGATAATCCCTCGATCTTAGAGCCAGATCTGATGAAGATCGGCGCTCCAGAATCCTCATGGATGGACCCGATCGCGGACTTCATTAAGGGCAACCCACCACAAGACCCCAAGGAGCGCAGAAAGTTGGCAAGGCGGGCAGCTCGGTTCGTGGTCCGAGATGGGGCATTGTACCGACGTGGCTTTTCCCTGCCTCTGTTGAGATGCCTAACCCCTGAAGAGGGCCTGTACGTCCTCAGAGAGATCCACGAAGGAGTGTGCGGCAATCACTCAGGCGCCCGGTCGCTGTCAGCCAAAGTGATCCGACAAGGATACTATTGGCCGACCCTCAGCCAGGACGCCAAGAAGTTCGTTAGAACTTGCGACAATTGCCAATGCTACGAAACCATAATCCACCAACCTCCCGAGCTGCTCACCCCCATCTCAGCCCCGTGGCCATTCGCGCAGTGGGGGGTAGATATCATTGGTCCTTTCCCTTTGGGCAAGAGCCAGACCAAGTTCGCTGTGGTTGCTGTGGATTACTTCACCAAGTGGGCCGAGGCCGAAGCGCTCTCCCACATAACGGAATCCAGGGTCACGTCCTTCGTATGGACGAATATCATATGTCGCTTTGGTATACCGCAGGCCATAGTGACAGACAATGGGAAGCAGTTTGACAACGCCAAGTTCAAAGACTTTTGCAGCAAACTTGGCTTGAGTCATCTTAGCTCGTGCCCCGCACACCCGCAAGCAAATGGGCAGGTGGAGGCAGTCAACAAGATCATCAAGCGAGGCATCAAACTTAGACTGGACTCCAAGAAAGGCAGGTGGGTCGAGGAGCTACCAGAGGTTCTTTGGTCGTACCGGACCACCCAACGAGAGTCGACGGGTGAGACCCCGTTCTCCCTGGCATTCGGCTCCGAAGCTGTAGTCCCGGTTGAGATTGGCATGCCGTCTGACAGAGTAGAGCATTACGAGCCTTCGACAAATGAGGAAGAGCTGCTCCTCAACCTCGACTTGTTGGAAGAAAGAAGAGCAATGGCCCAGCTACGCCTGGCGGAATATCAGGGTAGGATGGCCAGACATTACAATGCCCGCGTTCGACCTCGGGCCTTTCAGGTCAGACATCTGGTCTTAAGGAGGGTCCAAACGCATGTGGGTGCCCTTGATCCGGCCTGGGAGGGCCCGTTTGAGATCAAGGGCATAGTCCGACCTGGGACGTACATATTGGCCGATCTGAAAGGAGATGTCCTCGCGCACCCGTGGAACGCGGAACACCTGAAGCGTTATTATCCTTGAAACGCCAAAAGGGTTTTCAATGAATCTGTAACGACTGTTCCAAAGGCATTATGATCAGAATAAATGTGATGATTTAATTTCGTGCTTCCGAGTTCGACCAGAAATTAAATGGGGGCCACAGACTCCCACGCGATCACATTCCAGCAGTTGGTTTAAATTCAATCCTCCGAAGCCTAAGGGTACGAGGTGCGATGCCAAAACCACTGACGAACTTAAACCTTCAAGGCAAAGGGGCGATGTGAAAAGTTCAAAATGATCAAGCCTCCGAACTTGGGGGTACGAGGAACGATATGAAGAATAGCTACGGACTTAGGATTTTAGCCTTTTAACCTTTTTTAAGTTAAGGGTGAAATGTTAAAAATCCAGAGTTGGTGCAATGTATTGAATATTAAGAGATTCAAGCTCAAACTTACAACTATTTTAACTGAAGGCGCGACCTCAAAGGTAAGAGGTGCGAGGTGACATTGGCTGCAGTTCAAGAAAAAAGCAAAGAAAAGAGGTTGCCAACAACAAAGTAGAAACAAATAGGAGCCTCTTTATTGAATGAAGAGCAGAGCCAAGGCTTATAGACCTTGCAGCTCTGCCCTGACACTTACAAACAAAAAGAAAAAGGAGGAAGAACAGCGAAAAGCCTCGTGAAGGGTGGTCGCCTAAGAGCCTGCTTGGGGAGCGCCCTCTTGAGTGGAGCCGACCTGGTCCTCTTCGGGATTGGAGTAGTCAGAGTCCAGATCTCTGACATACTGATCCACTAACGCTTGGGGGCCAGGGGTGCCGCCAGGCCCAGACGCACACTTCTCGGCATACCTCCTTTTCAGACCGCTGAGATCGATCTGAAGGTCGGGCATGTCGAAAGCAATGCCCTTCATGAGGAACTTGAAGCCCGCGTCAGAGAAGTCTTTGGCAAATCCATCGAAGTCAGGATGTTGCCTAAACGATTCCTCCAATAGGACTCCATTGCTGAGCCGCTCCTTCGCCGTCTCCAGCTCGGCAGTCGCATGCTCCAGCTCCTTATCCTTCGCTTCAAGCGCCTGGAGCATGTCGTCCTTCTCCTTCAGGAGCTGGAACTTCTCCTTCTCCAAGCCCCTGGTGATAACGTGGGCAGCTCGGAGTTGGGCCTTGCGCCTGTCCTCTTCCTTCTTCAGCAGCTCGGCCTGAGACTCCACCTCGGCCTTCAAAGTCTCCACCTCAGAGTGAGCCTTCAGCAGCTCATCCTTCATGGTGGAGGAAGCAGCCTCTAAGGCAGCAGAGAACTCCTTTTTCTCCCTCACTGCCAGAACTTCCCTCCCATCAAGCTCGACCTTTACAGCCAGAGCCGATTGAATGGAAGCAACGAACGCCTGAGAAACGGTACAATGAAAAAGTTAGACTGAACTACCTGTTGGGCGAAATTAAGCAAAAATGGGGATACTAGTCTTACCTCGGCGGCGTAATCGATGGTCCTCTACAGAACGGACCCAGGGTCGCTCACAAATTTGGACGCCCTCCTTAGGCAGCGGTCCAAACTTGCAGCTGAGATGCGGGACACCTGGTCCCTCACCCCGGAACTTGACGGCTCAATTCTGAACCGTGCCGTCACGTCGGACGTCCCGCCCATCCTGGCCGCAGGATCGTCCACCCGATCTGCGAAACTTGCAGGCAAGACCCTGCAAGCTCCGACCTCCGAGGGGGAGATCACCTTCTTTTTCTTCCTTCTTCGCTTCAGAGGGGCTTCCTCCCTCACCTCCTCGCCCAAAGGCGGGGCGCCCACCGCCTCGGTCTGAGCGTCCACCGCCTCGGTCTGATCCCTGGGGCGCTTCTCCCTCGAGGGACCCCTAGAAGACTCCAGCTCGATCACTGGGGCTGGATTTTCCGAGGCAGGCCCTGCCACGGCGGGGGTGGCAGGTTTCAAACTCTGGGCGGCCTCAAGAGCATGGGCTCGGCCCTTGGACTTGCGCTTCACGCTGCTTGCGAATCCGCAAACCATGGTTGCGAAATAAAAGCAGGGGTCAACACAAGGTTAAAGGAAAAGGGGGGAGGTAAGCTCGGCATACCAAGTTCAGAGTTCGGCCTTGAGGATTCGATGGGACGAACTGCAGGGTTGTAATCTAGCAGCCCAGACTCAAGCAGCAGCTCGTCGGTCACCAAGGTCCCGACCTTCCTACCCCTCGGAAAGCGCTCCTTGTAGTATTTCAGCGTGTCGAAGGAGGCTTGCGTAAGCTCGGGGACTGGTCGGATTGAAACTGCACGAAAACAAAATCCGAGTTAGGCCTGAATAACAGAAAAGAAAATTGCGAAAAGCAAGAACTACTCCGTACCTAGGTTCCCAAACCTAGTGAGGACGTCAAAGAAGGAACTACCTGACTCGTCCTTTGCGAGCCATTCCCCGGAAGCGTAGAACCACTTCCTCACCCATCCCTTGATGGAGGTCGGCCCCTTAACTATACCGCCCGCGCCTTTCCTTGCGCACATATAGAACCGACCGGGCTTCTTAGCTATCCTTTTCGCTTCGAAGCACGCGAGGAGCTGGTCTACGTCCAACAGCTCGGTCTCCTCACTATCCCGAGCTCGTAGCCAAAAAATGATGGCCAAAGTGAAAATGACACCCCACCCATTGGGGGCCACTTGAGCCGGAGCCAACCCAGTCCGGAAGAGAAATTCTTGGACAAAAGGGTGAAGGGGAAGTCTGAGGCCGTACTCAAACATTTTGAAGTAAAGAGTGACCCATCCCTCTGGAGGATTGTCAGCTCTCTCCCCCTCCTCCGGAAGCCTGAGGAGGATGTTCTCAGGGATGGCGAACCCCCTACGAAGGGATCCGAGGTAGTGCTCAGGTATCCTAGAAGGGTATTCCAAACCCTGACCTGAAGTGGAAGCGTCACTATCCTCCCCGTCATCGGAGAGCCTAAAGTTTTCAACCTCCTCGAGCTCGGACTCTAACCTACGAGCTAAATCGGATCCTAAGTTGCTGCTAAAAGAGGACGACATGGCGACTACGTTCGAAAGAGAGAGGGAAGAGACCGACCTACCAAGGGTTCGAGCTGCCTTCAGATCGAACTCCAAGAATTCAGGGAACGTAAGGTATGACCTGAAGGATTGGGGGCATTTATAGCCCGTCGGAAGAATTTCCCCACCGTACACGTGTAATCAACGAGCGGCTAGGATCCTCCCTGAGATCTGAAGCGTCGGAATATTTGAATATTCCGACAATAAATCTTCCGCGACGGTTGTATTTTCCCACGAATAGGAAGTCGCCACGTGTCCAAAGCAAGTCGAATGAACTTTTCTGCCAGGTCGAGATCGGACCAGACAGAGAGGGGGCCAATGTTTGGGGAAGGGAATACCCTGGACACGTGGAGGACCCCTATTGGTGCTCCAAGATGGCTCATGAGTCATGCCCAGCTCGGACCGCCGAGATGGCCGCCACTAACGTCGACAAATGCTAAGTATGAGGGCCGAGGTGAACCTGGCCCAGGTCTGACCTACCGGGGAGATCGGTGGGGGCCGATGTGAGCAACTGTCAGCGGCGTGATTATCGGGCGTAACCGTCGGTCTTGAGATTAGCGGGTGTAACCGACGGTCCTGAGATTACCGAATGTAACCGTCGCGAGATTAGTGGGACTGCCGCCCATAAGTAGAGGACCTCACTCCACGATCAGGTATGATGATTTCTGGCCTCGAACTAAACTGGGAATCCGACCTATACTGACTTGATCGTCGGAGTGCTCACCTTTTTGTGCAGGTCCGCCCAAGCGTTCAGGTCGGTCCGGAGGCCGAGTTCGAGCTGCAATGTGGAACACACTGTTGTGCATATCCTTGCATAAACAAATATAAATAGAAATTAATTAAAAAATAATTTTCATTTCAATAAATAATTTTAAAAAAATTGATGGCATAAAAAACTATATAATTCTTATAAAATGACAAAACTTGATTTATTCTTTTAGATTTCATTCTCTTTCGTTTCACGTGGAAAATCTTGTTCAATATTCTATTGAACAAATTTAATTGTATAAATTACAGATTTAATTTATAAAATATTGAGAGTTGTACTTAACACGAACTTTAAAAAAATATCCAATAGGCCTTCTGTTTGAGCTCGGATTTCCAAGCTCGGAAGAAAGATAGGTCGGAGTGATTGGAAAGATCTTTTCTGAGCTGCCAAACGACCTCCCAGAGCACTTGAGGAACTTGCAAAACAAGGTTAGCACTCCGACGAGCAAGTTAGTTCCAATCCGATCTAACTTGTTGAGTATATCTAGGTTTGCGTATCTTGCATTTAAGACAGGAGTTTCTATTTATAGAAACTGAACCCGACAGGAACTCTGACACATCCTAAAAATGTTGCGTGTTGTCGGATACGGAAGAGACACCGTTACGGACATCACTGAAGGTTAGCTCGGCCTCTTAGGTCATGCTCCAACTGCCGACCTCAGTGTTTTAATGTTAATTTCCATATTTTGCACGGATGCTAATTCAACCCACTTTTTCGATTCTGAAACATGGCTGGTCAAAATCCATATCCAACATTGGCCCCCACTTCGACGGGGCGGAGGTCGGCTTGGCATAGTACTCCGAGCTAAATGACGATAAGTTGAACTCATGTGTCCATATGTGACGTCATGAACTTCGTCAGCCCTAATTTCTATCTCGAGTACTCAAACATCACCACGGGGATCGCCCATCGTGGACAAATCCTGTCCGTTGATTCTCTCTCGATCGGACGGTCCTCATGCCTCCGAGCTGCTCTAGAAAAGGCAAAATTTTTCCTTTTTTCACTTTACACTTTTCACTTCGAAGCTTTTTGAGTACCTCGACCGTTGCCCAAGTCAGGTACTTTCTCCCTCTTCCATTAGGTAGTTTTTCAGACTTCTTTTTTAGTTCCGACCATGAGTAGCTCGTCTAACGATCCGTCGTCCGAGTCGTCTAGTTTTTCTAATATAGATAATGTCTTAGGAGACCCGAACTTAGCCTCTACCTCAGGAAATCCCAACCTAGCCTCCACCTCGAGAAGGTCTGTGGCTAACTCGGTAGTTGACCTCCCTTCCTCAACCTACTCGGTAGGTAGGTTGGCCGAGCTTCGCAAAACATATCTCATACCTGATTCCGTAGAGCTTAGGGTGTCCAAGGTCGGCGAATACCTCGAGGATCCCCCTCCTGGTTTCATCAACTTCTACCCTCAGACGTTCAATAGGGGGGTCAGGCTTCCTCTTCACCCATTCATCTAGAGATTCCTCAGCACGGTCAACCGTGCCCCAGCTCAGCTCTCTCCCAACGGTTGGTCCACCGTGTTTGGGGCTTACGTTCTATGGTGGATCATCTGGTACGAGAATGAGGATAGGCTCACGGTAGATCAGCTCTTAGCGACCCACACAGTCAAAGCCTCCAACGAGGGAGAGGGTCGGTATTACCTCTTTGCTCAACGGAATATAGGTCAGCTTATTAGAAATCTCTCTTCTAATAAGAACTGGAAGAAGTGCTGGTTCTTCGTCTCCTGCAGTTGGCTGGTGAAAAATGAAGAGGGTGAGCTGATCTGCCATGTCCTAGTAGAGTTCGGAGATGTAGGTGAGTGTCTTAGGTATGAGTTAGGTATTTTCATATTTTCGCACCTTTGTTTCTGACGATGCTTCATGGTGCAGCTCTGCCATCTCCCGTTCTGAAGATTAGTAACAAGTCGTGGGAGATCGTCAAGCACCCTCAGAGTTAGAATCTGAAGTATGCACTGTGGGGCGAGGCACTTGTTTCGAAATCCCACCTCTTCTCTAGTGGCCTCAGTCTGCACAACCAACCGGACGAGTACAAGAAGCTACCTAAACCTTGGCAGTGCAAATCGGAAAAACGCAAGACTCTAGAAGGTAACCTCTGCTCGGAACTTAAGCTCGTATCTGTAATCTCCTTACTAACCTCGTATTCTTTTCAGAAATGGCCTCCAAGTTCTTCGTGCTCAATAGTGGAAAGCGGCAGCGCGCTTCAACCTCGGTTGCCCAACCTGCGCCTCCTCAAGCCCGTCGTCATACAAGCAGAGCCGACGTCCCGACCCCTGGGATGGCTAATTTGGCCAAGCTCAGGCCTTCCAAGCTCAGCCCTTGCAAACTGTTGCGGGGGGCGAGGGGTCGGCTACCCCCTTGCAGCGGAAAAAGCGAGCAAGGGACGCGCTCCAATCTGAAGAGGTTACCTCCAAGTCTCCGCCTCCCCTATCGTGGTCGACTCGGAGGAAGGGTCCCAACAAGGTCGGCAATCGTGCGACGAGGTTCGACTCCCGTTTAAGCTCACGTTCTCTCATCCGAGTATTCACGATATTGCAACAAAGATGAGATCCTCGAGCTCTCACCGGGTGGAGCGATCTGTCCAGGCGCCCGAGAACCCTGTAGATGCAGTGAGGACAACCTTGGCTCTTGTTGCAGAGGTAACCTCCCGCACTCTCTTCCTTTCCTCTTTTTCTTTCTTTCTTTTGGTCTAACATCGAGCTCTTGCAGCTGCACTACCATGCCTGCCTATCGGCATCCATGATGGGCTCCGAGCTTGAAGGTTGGGACCTGATGGAGGAGGAGACCGCGCCTCGTATGAGCGGCGGATCAGGTTGTATCTTGAGTAGGCGTCCATGAAGAGAGTAGTTCATGCCCTACGGTCGCGTCGACGAGCTGATCTATTCGAGGTAGGGGAAAACTATCTTTCGGACACGCCTTATTAAGACTCGTAAAGTCAATACAGACGCACCACTTGTCGTTAGACTTTTTAACTAAAACAACATTGGAAAGCCAGGCGGGGTACTGAACTTCTCTTATGAAATTAGCTCGTAATAATTGTTCCGCCTCCTTACAAATTACATTACTTTGCTCGGCGTCGACAGGCCGATGCTTTTGCCTTACAAGTCTATAATTAGGATCTAGATTGAGCCTATGAACCATTATGTTTGGGTCAATACCCGGCATATCGTCATGGGACCATGCAAACACGTCAGAGTTCGCCTTCAAAAACCCGACGAGCTCTTCCTTCGCTTCTGCCCCCAGCCTGCTGCCGATGCTGACCTGCCTATCCGACACTAGCAAGGGGACGAGTTCTAGCTCCTCTGCTGGTGTGTCGCGGTTGAGCTCTGCCTCGTTGGTATGTGTTGGTGCGGTTGTTTTAAGTTCCATGACCGCTGTACAAGTGGCGGTTCCTTTCATAGTAGTAGCGTAGCATTCGCTATTGATGTTCTTTGCTCACCTCGGATCGTTGCAATCCCGACAGGGGTTGGATACTTCAGAACCTAATGGTAAGTGGATGGAACTGCTTTGAGGTCATGAATCAGGGGCCGACGAAGTATGGCATTGTATGCCGAGCTTCGATCTATCACGACGAACTCGGTAACTCTGGTCACTTGATGCTCCCATTCGCCAATGGTAACAGGGAGTGAGATGCATCCTTCCGCACTAACTGACTCCCTTGCAAAGCCAACCAAGGGCGTTAGGCTGTGCTTCAAGTGCCTTCTCTCCCATCCCAGAGTCGTATAGGTCGAGAAGGACAATATATTAGTCGACGCCCCGCCATCAACAAGAACTCTTCTGACCTTCACATAGTCTATTATGGGGGCGACTACCAAAGCGTCATTATGGAGCATATGAACTTCTTCACCATCCTGCTCGTCAAAAAAGATCGGCATCATGAGCTCATTAGGGTACGAGGTACAGACCTCATGTGCTGCTTCCTGGGCTAGAGCTTTTCTCTTCTTCCCTAACTGACCTATGCTCGGACCCTCGTGAATGGTATTTATAACAACAGGGTGATCTTCTTTTTGTCTGGGCGGCTGCGACCTTTTTCGCTTTTCTTCCCGGGTTGATCCCTCTGGCTCAGTTCATTCTTTACTGCCAACATATTCCTTCAAATAACTGTTGGGTGTGTTGCCCTAAACTCGTAGTTTGTATTTTGTAAAAACATATATCTATTTAATAAAGTTTTATTCAATAAATTTGTTGTTGAATCATAGCTTTGCATTTTCCAAAATCCAATAAACTAAACATCCAAGGTTACTTATGATGTAATAGAGACAATATATATACTGGGTATATAGTTGATATACGGGGTATATATTTGATATACCCCTGATATATGAATGGATAATGTCCCGTGAATAACCTAAAGGGTCTATAGTATATGGATAAGGCTGGGTACCTTATCCTGACAACACTATGGATACGGCCCACTCTGTAAAGGTTACAGACGACTCGATCCAGGTCGTTCGTGTGCAGACATGCGAGTGGGGGTATCCTATACAATGAGTTTGTATAAGACCGGACCACGAAATATGCAATCTTTAGTTGTAACACCGTTAACTAATAGATTGCCATTTCTTAGGATGACCAGACAACTCATTCTCAATCCTGAGTGAGTTATGCACTCCTGCCCGTGAGGGCTCGTTCTTTGATCTGTATGGGTGAGAGTGGCCCGAGTCGCCGACTCAACATTCCTACCATTTTGGGGATGAGACCGAGTGGGGAGCTGGGAACATAACTTCACAAGATGGAATTCACTGCTTCCCGACTTTAGGGGAGGAGATGAGTGTTCCCTTAAATGGTGACTCCGAGACTTGAACAAGGGGCCCCACCCTCTCATTGTCCGAGAGGGACTTCCGGTTACTAGTTGGACCATAACCGGGTTGTTCATTAGAGGAGCAGTGGAGTTTAAGGAGTAAGATGTAACTCAGGGGTAAAACGGTAATTTGACCCAACTTGAGTTACGAACACTCGTGAAGGATTGACTTGTCATTAATGGTCATATATCCATGGACATGAAAACATTCTGCAGTGAAAAGAGTGCAACTACGGGTCTTTAGTGGAATGACCTGTAGTTAACGAATCTAGATTAACTCGATCAATGAGTTTGACTGATTAATCTTGCATCGTTGGAGCTTCGGATCTGTAGGTCCATTAGGTCCCCTTGCTAGCTCTTAACGGGTAAAACGAGGATCAAATTGTTGGAAGAATTTGAACTGTTCAAATTTCTTAAGGGATTATATGTATATTGATACATTGTAATATATAGTTAATTCTAAATTAAAACTATATATTATGAGAGATATTATTTGAATGAGATTCAAATAAGATTAATATGAATGAGATTCATATTAAAACTATAGGTTAAATATTAATGCACATAAGATGTACATTAAATCTATAGGTTATACAAGAGAGAATATGATTTAATTAAATAATTGTTAATTATTTAATATTACATTTAATTAATTAATTATATTAATTATTTATTAATTTGATTAATAAATTATTTTATATTACATTTAATTAATTAATTATTAATTTGATTAATAATTATTTAATATATTAATTAATTAATATTAATTATTAATTCCCCTCATTAATGTAGGGGAGTGGGGAGTTAAGTGACGTGGGGTAACTCCCCACGTCACTTGTTTTTCTGGGAAAATTTGCAGAAGTGTTTTGCAAAAACAGAAGAACACATAACTCCCAAAGTGATGCTCTCTCTGTTCAAGCTCTCAATAAAAATTTTCCCTCTCGTTCCAAAAGAAACTCTCCCACAAGAACGATCTCGTACCCAGAGGATAGCGAGGAAGGCTCGGTGATGGTGTTCGAGGGAATTTTGTCGAAGAAACGTTCTTCAAAGGTATTGAATTTCCTCTGTATTTTCCCTCTTTCAATTTCGATTTTGTATCCCTAAAATCAGCAACGAAAATCCACTTCCGCTCTGGGATTAACATCCCTTCAATAACCCCTCCGGATCAAATCCTCCACTTGCTCCTTTAGATGGAAGCAACGGGAGGTGTCATGGCCATGATCCTTATGGAATCGGTAGTAGAGTCGCTTGTATCACTTTCCCAAAGGTCGGTGGAGCTTTTCTGGGGCTGCGAACAGCGCCTCCAAGTTGGTGTCTTCGACTGTCGCGTAGATCTCAGCGATCGCGGCATTCAGCGAAGTAAACTTGTCAAACTTTAGCCCACGACGATCTGAAGGGATCCTTTCATCACGTCGGCCTCTAATCTTGTCGTCATCGGCTCAGCGAGATGAACTTCGATCATCACCGCACCGCTTCCTGGAGGGTGGAGACATGTGGTCCCGATCTCTATTGCAGCTGCTTTGCCTGGCTCTGTTGGCCTTCCACAGCTCCAGGCCATCAATATATTGGCGAGCTCGGGCAAGCATTTCGTTTAGAGAGGTCGACGGGCGGCTTCCGAACTCGATTGTCAAGTTTCTGTCATTCAACCCTATTGTGAAGTACATCATGGCGATGTCATCAGTACAGCTCACCACCTTAACATGCTCGTCCATGAATCAAGCGATACTCCGTAAGGGACTCGTTGTCCCCTTGCTTCACTGTTCCGAGGTGAGAGGCCGACAACTTCAACAACTGCCTGCTGAGAACTAATTGATGAATAACCTTCTCAGCTGTTGGTAATTGTCGATTAACCTCGGCTTCAACTGTCAGTACCATAGTCTCGCCGAGCCTTCTAGTGCTATCTGAAACGCTCGACACTTCATAGCGTCGCTCGCGGCCAAAAAATCCGTCTTTCCTTCGTACACCTCTACATACGAGATTAGATCCCCAGACCCATCATACGAGCTCATGACTAGAGCTATGAACCTCGACGGGATGGGCGCGTCTAGGATCGCTTGGGAGAAAAGTGGCTCCTCCTGCTCGACCGTGCAATGTGGATCTAAGGGTTTGCACTGCCTTCTGAGGTCTTCTATCTCCCTCTGGAACTGATCTCGGAAAAGGTCAACCTCGGATCGAAATGAGTGATCGGCCAAGGAGGACCTTTCTCGGTCATCTACCTCCGAGCTCTATTCCCTTCGTAAGTCAACCTGGTACTCCCAATCCTCAGGTGTCACCCACCGACATCTTGATAGTCCCTAACCTCGGCCCTGGCAAGCATTGTAGCTATCGATCGATGCCCGATGGGTCCGAGTTGGTCGGACCCTCGGGCGTTGGTCCTCCACCTGGTCGTCTTGCTGAGGGTGGCCTTGCACCTGTGCCCCTGGGGTACCGCCCAACCCCGGGCGTTGAAGCTTTAGCTAGGGTGTTCGAGCTCGGACCTTCCTACAAGGCTGAAACTGATACTCTGTTCTCTTGGTCGGATGCAGCGGCCCCTTCCGTCTGGCAAGATCCCTAGAGATGGAAGAGTCAGACACCTCGCTTCCCCTCTCAACTGATACTCTGTTCTCAACTGCTTCTAGTCGCACCTTGACCTTTGTAAGCTCGGTGATCATATTAGCTACGACGACGGGATCCACACCCACGTCAGCGCTCGCCTCGGAACACGCCCCCCGTGTTCCCCCAGCTGCGAAGATGAGGAACACACGGTGGAAGTCCATTCCTCTGAGGCTCCAGCGGTGGAAACTGATCTGAGGCAAGGTGGAAGTCCCAAGCCCAATTCCCAAATCTTAAATGAGGCCCAACTAAAACTACAATGGTCCAAAACAAAAGCCCAATAATTATGCTTTAGAAATAAAATAAACCCCACAACAACCCGAAATAAAATAGTTAACTTAAACTCTAAAACCCAAGAATAATAATTCAAAGAAAAGTAGAAATTAAGAGTCCAAAAAAAAAATCATGAATTTAAGATTTAACTAAAAATCTCCTACACAGGTCGAGAACTTAAATTATCTTAATCCAATGAAAATAAACTTAATTCTAATTTAGCCGAAAATTAGAATTTCGAAGTTAGAAGATCCAAGAATTAAAGATATCAACTTAGGGAAAGATCCAAGACACTATTTATCTCTGAAAATAAACGAGTCAGAGAACGCGGGGCGTTACAGACTACCCACCTTAAGAAACTTTCGTCCTCGAAAGTTGACCGGTAGCACAACTCTAAACTCTAGAGCATTACAGACTACCCTCCTTAAGAACCTTCGTCCTTGAAAGTTGACTGGTCAAGCGATCCTTGTCCCTTGACCAATATCTTCTCATACTCTTTAGTTGCTTCCTTGCAACAACTTTACTAAGACAACCTTCTGCTGCTTAAGGTTTTGGTTTCTCTAACTGAGATCTTAATAAGTCTCACTCAAAACAGAATCGTCTTCATCTACCTAAGCTAACTTGCGGTCCAGTCAAGTGACGGTCTTCGTTTTTTTTTTTCAGAGGAGATCCTTAACTCTTTATGGACTCATTTAAAGAGCTTTTCCTACCATCAAAACTATATGATAACCAACATCGAGCTGAACGATGTGAGGACCTACAGCAATTAACCTAATGCTTTCAACCTTAACTAGATTACCAACACAGGCATGGGGAACAAGGGATGACTCAACATCTAGTTCCTTTCGTGGGTCGTCAAGTCTTCCTGAGACCTTTTGACGAAATTCTTAAGCTCTTATAGGTTCAAATAACATTGGAGAACTTTTTCCGGTTCCACTACTTGAGTAAGAATCAACAACCAAACCAACAACCTCAAACTCTATGTTCACTCGCCAACAACAAGTAGGGAACAAGGAAATGACTCACCTTGAGCCACCAAAATACACAAGCAAAACCCAGCAGACTAAAATACCTCATACAACGACAAATCCAAGGGACATGATAGAGTCCCAACAAGCGCTTAAAAGAGATAAAACTTAGTGGAAGGGTACCTGCTACCATAACATCCATATCTTTTACTTCTTCTTTAGTGATCACGAAGATGTCTTCTTTTGTTCGCTACCAAGCACTCTTTTGAGGTATTGCTACTTGGGGAAAATTCTTATCCTTAACTAAGGCACCCTATTCGCTGCAACATAGGTAGTAGGTCCATTAAGTGTTACGAACTTGCAGAATTTAGTCATTTGGTAAACTTTTAACCTTGAGAAAAGAATACTAAGGTCACTAGCTAGGTTGATACGTGAAAAAGACTAACACAAGGCCTTTAATCAAAGATAACAACCAAAAACTCTGCAAAAGCATACCCGAACTTAAGCACAAAACTATCTAGGCATCTAAGGGAGCACCCTATGCCTAGTAAAGCATCAATAATAACAATACATAAGGCAAGCAAATCAAGCATAAGCAACTTCGGTAAATTTTAAGAGTATCACAAGTCTATAAGTAAATAACCAATCGTAAGATAACAAGCTCACGTACCTGGTGATGGAGAGGAGACCAAGGAAGACCATAACACTAAATGACCTAGGATCTAGGCTAGTCTACAGGAACAACTCCGCTCTGATACCAACTGTAACGCCCCAGGAATTTCACCATTTCCAAACAGGGACCGTTACTAAGCCTACCTAAAATTTTCGCATCAACAAGAGAATTTTCTTCACAACAACACTAAGCAATAAAACTACCACGCTTCTGCTGCGCTATTCTGATCTCCAACACTCACGAGAGCTTGAACAATTAGAACAACAACACTAATGTTTTAAGAGAAACTTGATTACGCTTGTTTACATGCGTAAAAAGAAGGTTTTAGATGCTGTTTTTACTATGTTTCAGCTTTGTTTAGGATTTTTCTCGATCGTTTGAGTTCCAATTCATGCAAAATTCATATACTATGGTTTGTGGATGGCTTATATGGTATTTATGACATTTCAGGACCATTTGGGAGTGCAAATTAATCAAAAGAAGCAAAAAGACGGAAAAACCTTCATGGAGGCGCCAGGCGCCTGGGAAGCCTGCAGAAAACAGTTTTTCTTCCAACTTTGCCCTTAATGAAACGCGTCTTCCAATGTGTTTTGGTGGTTCCAACCGATGCATACGTGTAGAAGAAGTGTTCCACTATCAGTTTGAGCACGATTTGGTCAGTCAAAAGAGTTGGAAATGGGTGATTCACCATCGTTTTAGGACCTACCTAACCAATTATGCACAGCTATAAATTCCAGCAACTTCTCCACCAAATTCATCAAGCCTTGCTTCCTTCTCTTGATCATTTTTAGTGTTTCTTTGTTGCTTTCTAAGTACTTTTGAGTTGCTTTCATTAGTTACTTTTGGTTTTTAAATCCCGAGCACTTTACATTCTTTTATTGAGCTTTGTTTTGTTTCCATTTGTACTTAGTCATTTTCTACTTATTCAAATATATAAAAATCTAGCACTTTGCTCATCTTCTCTTTGCCTTTACTTTATTTTTAGTTAAGAGAGTTGTGTTTTTGGAGGAAAGAGCACGTGACACTCTCCCTTGCTTGAAAGAGAAGGGCGAAGCTCTCAATCCCGATAAAAACTCTCCGTTAGTTAACTTTCGTTTTTCACACATGCATTCCACATTCAACCATTTTACTTGCTGTATTTTCTTCAATATGTCTTTCTAAATTCCCGTCTCTAGCCCGGTTATGGATAGTTAGCCTTTTATGTCTAAAAAGGGTTTGCTAAGAAGTAGTGTTTTTACTTTCCATTCATTGCTCAACATGTTTTCCCAAAAAGTTAGGATTTAGAGAAGGCCACTGTAAGTCTTAACAAGTCAATACTGAAAAGGTTGCTTATTTGCATTGTTGAGTGGTTAAACCGAGGAGAGGAGCGCCTTAGACATAAGGGTTCCGCTTAAGTAGCCTAGACATAGGACCTTAACCCGAGGTTGCGACTATTTCCATCCTAAAACTAAGATATATCTCATAATAGACATATTAGGGAATGTCTTAGGACTTTGAACTTGCTTAGACATAAGTAAAGTGAGAAGCGTAGTCGTTAGTTTCTAAAGTAAAATGCATATTGTCCTTAGCATGTCCTTGATTCTTTGTTGGCTAACTTGAAGTAATTCGGGCTAGGTTTTATCATTCTAAGTCCAAATCCCAAATCCAAACCATTATTTGTGACCACTTCCCATTTTACAAGAATCACTCATTCCAACATTCACTATTCTTTAAAACTTTAGAGTTTGGAAATTGTTTAGAAGTCCTTGAGGATCGATACTTGGATACTCCATCCATTTTATATTACTCTGACAGGTGTGCGCTTGCATCTATATAATTGTTACCACGCTTAGCGCGTGCGTTCAGCATAAACGCCCAGTCAAGTTTTTGGCGCCGTTGCCGGGGACTTTAGTTTTAAAATTATTTTCAAATTCTTTTAGTTTTTATTTTTGTGAATTGTTGTTGGGTGTAATTTCCATCCACCGTTTTTGTTCTATATTTTTGGTCGTTTATCTCACAAGGGTACGTTAAAGTGCATGAGCACAAGATCTTTTCTTCTACCCCTTGACCCTGAGATTGAGCGGACCCTTCGAAAAACTCGAAAGGAGCAAAGACTTCGAAAACAACTAGAAAAGCAAAAAGAGAGAGGAGGTGAAATCAGTCCTGAAAGTGAGGTAGAGAGTACAAGCACATCGATGGCAGATATTCCACCTCGTGATCCGGTTGATCCACCTGCTGTTAACGGTAATATGAGGGATCATGCAAGAAATGATGAATTCAACCATATCCAGATGGCGGACAACAGAGACGTGGCAATGCGAGAATATGCCGCCACGGCTTTTCAGAACTTTGATTCAGGGATAGTCAACCCTATTCCAGCCCACGCAAACTTTGAGCTTAAACCAATGATGTTCCAAATGTTGCAGACAATTGGACATTTTGGAGGGCAGGAACATGAGGATCCACATGATCATCTGAAATCATTCATTCAAATTGCAAATGCATTTCGATTACCTGGTATAACAGACGATGCTCTGAGACTAACACTTTTTCCATTTTCTTTGAAGGACCAAGCTAGAGCATGGCTCAATGCATTTCCACCGGGATCCATCACCACATGGGGGTCGTTAGTGGAGAAGTTCTTAACAAAATTCTTCCCACCTACTCGCCACGCTGATATCAGAGAGGAGATCATCTCCTTTAGACAATATGATCGTGAACCTGTTCACGAGGCGTGGGAGAGATTTAAAGAACTAATCAGGAAATGTCCGAACCATGGCTTGCCGGCATGCATCCAGATAGAACATTTCTTTAGAGGTTTAGATCATCCTACTAAGATGATGCTAAACAATGCTGCCAACGGAGCCTTTACAAAGAAGACATTCAACGAGATAGTTGACATCCTAAATGACTTAGCTTCACATAACGAACTATGGTGTTCGCAAAGATCTAGGGCAGCACCAAAGAAGCAAGATCCAGCTGGAGTTTTGGCTCTGGACATTGCGACCTCGATGCAAAAAGAGATGGTTACAATGAACCAGAGGCTGAAAGAGATGGCATTGGGAATAAAAAATCCATTAGCCACGCCGATACAACCTGTGCAGTCGGATTATTGCACTCCTGCCCCTGTTTGCCAAGTCAACGATCTCATTTGTTCATTCTGCAGTGAAAACCATATCTATGATAATTGTCCACATAACTCTGCTTCCGTTTTTTATGTAGGACATGGGAACAATAGGAACTTTAACCCATATTCGAACACCTACAACCCAGGTTGGAGGCACCACCCTAATTTCTCATGGGGCGGACAAGGAGGTTCGAGCGGTTTTAATCAAGGGCAGAGCCAGCAGAACAAGCAGCCCTATGTTCCACCTACACAACAATACATCCCACCACCGCAACAGCAGTACAATCAGAGAACACAGACTTCACCAGTTCAAAATAACAACTCAAATCTTGAGAATATGATGAAGGAGTACATGGCCCGAACCGACGCAGTGATACAATCCCAAGCGGCATCAATGAGGAATTTCGAGACCCAATTGGGACAGCTCGCCAATGAATTGAAGAATAGACCACAAGGTTCTTTTCCAGGCCATACTGAATTACCAAAACGAGAAGGGAAAGAACAGTGCAAAGCTGTCACCCTCAGGAGTGGACTGACATATGATGGACCAACAATGCCAACAACAGATGTACAGATTCCGTCCACTGAACCAATTGTAAAGATACCAGAAAATCCAACAACACCAGAAAAAGAAAATATTAGAAAAGGTAATGAGGACACCCCGAGTGTTCCTCCACAGGTACAGCCTTCTTTTACCCCTACTCCCCCATTTCCACAAAGATTAGTAAAGAAAAATAATGATTCCCAGTTTAGAAAATTTTTAGATATTTTAAAACAACTGCATATAAATATACCATTAGTAGATGCTCTAGAACAGATGCCAAATTATGCTAAGTTTTTGAAAGATATAGTTTCTAGGAAGAAAAAAATAGGAGAGCATGAACTGGTAGCCATGACAAAATGTAGTAGTGAAGCTGTAGGCAGCCCGCTACCCATGAAATGTAATGATCCTGGCAGTTTTACCATTCCATGTTCCATAGGAGGAAAAAACTTAGGTAGGGCATTATGTGATCTAGGCGCTAGCATTAATCTTATGCCATTATCAGTTTTCAAATCTTTAGGCATAGGAGAAGCTAGACCTACTACGGTTACCCTCCAACTAGCAGATAGATCTATTATAAGACCTGAGGGAAAGATAGAAGATGTTTTAGTCCAGGTGGACAAATTCATTTTCCCTGCGGACTTTATCATTCTAGATTGCGAGGCAGACTTAGACGTTCCCATTATTTTGGGAAGACCATTTCTAGCCACTGGGGATACAGTTTTTAATGTAAGGAAGGGAGAAATTACAATGAGGGTAAATAATGAAGAAGTTAAATTTAACGTTCTAGACGCCATGAAATTACCAGGAGACTTTGAAGAGTGCTCTGCTATAAATAGCTTGAATCCTATTATGTTTGATGAGTTTTATGACTCGTTAGTTACAGAGATTGAAGAAGAGCTTGATAAGATAGCAGAAGGACCAGAAGATATGGCTAATCCTATTGAAAAAATACAAAAAGAAGAATGCAAGTCGTTACTTCCGTCCATAGTGGAACCACCCACGTTGGAGCAGAAGCCATTGCCGTCGCATTTGAAATATGCGTATCTAGGGGATAACGACACTTTACCAGTTATTATAGCTTCCAATTTATCACCTACTCATGAATATTCTTTATTGTAGATTTTGGAGAAGCACAAAAAGGCCATTGGATGGACGATAACAGATATCCGAGGGATAAGCCCGGCCTTTTGCATGCACAAAATTCTATTGGAAGAAGATGCTAAGAACTCTATTGAGAGTCAAAGGCGGTTGAACCCGAAGATGAAAGAGGTTGTAAGGAAAGTAATTCTTAAATGGCTTGACGCCGGTGTTATATACCCAATATCCGACAGCAGCTGGGTAAGCCCAGTACAGTGTGTACCAAAGAAAGGGGGTATTACCGTGGTGGCCAACGAGGAGAATGAGCTCATCTCAACCCGAACTGTGAGCGGGTGGAGAGTTTGCATTGATTATCGCAAACTCAACAAGGTAACAAAGAAAAACCATTTTCCTCTCCCGTTTATTGACCAGATGCTCGACCGTCTGGCAGGTAAGGATTTCTATTGTTTTTTAGATGGATATTCGGGTTATAATCAAATTACTATTGCTCCAGAAGACCAAGAGAAGACAACATTTACGTGTCCGTATGGTACGTTCGCTTTTAGGCGAATGCCCTTTGGACTATGCAATGCACCCGCGACTTTTCAGAGGTGTATGATGGCCATCTTCTCTGACATGGTAGAAAATATTCTAGAGGTTTTTATGGATGACTTTTCTGTTTTTGGAAATTCTTTCGACGCATGTTTAGTTAATTTGGAGAGAGTATTGGAGAGATGTGAACAAACAAACCTAGTCCTAAATTGGGAGAAGTGTCATTTCATGGTACAAGAGGGTATTGTTTTGGGTCACAAAATTTCCAAGCAAGGAATAGAGGTAGACCACGCTAAGATAGACATCATTTCAAAGCTACCTCCTCCTACAAATGTCAAAGGGATTAGAAGTTTTTTAGGGCATGGGGGATTTTACCGCCGCTTTATAAAAGACTTTGCTAAAATTTCTAAACCCTTGTGTCAATTGTTAGAACATGATAGACCATTTGTTTTTGATGATGACTGTTTAA
Source organism: Momordica charantia (assembly GCF_013281855.1). Lineage (NCBI taxonomy): Eukaryota > Viridiplantae > Streptophyta > Magnoliopsida > Cucurbitales > Cucurbitaceae > Momordica > Momordica charantia. The sequence goes on along the minus strand of NW_028275167.1, from coordinate 14,078,460 downwards.
AATCATTTGAAATGTTGAAAGTTGCTCTAAGTTCAGCCCCTATAATTATCGAACCTAATTGGGATTTACCTTTTGAGCTCATGTGTGATGCTAGTGATTATGCAATAGGAGCTATGTTAGGACAACGTAAAAACAAGATCTTGCATCCTGTGTATTATGCTAGTAAGACTCTGACCGGTGCACAACTCAATTACACTACTACTGAAAAGGAACTGTTAGCAGTTGTGTTCGCCTTTGATAAGTTTAGGTCTTACTTGATAGGCACAAAAGTCATTGTTTTTACTGACCATTCTGCTTTAAAATATTTATTTGCTAAAAAAGATGCTAAACCACGTTTGATACGGTGGATTTTGTTACTTCAAGAGTTTGATATTGAAGTTAGGGACAGGAAGGGTACTGAAAACCAAGTTGTTGATCACCTGTCTAGATTGGAATCCCCGCTCTGTGATGATGGAACTGTTATTCGTGAACAGTTTATTGACGAGCAACTCTTGCGAGTTGATTCAGTTCCGTGGTATGCCGATATAGCAAATTATTTGGTAAGTCGAATAGTTCCTTATGAGTTCAACAAGCAACAGGTAAAGAAATTTCTAAATGAAGTTCGATGTTATCGTTGGGATGAGCCTTTTTTATATAAGCTAGGACCTGACAATATCTTACGCAGGTGTGTCGCAGAAGAAGAGCACGAGGCGATATTAGACGCTTGTCATATGTCTCCATATGGAGGACATTTTGCAGGACACAAAACCGCAGCCAAAGTTTTGCAAAGTGGGTTCTTTTGGCCCACTCTGTTCAAAGATGCACATAAGTTTGCCCAGGTTTGTGACAAATGCCAACGGACAGGTAATATATCTAAACACCACGAAATGCCTCAAACCCCGATCCTGGAGATTGAAATATTTGATGTGTGGGGTATAGATTTTATGGGTCCATTTCCATCTTCTAATGGTAAGCTTTATATATTGTTAGCAGTAGATTATGTTTCGAAATGGATAGAAGCCATTGCAACTGCTACCAATGATTCCAAAGTTGTCATTCGTTTTCTGCAAAAGCACATTTTTACGCGTTATGGAACCCCGCGTTGTCTGATAAGCGATGGGGGGGCTCATTTTGTGAATAGGTCTATGCAAAAGTTGCTGACTAAATACAATGTGCGTCATAGGGTTGCAACAGCATATCATCCTCAGTCGAATGGGTTAGCCGAAATATCTAATAGGGAGATAAAAAACATTTTAGAAAAAACTGTAAATCTTAACCGTAGGGATTGGTCTTTTAAGCTTGATGATTCACTTTGGGCATATAGGACAGCATTTAAGACTCCCCTCGGCATGTCCCCCTATAGGCTAGTTTTTGGAAAAGCATGTCATTTGCCTCTTGAGCTAGAATATAAAGCATTTTGGGCTACTAAGAAATTAAATTTTGATTTGTTGGCTGCAGGTGAAGCGAGGAAGTTACAATTGTTGGAATTAGAAGAACACAGGCACTTTTCTTATGAGAATGCTAAGTTGTTTAAGGAAAAAACTAAACAGTGGCATGATAGGCGTCTTCGGCCGAACAATCTTCAAGAAGGTGATCTGGTTCTGTTATTCAACTCTAGGTTGAAACTTTTCCCTGGAAAACTTAAGTCTAGATGGTCTGGTCCCTTTCAAATTTTTAAAGTCTACCCATATGGGGCAGTGGATCTAGTTGACTCTAAGGGAAATGTTTTTAAAGTAAATGGGCAGAGACTTAAGCCGTATTTTGGAGAACCAGTGGATAGAGGAAAAACCTCTATTCAACTTTCAGGTCAATAAATTTTTGCGAAAAATGTTTTTCCTTCTTATCCGTTTGGAAAGAACAAAAGTAAAGGAAGGAAATTTTTGTATCTTACATTCTTTTTGTCTAATTATAAAAAGTTTTGCTTATTAAGAATGTTTTTGGAAAACGTTGAAAAACAAAAAGAAAGAATGAAAAAAAAAAAAAAAAAAACATTGAAAAAAATTTTACGCAGGCGCCTGGCGCCTGCCCTTTGCGAAAATAAATCACGCAGGCGCCTGGCGCCTGCCCTGTTTTCCAGCAGTTCGAGTTTCGTTTTCCTTCACGGTTTGGGTTTTAATTTTCGATAGCATGGGCTTTATTTTGGGTCAAACATTAATCCTCTATGATTTAGCTTTAAGAACTTCTCTTCAAACTCAAATTTTGTTTCCCTAATCCTATTTTGTATTCAAATTTGTTTTCTTTTCCTTTTAGGTTTAGGAAACTTGGTTGAACTTAAATGTCAATCCCTTTCCATTTAGGATTTAGTTTGGGGAAAGCTTTAAATAGACCCATTGCCTAAGCTTTACAACTCCACCAAAACCCACACAACTCTCTTCTTCCCCTTGTTTTTTCGAAGAAAAAACCACTCCCTTCATCACCCTTGTTTTCGATTTTCAGCCACCAAAGAGAAGAAGAAATTTCCAGCATTTGCTTACATCTATGGCTTCCTCTTCTCAACATACTTCACTTCCTACCTCTTCCACTCAAGCTCCAAATGCCACAAGCATTCCTTTTCCACCATTGGAGAACTTCCAACAACACATGGGTTCAGATTCTAGGCTAGCTGCTGTTAGGGGAGGAAACCCGCTTCAAACATTTGAATGTCCTCCATCCCAAGCTCCTACACAACATCCTATAATGAGCCCACATGGTTATGTTAATTTTCAGCAACTACCCACCTTTAATATACCTCAAAACAGTGAGTTTAGGGCTGAAAATCCTCAACAACTTCCTCCAATGATCAATCCGGGTATGTACCAACCGTTTATGTTTAACCCAGTTCCTTCCTATCATTTTCCCTTGTCTCAAATGCAAATTCCAGCTAGTGTTCATCCTTATAGAATGCCAAACCCATCTACTCTATTTCCTAGCCTTCCACCTTATTATGGAATGGGTCATTGGGTACCTCCAACCAATTATGGGATGCTTTCACCTAGGGTTCCCCCACCAGCTCAACTTCCATTCCTAGAAAGAGGACCTCAAGCACCCCAATTGAACCCTAACATATCGAGTACCTTCAACATGGGACAACTAAAACCCTTAGAGCCTCCTAGGATGCCAACCCCAATCAATATGCCAATGGATGCAAGAGATGAGCATGGAGGAGAGCAAGAGAAGAGCCACAGCCATAGGCTAGAGCCCGGGGTTTCGATAGGGCAAAAGAGGAAGGGCAAGGAGGTGATGATAGACCCAGAAATTGAGGAAGATGGGAGTAGTAGGCGTCTGACGCCTAAGGATTCATCTATGGAGAACAAGGACGAGGAGCAGTTTTATTCATCTCCATTGATTATTACACCGGAAGATGGTAATGATGATTTTCTACTGGTTTCACGAGGACATTGTTCAAATATGCCGGAAACAGAGGATACCGAGAACGAAGTGGTGAGAACAGATACTCAGGAACCTTCCCCATTGGATACACCTACAGAAGGAGCATTTTGTAGTCACCAAGAGTTGCCTACTGGGGCAACTGGATCTACTCCGTTGGCAACGGATGAGTATGTCACACCGATGGCCACTCTACCAGGGGTAAGGGATGCTCACACTATTCCTTCTAATACAGTTAACCCGCTTGGGTGTGATACAGGTAGATCCAAGGTTGGGGAGAATAGTACTCAAGAACCTACCAACGAAGAAGATCTTGAGGACACGCAGACGATAAGGGAAATGTTTCAATACAAGAGGCGGGAGAAAAAGAGTTCAAAACGACGTGCAGTTCAGGCTAAGAAGCCAACAGTGCCCATGAATGAACCTAAAACGAGAGCTGCGAAAGCTAAAGCAGCTGAAGCTAAGAAGAAGGTAGTGGCACCTGGGCCAGTTGATACAATTGAACTGGACTTATTTGAGGGAGAGGAGGTCGAGACGAAATGGAACGCGGAAAATTTAGCCACTCGAACTTCATTAATGAAATCCCGTAAGATTATGACAGAATTGGGATTCGATCTCACTCTAGGAGATGTGCCTGATGATTGGAGGGAGACCGCTAGAGACAAAGAGTGGAGACCACTCATTCAGCCCATACAATGTGAGGCTTTGGAGTTAGTCAGAGAGTTCTATGCTGCTGTCCATCCCCAGTCACATATAGCCATAGTGCGCGGGAAGGAAATACGGTTTGATGCCACTCAGATCAACTACACCTTCAACATTGAGAATATCAGAGATGCTGTGGGCAATAAGATGTTAGTGACTCCGACTCTGGAACAGCTTGATGAGGCTCTAGAATGTGTTGGGAAGCCCTCTGCCACTTGGGATTTGACTACTCATGGCAAGGTACGACTAAAACCCGAGGATGTTTCCCTAGCTGCTGCAGGATGGTTATACATAGTCAAAAACAGAATTCTGCCAACGGAGCATGATGAGCATGTCACTCAGGATAGGGCATTGCTGGTTTATGCCATGCTAAAGGGCATAGATGTGAATTATGGAGAATTGATCAATACTAGTATCCATGAGTGTGCCCACCGGACACGTGGTAAGCTTTATCACCCACGTTTGGTCACTTCTTTATGCTTGCGACAAGGTGTACAGCTCCCTGAGGATCAAATTAAGAGAGATGCCCCAATTATGGAAGAGAAGAATATTCGGCGTATTATCGCCCATGCGTTACAAAGAAGGGAAGGTACTGGGATGTCTCCTACATCGGAGATCCGTCGTCTTCGAGAGGAGAACCAACAGCTGCGAGATCAGGTTCGAGAAGTCGTGCAACATATCTACAACTTAAGGACTTCATTGGATTTTGCGGTTTTACCTTCATGGCCTCCAGCGCTAGCTGCTATCCTTGGTCATCCATCTCCCAGTACTGACACTGATCCTAGTCCACAACCTCCGACTTCATGAAGGGGAGGTTCCTTCTTTGCTATTTTTTGTGTTTTCTTCTTTTGGTTAATGACGTAGTTTGCATATTCTAGCATTACTACGCATGTTTTTTTTGTATTGATTATGTTTCGAGCTCAGTTGAAGCATGAATAAATTAGTATCGTTTATCTTCTAATCACTTAAAGTATGTCTTCACTTAACCTTAGTTTAGCTTTTCACATGCCTATTTTGAAGCATCTGTGCTGTGCATGTGATTTCATGTCGATGATGATTATAAGAGATTGTTGAGTTTTCTGTTCTATGCCTGACTAAGCTTTGAGCTATTTCCTTGGTTTATGTGATAAACTCATTTTCTTTTATGTCTTTTTGATCTTTACAGACTTTAAGCTTTTTCTTTGCCCCTATATAGGAAGTCCTTGTCCTTTTTACTGTTAAGCCTTTTTCATCCGATGCAAAAGTCTTTTCCCAGTGAGGACACTGTCTCTCTTAAGTTTGGGGGGGACAGTCGTTGTGTCAGTCGTTGTTTCAAAAAGATAAGGTGTTATTTATATTTAAAAAAATCATGCTATTTTCTTTTGAAAAAGAGTCAGTTGGAAAGAAAGAAAATGTTGAAAAAGCACTTAGCTAAAAAAAAAAAGAAAAAAGAAAAAAAAACGAAAGAAAAAAAAAAAAAGAAGTTGCAAAAGAGTAAAAAGAGTCTTGTTGAGAGAAAATAAGAGTGGGGAAAAGACTTGTGTTAGAAAGAAAAGAGTGGTAAAAACATTGAGAATTAAAGAAAATGTATTTATGATTCCCGAGTCCTACTGTAGACACCCATTTAGTTTTAGGTTGGGTGTTGACTTTGAAAATAGCAGTAAGGATGGTGATAAGTGACTTCGTGTTTCTCATTGTCGTCGTTTTATGACCTAGCTGTTAGTTTCAAAGTCTTTCTACGAGTAGCTGTGGTTGAAACCGATGTTAGTGTGTGGAAACCTCAGGGGCTAGTAGCCGGTCTTTCAGATGTAGAAAGTCTTAGTGTAAGAAGGGAGTGTGCAGATTCCTTAGGGGTATTTGAAAACGTTTTCTGTTTTTGAAAGAGAAAAAAGATTTTGAAAGAAAAAGTTTTTATCATTTCAAACTTGGTTTATAGTGACTAAGTTTACAAAGGCAATAGAATGGTAGGCTTTGACATCTTTTCCCTGAGACAATTTATGATTGAACATCTCGGTTGCTTTTGCTTTTCCTTATCCATGTGTTAGAAAGCTGATTAAAGTTGCTAAGTTTTGCTTGAGGACAAGCAAAAAGTTAAGTTTGGGGGTGTGATTACGCTTGTTTACATGCGTAAAAAGAAGGTTTTAGATGCTGTTTTTACTATGTTTCAGCTTTGTTTAGGATTTTTCTCGATCGTTTGAGTTCCAATTCATGCAAAATTCATATACTATGGTTTGTGGATGGCTTATATGGTATTTATGACATTTCAGGACCATTTGGGAGTGCAAATTAATCAAAAGAAGCAAAAAGACGGAAAAACCTTCATGGAGGCGCCAGGCGCCTGGGAAGCCTGCAGAAAACAGTTTTTCTTCCAACTTTGCCCTTAATGAAACGCGTCTTCCAATGCGTTTTGGTGGTTCCAACCGATGCATACGTGTAGAAGAAGTGTTCCACTATCAGTTTGAGCACGATTTGGTCAGTCAAAAGAGTTGGAAATGGGTGATTCACCATCGTTTTAGGACCTACCTAACCAATTCTGCACAGCTATAAATTCCAGCAACTTCTCCACCAAATTCATCAAGCCTTGCTTCCTTCTCTTGATCATTTTTAGTGTTTCTTTGTTGCTTTCTAAGTACTTTTGAGTTGCTTTCATTAGTTACTTTTGGTTTTTAAATCCCGAGCACTTTACATTCTTTTATTGAGCTTTGTTTTGTTTCCATTTGTACTTAGTCATTTTCTACTTATTCAAATATATAAAAATCTAGCACTTTGCTTATCTTCTCTTTGCCTTTACTTTATTTTTAGTTAAGAGAGTTGTGTTTTTGGAGGAAAGAGCACGTGACACTCTCCCTTGCTTGAAAGAGAAGGGCGAAGCTCTCAATCCCGATAAAAACTATCCGTTAGTTAACTTTCGTTTTTCACACATGCATTCCACATTCAACCATTTTACTTGCTGTATTTTCTTCAATATGTCTTTCTAAATTCCCGTCTCTAGCCCGGTTATGGATAGTTAGCCTTTTATGTCTAAAAAGGGTTTGCTAAGAAGTAGTGTTTTTACTTTCCATTCATTGCTCAACATGTTTTCCCAAAAAGTTAGGATTTAGAGAAGGCCACTGTAAGTCTTAACAAGTCAATACTGAAAAGGTTGCTTATTTGCATTGTTGAGTGGTTAAACCGAGGAGAGGAGCGCCTTAGACATAAGGGTTCCGCTTAAGTAGCCTAGACATAGGACCTTAACCCGAGGTTGCGACTATTTCCATCCTAAAACTAAGATATATCTCATAATAGACATATTAGGGAATGTCTTAGGACTTTGAACTTGCTTAGACATAAGTAAAGTGAGAAGCGTAGTCGTTAGTTTCTAAAGTAAAATGCATATTGTCCTTAGCATGTCCTTGATTCTTTGTTGGCTAACTTGAAGTAATTCGGGCTAGGTTTTATCATTCTAAGTCCAAATCCCAAATCCAAACCATTATTTGTGACCACTTCCCATTTTACAAGAATCACTCATTCCAACATTCACTATTCTTTAAAACTTTAGAGTTTGGAAATTGTTTAGAAGTCCTTGAGGATCGATACTTGGATACTCCATCCATTTTATATTACTCTGACAGGTGTGCGCTTGCATCTATATAATTGTTACCACGCTTAGCGCGTGCGTTCAGCATAAACGCCCAGTCAAAACTCACATCCTATACAGATAAACCATTTAATACTGACTTCACATTAACCAAACCCTTCAAGGAAACCTTACTAACTATAAACCATCCACTAAATGAATATTAACATCTCGAATGGCAATGAAGCAAAAGCTAATTCAAGTACGAACAACTTAAACAAATGTATTCATAAATATCCTAAGTAGATTACAATCCCGTAGTTCAAGAGGCTAACAAAATTAATGCTCTAAAAGAATAATGAATTGGCAACCTTACAACATCCTCTAGACAATAGAACTAAACAAAACCAACCACTACCAACTCAACTACAAGATTAAATGGCCACCACTATCCTAACTAAAAGAAATAATTTCACGCAGCAAAGCTAATGGTCCTTCCGATCAAGCCTCCTCCTCGTCATCACCATCCCAAGAGCTAGTTCGATACCTGCAAACTGGAGGGGAAAAGAGGGATGAGTACAACCACAGTACTCAGTAAGCAGCCCTTATCTGAAGGGTCACGCACAAACAGCATACTTATCAAGTAACAACGTGTCATGCTTATTAAAGGATCAACACACACACATCATGCTCAACCAAATCATGAAACATTCACAGTCAAGCTTTTCATCACATTATGCATTCAAACACAGACACATTCTATAAAATTCGGTGACAACCACAACCAGGAACACATTAACTACCAGTACTAACCTCTAGTCTCCCTAACATCTCAAGTATCTCTACGCTTATCACAGCTACTCTAGCCTTCCACAGTTAATTCCTTCTAGCAGAGTCGGCCCCTGACCATTTATACCCAGAGCCCCGACCCTGCAGCATCGGCCCTCGACCATTTATGCCCGAGGCTTTGAACTCTGCTCGACCCTCGACCATTTATACCCGAGGCCTCGATGTCTTACAATCTATTGGCCCTTGACCATTTATACCCAAGGCCCCAATAGTTCTCCTTTCGAAAGACTCCTCGCATCGACCCCCGACCATTTATACCCGAGGCCTCGACGCTCATCTTTATCCAATATTGGCATATCGACCCCCGACGATTTATACCCGAGGCCTCGATCAATTAGTGACGTATCAGCCCTCGACCATTTATACCCGAGGCCCTGACACTCACCCATTCACTTCGTAACTTTCATAACTCCACATATGATTTCTAGCCTCCAACCAGGATTTCAGTACTACTTCCCTAATAACTCCAACCACCACAACGCCCATCAACAACACCACCACTAGTATGATTTCAATGCATCTCTCAGCTCACCAACACAATTCAGCATGCTTCCACAACATAAACATCATTCTAATAGTAAAACAATAAACCAAACATGCTTTCACCACATATCAATTCTTAACAACCGCACCACAGCGAGTTTAGTCATAACAAAGCATAGTAAACAAATTGCAAACGATTGGAGCCCCAACACAATTCATCCAAACACTTAATATCCAACGTCCATATCCAATAAGCATTGCCAGATATAATAAACAACTCATAAGACACGCCAAACACTTCATACACATTCAGACAACAAACATTCCCAAAATAAATCCACTTTAACGAACATTCCCTATAAACATACATCATTCTACAACAGATCTCAGCAGCTCAACAATACAAAATTCCCACTATTATCACCGACGAACATTCAACACTACCCAGGCATACAAACCAACATAAACAAGAGTTACACTGCACAACAACGTATCAGAACCAATATTAAACGTCATAAACAGCACATCGGCAATCAAATAACAAACATCAACGCACGCACCCGCCCCCGTGCTACTTACTTTGTGATGTCCCAAAATTCTCATAAGAGTCCTACTTGCTACTACGCCATGCCTCATGCATCAACAATCTCATAACAGTCCAATATGCGATACACCAAGATGATCATATGTAAAAGCCAATCAATCTAAAATAGTCCAATATGATCCAACAGCTCCAGCAGGCATCGTTCACAAAAAAAACACAATCAACCACTTAACCAAAATATAATTAATAAATACCCAACATACATCAAACACAACCGATTTCTCATAAATATTCAATACGCTTTCGAAACAACAGATTATAGTACCTGTATACAAATTTCATCATGAAAACCAATTAGAACATAATAGCAATTCAATCATAGTCATCCAGGATTACCTGGCTACAATTTATTCACACAACCACATACTTTTCCCAAGATATATCAACAGTTTTATCAACAATGACGTTTACTAAGTGATAACAACGACAAGCGACATGCAAGTATCACACATGGGCACACGAGCAAACATCCATATCATATCAGCACACAACCACCAATCCCTCCAGTAAGAAACTACTTACAACCATTAGCCAATATTCATAAGACACAATTAACTTACATATTAATAAATAATAAGCACACCGAAAGCACCACACAATTCATACATATTCAATCAACAAACATCCCCCCAAGTAAGAACTACTTACTACAAAGTTCTAATGCCCTACCAAGTTCGCCGAAGGGTTCCTAAATCCAAAAGCAAACCAAACTTGATTAGAAATCATGTTAGAAACACTTAGTTTGCATCGAAAGTAAATTTAGATGACCCGTTACCTACTATCTCACCATAAAACCTCTTGGGTTTGAAATGGGTAGACGCCGAGGAGGCTTGAGCTGCCGAATCCGGGTTCGAGAAGCTTCGAGCTTGCTGGTTTGATACCGAAAAGTAATGGGTAACTTAAATCTAGCTTCGAATAAGGATGGGTATCACGAATCGAGCTCCAATTTGGTATGGGTAAATGCCAAAATGCGTCGGAATACTTTTGCTCGCTTTGGAATCACAAAACGGGTCACCGAAGCGTTGATTCACGTGCTGGTTGCGGGTTCGTGGGTCGTCGAGGGGTCGTGGGTAGAAGGGAAGACTACAGCTGGTCGTCGTTTGCTAGTGGGACGTCAGATCTGAACGGAAACGCAACTGGTTTGTCGGGCAGCCGCTAATACCGTCGGGTTCCGAAGGAAAACACGCCGCCTGGTTCGCTGCAACCGCGTGCCGCCGCAAATGCTACTGGTAACACTGCTAACTGCCGTAGAGGAGGACGTTTCCGGTATGGTGGTTGGTCGCGTAGCCGCACGGGAGAAGCTGCGACAGTTTGCCATTCGTGGGACTGCTCGAAGCCGGTGAACCCAAATCCGCCATTGCTGCTATGGGATGCGCCGCTGCGAGTCTGTACACGCTAAAGAACTGAAGATCTGGGCTGACCGTAGCTGTTGTTGAACACCGGAGGATGAAGCTCGCTAGATGTATCTGCCGTGCGCCGTCGCTGCTGGTTCGCCGGGAGCCGTCACTGCTTGTCAATAACCGCCGGTGAGGACTTGCTGGAGAAGAAGAAGCAAGGGGCGGGGCGGCTCCAAAGCAAGAGGAAGAAGAAGAAGAAAGGAAAAAAAAAAAAGAAAAAAAAGAAAACAAAATAGATTTAGGGTTTTTTTTTCTTTATTTTGTTTTAAAACCAATAGCCCAATTCCCAAATCTTAAATGAGGCCCAACTAAAACTACAATGGTCCAAAACAAAAGCCCAATAATTATGCTTTAGAAATAAAATAAACCCCATAACAACCCGAAATAAAATATTTAACTTAAACTCTAAAACCCAAGAATAATAATTCAAAGAAAAGTAGAAATTAAGAGTCCAAAAAAAAATCATGAATTTAAGATTTAACTAAAAATCTCCTACATAGGTCGAGAACTTAAATTATCTTAATCCAATGAAAATAAACTTAATTCTAATTTAGCCGAAAATTAGAATTTCGAAGTTAGAAGATCCAAGAATTAAAGATATCAACTTAGGGAAAGATCCAAGGCACTATTTATCTCTGAAAATAAATGAGTCAGAGAACGCGGGGCGTTACAGTTCTTCTCTAAGCTGCCAAACGACCTCCTAGAGCACTTGAGGAACCTGCAAAACAAGGTTAGCACTCCAACGAGCAAGTTAGTTCTGATCTGATCTAACTTGCCGTGTATGTCTAGGTTTGCGTACCTTGCATTTAATACAAGAGTTTCTATTTATAGAAACTGGATCCGACAGGAACTTTGACACACCCTAAAAATGCGGCATGTTATCGGGTTTGGAGGAGACACCGTTACGGACATCACTGAAGGTCAGCTCGGCCTCTTAAGTCGTGCTCCAACTATCGACCTCAATGTTTTAAGGTTAATTTCCATATTTTGCACAGATACTAATTCAACCCACCTTTTCGATTTTGATACGTGGCAAGTCAAAATCCATATCCAACACCTTCAAATTATATTTTATACAATATCCTAACATAAAGTTTTGAATCTACAATTTATAATGGTAATATTCAGGACCAATTTCATGGGGAATATTTACTGAATTTTATATAAAGTCCAAAACAAAAAATTTTGGATCCACTAGGCTAAGCAAAGCTAAAGCACTCTATTATCCAGAGTTATCCATGTGTTCACGTGATAATTGCTCACACTATTATTCGACTTGATCAGAATGTGTGGAATTGCAACATTGCAAGTCTATAATCCAAGATAGATCCTGTAATATTAAATATTGAGTATTCTTCATTACTTTTGATAGCATTCTTGACATCCGTATCTGAGCGCGATGTCAAGAATGCTATCTAAAGTAATGAACATTTCTTGATCTATGACGCAATATTGGAAAGATATCATAGTATGGAGAACGAAGACAAAATAGACATCATGAATATGTGTGATGCAATAACTTGGTGGCATTGGAATTTGAAATAATGTGTGCTGATAAGAAGGCATTGTAATAATTGCTAAAATCGTGTGCTTCGATTGGTAAATAAAGAGGCAAAATTTAAACTTAATTGTAAGAAGAAGACAAAAGCTGAGAAAAGAGTATTTTATTCAAACGTGAGCACTGTTCCCCTTTTACAAGCTTAGGATCACTCGCTTTCTAACCTCTGCCCTCTATGTCCAACTACATCCTTCCTTTATAGTACTGTAGGAAACGTTTTAGTACAACGCGTGGAAAGTATTTACAACACATAGACATTGCATAAAAGTAAAGTACAACACGTGGAAAGTAACTAAAAACATAAGATGCAAGGTGTCGATTTACTAGAACTATATATGACACCCTTACAAAACTAAAACACGTAATATGTTAGGTGTCGAGTTATTAAGGCTACATACGACACCTTTACAAAACGACAAGCTACATCTTGATACAGCTTTGTTGACGAAGTTTCCAAGGTTGATTGAGATTTTGTCTTGATTGGAATCTTGGTTTTATTGTCTTGGTGATTGGGAATAGATATGACTCATGAAGTTGGCAAACTTGTTGTCATCTTGATCTCCATCGTCATCATCTTCTTGACTGTTGTTTGAAGAAGACATTTGTTGAATTATATTTGTCAGTTCTGGATCATTTGCAGCTCGTGCCATGGCCGCGATAAGTCTTGCTTTGAGCAAGGAATTGTTGATTCCGCTGAACATTTTCTTTTTGGAGAACCATTTTTCGACTACCTGTTTTGAGGCCACTGATGTATTGAACTTGTCCCACCATTTGATTTTGTAGATTCGGTGAAGACGGGATATTCCATTGGATTCTATAATGAATAAATCGAGCAGAATATCCAAGCTAAAGGAAAATAATTTGAAAATCGTAAAAGAGAATTGAACGAATTTGTAAAAACATTATTTGTGAAATATTTGAAACTTTGTGAAATTGGAGAGGGTAAAATAGTCTTGGTGAGGCCGAAAATATTCCACCAGTCATTAAACCATAATGGGAAGTTTTGAGCACAAGATTTGTCAAAAATAATAAATCAGGAATGATTGTAATTATTTAACCAAAACATGTTGTACCAAGCATTTTGATAATCAATGTATGAATATGTTTTAGGAAAAAAAGTATGGGTAAACTTCTTTTCGATGTAAATATTTTGATTTCATTTGGTGGGAGTTAATACACGGAGGATTTTGACTTTTGAAAAGGCAATTTTATTCGGATGGATTTTGTTTTTGGTATGGGTTAACTCAATAGAATCTGTTTCTATGAGTATATGTTCATAAAATCGTGGGGATTTATAAATTTGGTCTGGAATGAAATGAAAGTTGGAAGGAAATGTTTTTTGGATGGTTTCGGAGATGGAGGTGTCTAGGTATCCTGGTTCAAAAGTGGTCATAAAGGTGGTCTGGGATTTTGAAAGATAATTATGAGTTCTTGATGGTACAATTTTCGGATTTTCAGGATTAGATCCAGGAACTGCTTGGATATATGTTGATAGTGATGGTGTAAGTCTAAGTAAGGAGGTCGATGACTCTCCTATAATGATGGGTTTTGAAGGAGTGGAAAGGGTCGATGACCCGATATGCAAGACCGAATGTCTTAGTGGGATAAAAGATCCCAAAATTTGAAATCTATTTGATGTAGATATTGTATCACCTGGTTGAGAGGATTCTTGTTGAGGTGCCTTTTCCTTTCTTCTTGGTGTTAATGGTTCTCCTTCAAAAATATGATAAGCTTGAGAGTATGAGGCTTTTGTTTGAGGTTTTGGTTGCTCATCTTCTTCACTTTCTGTCTTTGGGGCGCTCATTTTTCTCTATTTTCCCTTCTAGAAACTCTCTTGTAAGATAATCAGGAAGGGAGTTTGTGCTTCCTTTTATAGATTCAATTTTGAAATCAAAATAAGAAAGAATTGCTTGCCACCTAGCAAAAATTTGTAGATAAACTAAATTTTTGACATCCTTTTGTAAAACATCTGTGACTGCTTTGCAATTGACACGTAACAAAAAACTTTTGTTAACAAGATCACTTTGAAATTTGTCGATACATAAAATGATTGATAAAATTTCCTTTTTGATAGTAGAATAATTTTTTTATGCACTTATCCAGACTGATATCTAACTAATTGTTCTTGACCTTGTACGGACTGTTTGAGAATGCCACCATATCCAATATCAGAGACATCAGTTTCAACTATGAGAGATGCATGAGGGTTAACAATTGATAGACGTGGAAGGCTTTTAACTAATCGTTTGATAGTTTGTATGATGCATGTATGATTATGAGACTAAGGAGGAGAATTTTTCCCAAGTCTTTGATACAGAGGTTCACAAGTTTGTCTTAGATTTGGAATAAAATCATAAATGTAATTGAGGCATCATAGGAATCTTTGTATTTGAGTTTTATCAAAAATTTCATCACGGAATTTATTTGCAAATTCTATAGATCCTTGTATTGATTTGATTTTTCCTTGACCAATTTCGTATCCTAAAAATCTTATTTTTTGTTGGAATAATTTGATTTATGGGAGAGATACTACTAAACCATTTCTTTTGATTATTTGATGAAATATATTTAAATGTTTAAATGTTGTTCAATTGATTGTGAAAATACTAGGACATCATCAATGTATACTATTGTGAAATCTTGATATATGGGTGAAAAATATCATTTATTATATTCTGGAATTCAGAAGGAGCGTTTTTTAAACCAAATGGCATTACATTCCATTCATATTGACCAAATGGTACATTAAAGGCTGTTTTGTATTTGTCTTTCTCGGCTATCTGAATTTGTCAGAATCTAGATTTCATGTCGAATTTGGAGAATATTGAGGCATTATGAATCCGACTAATAAGATCCTTCTTATTAGGAATAGGATATCTAATCCATTCTAAGACTGTATTTAAAGGTTTATAGTTGATGACTAAGCGTGAGACTCCTCTTTCAATTTCAGCTTGATTACTAACATAAAAGTGTTGGGAAATTAACTTATCTGAATAATTTCCACTTCAACAGAAATAAAACACAAACACAACCAAAAATATGTAAATAGAAAGAAAATTGTAAAAGCACAAGAATAACGACACAGCAAATTATAGTGGTTCACCAATAAGGGCTACATCCAGTCTTCTACTCAGATGTGGGTAATTCACTAATAACTGTTTAAGGATTGGAATACAAAACTCTCCCCAAAAAATATCCCCTAGAGGTCCCAACGAAAGCCCCCTAGCTTCTAAGTATTATAACACACTATACTTAGATACAGGAATAAAAAAACACTCACTAAACCCACGGGATACAGAATCCTATTCAATACTGCCACAACCACTCAAGTCCCTTTTATTTGAATTCTGTACAAATGAAACCTTAACATAAGGGCTCTATTTATAAGAGGCCAAATATCCTAATTCTTATAGGAAAACAATATTGTAATCTTTATATGACAACAATATCCTACTCCTGGTAGAAATTGGTAATAGTGTTGAAAATTTTTTTTCTTCATAGGACATGGGTTCCTGTTTTGGCTCCATAATCCGAACAAAAAAGCTGCACAACTCTAGGGTGATTTACTAGGTCTGATTAGTTTTTTATCAAGTAAGTCCTTAATTTCCTTTTGACAATGTTGTAACAAGTCTACATTCGTCTGTATAGGCCTAGCTTTTGTAGGGATTTTTGATTCATAGAAATCTTTTATATAGGGTAGGCTGACTATATGTCTTTTTCGTTCCCAGAAAGCATTAGGTAGTGACGAGCATATTTCATTTTCAATTAATTCTTTAAGGTTAGTAACTCTTTCTTGGATGTTGGGATTGTTTAATTGTCCTTCAATTCTTTTGTGGATTATTTCTTCCTTTAGGAATTGTATTTGTTGTGTCTTTCTTTTAATTAAATTAATAGTTCTAGATATTGAAGAATTTTGAATAGAATGTATAGTTTTTGGAGATACTGGATTTAAAAACGTGAAGGTAATTTCTTGATTAAGAACTTTTGATGTTATTCCTTTTTCGCTAACGGAAAAGGGATAAAGTTGGGCTAAAAAGGGGTTCCCAATATTATCTCTTCATCGAGATCTTTGACAAGAATGAAGGTGTTTTTGAACCAATATCCCTGATTGCAAATATGGGCATTAGAGAGTTTGTATTTGATATTTAGTCGTTGTCCATTTGCTCCATGAAGTCTTTCGAAGATTTTTTCGAAATATTTTGTCGGGATTAATGCCTCTCTGATGCAATTTTGATCGGCTCCGGAGTCGATTAATACTTTTGAGGTTAAATGATATTCTTTGCTTATAATAAGGTTAATGATGGAGTACCATTTGTGTAGATGTATCTTATTTATAATTGTTTATGCAAGAGTTTGCACAACGGTTCTTCGCGAATCAAGCTCGAACCCGATCTCCGGATCCGACCTGAACACTAGGGCGGACCTGCACAAGAGGGTAAGCACTCCGATGCTCAAGTCAGTGTAGATCAGATTCTGTATTTAGTTCGAGGTGAGATTCGATACCTGAGCTTGAAATGAAGCCCTCTATTTATAGGTGATGGATCCGACAGTACACACGACCGGCGGTTATATGTCTTTTCTCATGTCGAGCCTGTCGGGTTCCAAGCAGGTTGGACCCCAACCAGGTCGAATCTTGACGCCCATACTTAGCCTTTTTATAATGGGCGAACCCGGTCTCCTCGGTAGGGCCGAGGTGGACCTAAGCAATCCCTCTTATTCAGTTTCTTCAAACACCAATAAGAGTCTTCCACGTGTCCTAGGTGAAGGGATGTGAATCCCGGAGCAGAAGCGGATTTTCGTTGCTGATTTTCGAGATACAAAATCTAGTTTTAAAGAAGAAAAATGCAGGGGAAACCCAAACCTTTGAAGATCGTTTCTTCAGTGAATTCCCCTCGAACACCACCACCGGGATCTTTCTCGCTATCCTCTTGGGTCTCGGGATTGTGCTCGTGGTAGCACCTTGATAGAAGAGAGGGAGAGTTTGAGAGAATTTTGAGAGAGAGAGTTGTGGGAGTTTCTTCCTTGGTTCTGTTCTGTAACGCACTTCTTCTTCTGCTTCTCAACACTTGGAGAGGAAGAAGAAGGGTGACGTGGGGTAACTCCCCACGTCACAACTCCTCCCACTCCCCTGCAATTTTGCAGGGGAGTTAATATTAATAATAATATTAATATATATATATAATATATATATAATAATAATAATAAAATATATATAATAATTAATATATATATAAAATTAATTAATCAAATTAATTAATATAATTAATTATTAATCCAATTAATAATTAAATAAATATATATATACATAAATAATTAACACTTAATTATTTATTATAAAATTAGAATCATATTCTAAAACATTTCTCTCGTATAACCTATAGTTTTAATGTACATCTTATGCACATTATTTTTAACCTATAGTTTTAATATGAATGTCATTCATATTAATTTTATTTGAATCTCATTCAAATAATATCTCTCATAATATATAGTTTTAATTCACAATTAACTATATATTATAATGTATCAATATACATATAATCCCTTAAGTAATTTGAACAATTCAAATTCTTCCAAAAACTTGATCCTCGTTTTACCCGTTATGAGCTAGCAAGGGGACCTAATAGACCTACAGATCCGAAGCTCCAACGATGCAAGATTAATCGGTCAAACTCATTGACCGAGTTAATCTAGATTCGTTAACTACGGGTCATTCCACTAAAGACCCGCAGTTGCACTCTTCTCATTGCAGAATGTTTTCGTGTCCATGGATATATGACCATTAATGACTTGTCAATCCTTCACGAGTGTTCGTAACTCAAGTTGGGTCAAATTACCGTTTTACCCCTGAGTTACATCTTACTACTTAAACTCCACTGCTCCTCTAATGAACAACCCGATTATGGTCCAACCAATAACCAGAAGTCCCTCTCGGCCAATGAGAGGGTGGGGCCCCTTGTTCAAGTCCCGGAGTCAGCATTTAAGAGAACACTCATCTACTCCCCTAAAGTCGGGAAGGAGTGAATTCCATCTTGTGAAGTGTAACGCCCCGCGTTCTCTGACTCGTTTATTTTAAGAGATAAATAGTACCTTTGGATTTTTCCCTAAGTTGATAACTTTAATTCTTGGAGTTTCTAACTTTGAAATTCTAATTTTTTGCTAAATTAGAATTAAGTTTAATTTCTTTGGATTAAGATAATTTAAGTTCTCGACCTGTGTAGGAGATTTTTAGTTAAATTCTAAATTCACGAGATTTAGGATTTTCCTTCCTAAATTCTACTTTTCTTTTAATTATTATTCTTGGGTTTTAGAGTTTAAGTTAACTTATTTTATTCCGGGTTGTTGTGGGGTTTATTCTTATTTCTAAAGTGAAATTTTGGGCTTTTGTTTTGGACCATTGTAGTTTTAGTTGGGCCTCATTAAGATTTGGGAGTTGGGCTATGGGTTTTAAAACAAAAGAAAAGAAAAAAAAAGAAACCCTAGGATCTCCTTCTTCCTCTCCCTCTTGGCAGCCGACAGCCCCCCCCTCCCCAAACTTCTTCTTCTTCTTCTTGGAGCAGTCCACGCCAGCGGCCCCTTCTTCTCCGGCGAAGCGGCACAACAGCTCCACGCCGGCGGCCCGACTTCGCGAATAGCAGCGCACGAACCGGCTCTCCACGGCGGCGCGGCGTTTTCGCACGACCCACGGCGCGGCGACTCTCAGACGGACCCGACAGCGCGCGACCCCGATGCCCAACACCAGCCCACGGCAATTTCGGCGGCTACCCACGAATTTTGCGACAGCCCGAGCACTTGACGGTGCTGCAGCGGCGGGTCATGGCGTTCCGACGATGTTTGCCTCAGTTCATGGCGTCCCGACGTTCTTCAACGGTTGAAATGGTGACGCAACTCCTCGATTAGTCCAGAATGGTGCGTCCAGCCCTCCCCGACTCTAGCAGTAGCTTTTCGGCCCGTTTGAAGTTTACCCACACCCGTTCGAAGCTCGTTTTTCGTTACTCATCCCCTCCGGCGTTGGTTCGGTGTTGACCCACCCCTAATCGAAGCCAAACCAGCGTTACCCATCACTTTTTGACATCGAAACAGCAAGCGCAAAGTCCTTCAAACTTGGAGTTGAAAGCTCGGACCTCCTCGGCATCGACCCACTCCTAACACAAGAGGTCGTAGAGTGAGTTAGTAGGTAATAACTTACCTAAACCTTGTTTCGATTCAAATTACATGTTTTAGATGAATTCTAATCAAGGTTGGTTTGCCTTTGGATTTAGGAACACTTCGGTGAACTTGGTAGCGTATTAGAACTTTGTAGTAAGTAGTTCTTACTTGGGGGATGTTTGTTGATTGAATATGTATGAATTGTGTGGTGCTTTCGGTGTGTTTATTATTTATTAATATGTAAGTTAATAGGGGTTATTGAGATGGTTTCGTGTTTAACTTTGCTATACTTGAATATCTCTTGTATTTAGAGTTTGTTGGATATCATTTGAGGACTTCTAGTTGTTATTGTTGGGTTGCATCCCTGTTGTTTCTTTTGTTCCTTTCCTTTTACATATTAGGAAAATATCTTGTGTCATGATTATTGGATGTGCCTTGAAAGTTGCTGCTCGATATGGTTGGAAGTGATTAAGCTTTGATGTTTGAAAGCATGTCTTGGGATTGAAAATGCACGTGATAGTTTTATGTTATTTAGTTTATGTTTGCTTAGTTGGAAGCTACGGGATTATCTTCTTGTTTTGTACGATGACGAGCATGTTGGATAATTGTGTTTTGATTTGATGTGTGAGTGGCTTGTCGATGCATTTGAAAGATTGGAATTGGTGGCCTATCGAGTAATGAAAATGTAACTCTTGTTTATGTTGGTTTATGTGCCTGAGTAGTGTTGCATGTCCGTCGATGACAATAGTGGAAATTTTGTATTGTTGAGCTGCTGAGATCTGATGTGGAATGACGTATGTTGTAGGGAATGCTCGTTAAAGTGGACTTATTGTGAAGATGTTGTTGTCTGAATTTTGCATAAGATGTTTGGCGTGTCTGATGTGTTTATTTATGTCTAGCAATGCTTATTGAATACTAATGTTGGATGATTTCTTCGAATGTTGGATATTAAATGTTTGGATGAATTGTGTTGGGCGTGTTCTTAAAAGTTTTCTGAACCGCTATGTGAAATGTATGTTATGTGAAGCATGCCATAGGGTTATTTGTTGAAGCTTTTGTGTGCTCTATGTCGTGATCAGGTTGGTTGCTGTCAAACTTTGTGTTTTTGAGATCTGTGATGCATTGAAATCATACTAGTGGTTGTGTCGTGATGGGCATTGTGGTGGTTGCTGTTATTAGGGAAGTAGTACTGAAATCTTGGTTGGAGGCTAGAAATGTTATGTGGAGTTATGAAAGTTATGAAGTGAATGGGTGAGTGTCAGGGCCTCGGGTATAAATGGTCGAGGGCTGATACGTCACTAATTGGGTATCGAGGCCTCGGGTATAAATGGTCGGGGGTCGATACGCCAATATTGGATAAAGATGAGCGTCGAGGCCTCAGGTATAAATGGTCGGGGGTCGATGCGAGGAGTCTTTCGAAAGGAGAACTATTGGGGACTTGCGTATAAATGGTCAAGGGCCAATAGATTGTAAGACATCGAGGCCTCGGGTATAAATGGTCGAGGGTCGATGCAGAGTTCAAGGCCTTGAGTATAAATGGTCAAGGGCCAATAGATGGTGAAGTTATCGGGGCCTCGGGTATAAATGGTCGAGGGCCGATGGAGCAGTGTCGGGGCTCTGGGTATAAATGGTCAGGGGCCGACTCTACTCGAAGGAGTTAACTGTGAAAGGCTAAAGTAGCTGTGATAGGCGTAGAGGTACTTGAATGTTAGGGAGACTAGAGGTTAGTACTGGAAGTTAATGTGTTCCTGGTTGTGGTTGTCACTGAATTTTATAGAATGTGTCTATGTTTGAATGCATAATGTGATGAAAAGCATGACTGTGAATGTTCATGATTTGGTTGAGCATAATGTGTGTGTGTTGATCCTTTAATAAGCATGACACGTTGTTCCTTGATAAGCATGCTGTTTGTGTGTGACCCTTCAGATAAGGGCTGCTTACTGAGTATTGTGGTTGTACTCATCCCTCTTTTCCCCTCCAGTTTGCAGGTATCGAGCTAGCTCTTGGGACGGTGATGGCGAGGAGGAGGCTTGATCGGAAAGACCATTAGCTATGCTGTGTGGAATTAATTTCTTTTAGTTAGGATAGTTGTGGCTACGTAATCTTGTAGTTGAGTTGTTAGTGGTTGGTTTTTGTTTAGTTTATTGTCTAAAGGATGTTGTAAGGTTGCCGATTCATTATTCTTTTTAGAGCACTAATTTTGTTGTCTTCTTGAACTACGGGATTGTAACCTACCTAGGATATTTATGAATACATCTGTTTAAGTTGATTGTACTTGAATTAGTTTTTGTTTCATTGCCATTCGAGATGTTAATATTCGTTTAGTGAATGGTTTATAGTTAGGAAAGGTTTTCTGGACGGGTTTGGTTAGTGTGAAGTCGGCATTAAATGGTTTATCTGTATAGGAGGCAAGTTTCTCTTAAATCTTTAGGGTTGTTGTTCTAATTGTTCAAGCTCTCGTGAGTGTTGAAAATAGAGTAGTGCAGCGGAAGCGTGGTAGCTTTATTGCTTAGTATTGTTGTGAAGAAAATTCTCTTGTTTTTATGAAAATTTTAGGTAGTCTTAGTGACGGTCCCTGTTTGGAAATGGTGAAATACCTGGGGCGTTACATGAAGTTATGTTTCCAGCTCCCCACTCTGTCTCGTCCCCAAAATGGTAGGAATGTTGAGTCGGCGACTCGGGCCACTCTCACACATACAGATCAAAGAACGAGCCCTCACGGGCAGGAGTCCATAACTCACTCAGGATTGAGAATGAGTTGCCTGGTCATCCTAAGAAATGGCAATCTATTAGTTAACGGTGTTACAACTAAAGATTGCCTATTTCGCGATCCGGTCTTATACAAACTCATTTTATAGGATATCCCCACTCGCATGTCTGCACACGAACGACCTGGATCGAGTCGTCTGAAACCTTTACAGAGTGGGCCGTATCCATAGTGTTGCTAGGATAAGGTACCCAGCCTTATCCATATACTATAGACCCTTTAGGTTATTCACGGGACATTATCCATTCATATATCAGGGGTATATCAAATATATACCCCGTATATCAACTATATACCCAGTATATATATTGTCTCTATTACATCATAAATAACCTTGGATGTTTAGTTTCTTGGATTTTGGAAAATGCAAAGCTATGATTCAACAACAAATTTATTGAATAAAACTTTATTAAATAGATATATGTTTTAAAAAATACAAACTACGAGTTTAGGGCAACACACCCAACAAACTCCCACTTGAACTAAACTCGAGTGGGGTGTACATTATCATAAAGCAAAGGGAAAATACAATAAACTAGGGCATACACTATACCCAATTACATTTCTCCCACTTGCCCTAGACTAACTGTACAAAGCTCGTAAACCTAGACTTTCTAAATGGCCCTCAAACACTTTAGTCATGAGTGCCTTTGTAAAAGAATCAGCAATATTGTGCTCTGTAGCGATCTTCGTGACAATCACATCTCCTCGCTGCACTATCTCCCGTATAAGGTGGTACTTCCTTTCGATGTGTTTGCCTCTCTTATGGCTTCGAGGTTCTTTAGAATTTGCCACAGCACCACTGTTATCACGATAAAGTGTGATGGGCAAGTTTATGTTTGGAACGACTTCCAAATCTATCAAGAACTTTCTAAGCCAAACTGCCTCTTTCGCTGCTTCACAAGCCACAACATATTCAGCCTCCATGGTGGAGTCTGCGATACATCCTTGTTTGATGCTTCGCCAAACTACCGCTCCTCCGTTAAGAGTGAATGCTGACCCCGACGTGGATTTCCTTGAATCCTTGTCTGTTTGGAAGTCAGAGTCAGTGTATCCTGTAAGGATCAAATCCTTAGCGCCATACACGAGCTTGTAGTCCCTCGTTCTCCTAAGATACTTGAGGATTCCCTTAACAGCAGTCCAGTGATCATATCCTGGGTTGGATTGGTACCTACTGACTATCCCTACCACATAGCAAATGTCAGGCCTGGTGCACAGCATAACACATCAGGCTGCCCACTGCTGAACCATAGGGTATACGTCTCATATCCTCAACTTCTTGAGGTGTCTTAAGACATTGTTCCTTAGACAGATGAATTCCATGCCTGAAGGGTAACAAACCTTTCTTGGAATTCTGCATCGAATATCGAACAAACATCTTGTCGATATAAGTTGCTTGAGACAGGGCTAACGTTCTGTTCTTACGGCCCCTTAAGATTTGGATGCCAAGAACATACTGAGCTTCTCCCAAATCTTTCATTTGGAACTCAGTCGCTAGCCACTTCTTTATGTCAGTGAGGTATCCTACATCATTCCCAATGAGTAAGATATTATCCACGTACAACACTAAGAAGGCTACGGTATTGTTGACGATCTTCTTGTATACACAAGGCTCATCAACGTTTTGGTCAAAACCATAAGATTTGATCGCAGTATCGAACCTTATGTTCCAAGATCGAGATGCTTGTTTGAGTCCATATATGGACCGTTTAAGCTTGCAAACCTTTTGCTCTTGACCTTGTTCTATGAACTCTTTGGGTTGAGACATATAAATACTTTCTTCAAGATTACCATTCAGAAAAGTAGTCTTGACGTCCATTTGCCATATCTCATAGTCATAATATGTGGCAATGGACAAAAGTATTCTAATAGACTTAAGCATAGCTACAGGGGAGAAGGTTTCTTCATAGTCCACCCCTTCCCTTTGTGTGTAGCCTTTTGCCACAAGTCTCGTCTTATAGGTCTGTACCTTTCCTTCGACGTCTCGTTTTCGCTTGTAGATCCATTTGCACCCTATTGGTTTTACCCCGTCAGGTTGATCTACAAATTCCCAAACGGAATTGAAGTACATCGACTCCATTTCCAGGTCCATTGCTTTGACCCATTTGTCCATGTCAATATCTTCCATTGCCTTCTTATAGGTCAATGGATCCTCGACGCCGTCATCAGGTATGACAACTTGAGTTTCAGTTAAACTCACGTAGCGGTCAGGTTGTGACACAATCCTCCCACTACGTCGAGGCACCCTTAACACTTGAGGTGGATGCAACTGACGCGATGTGCTGGCTTCATCAACAACTCTTGTTGTAGTGCCAGTTTGATCAACAACTCTTGTTGACGTGTTTGTAGCCTCTTCGGAAATCTCGTTAATTACTACCTTACTCCGTGGTTTATGATCTCGAACATGACCTTCTTCTAAGAAAGTAGCATTTGTCGATACAAACACTCTATTTTCTTTATGATCGAAGAAGAGACCACCTCTCGTCTCTTTAGGGTAACGTACGAATAGGCATACTTTTGAACGAGGTTCCAGTTTCTTCGGGCTAGTCATAAGCACGTGTGTCGGGCATCCACAAATGCGAAAGTGACGTAAACTAGGTTTACAACCCTTCCACAGCTCAAAGGGTGTTTCAGAAACACTCTTTGATAGAACTACGTTCAAAATATAAACTGCAGTCTCCACTGCATAACCCCAAAACGAGTTAGGGAATTGAGCATAGCTCATCATTGATCGAACCATGTCCAACAGGGTTTTGTTTCTCCTTTCTCATACACCGTTTTGTTGAGGTGTACCAGGGGCTGAGAGTTGGGACGAAATTCCATGTTCTATCATATAGTCCTGGAATCTCAAGTCTATATACTCTCCACCCCGATCTGATCGAAGTGTTTTAATGGTTTTACCTAATTGATTTTCAACTTCAGTCTTGTACTCCTTGAACTTTTCAAGTGCTTCAGACTTATGTTGCATTAGGTATAAATAACCATACCTTGAATAATCATCGATAAAAGAGATGAAGTATTCATACCCTCCTCGAGCTCTAACATTCATCGAACCACAAAGGTCTGAATGTATAAGTTCTAAGGGCTCTTTGGCTCTATAACCTTTTCCAGTAAAAGGTCTTTTAGTCATTTTGTTTTACCTAGTCCTAAATTGGGAGAAGTGTCATTTCATGGTACAAGAGGGTATTGTTTTGGGTCACAAAATTTCCAAGCAAGGAATAGAGGTAGACCACGCTAAGATAGACATCATTTCAAAGCTACCTCCTCCCACAAATGTTAAAGGGATTAGAAGTTTTTTAGGGCATGGGGGATTTTACCGCCGCTTTATAAAAGACTTTGCTAAAATTTCTAAACCCTTGTGTCAATTATTAGAACATGATAGACCATTTGTTTTTTATGATGACTGTTTAAAATCATTTGAAATGTTGAAAGTTGCTTTAAGTTCAGCCCCTATAATTATCGAACCTAATTGGGATTTACCTTTCGAGCTCATGTGTGATGCTAGTGATTATGCAATAGGAGCTATGTTAGGACAACGTAAAAACAAGATCTTGCATCTTGTGTATTATGCTAGTAAGACTCTGACCGGTGCACAACTCAATTACACTACTACTAAAAAGGAACTGTTAGCAGTTGTGTTCGCCTTTGATAAGTTTAGGTCTTACTTGATAGGCACAAAAGTCATTGTTTTTACTGACCATTCTGCTTTAAAATATTTATTTGCTAAAAAAGATGCGAAACCACGTTTGATACGGTGGATTTTGTTACTTCAAGAGTTTGATATTGAAGTTAAGGACAGGAAGGGTACTGAAAACCAAGTTGCTGATCACCTGTCTAGATTGGAATCCCCGCTCTGTGATGATGGAACTGTTATACGTGAACAGTTTATTGACGAGTAACTCTTACGAGTTGATTCAGTTCCGTGGTATGCCGATATAGCAAATTATTTAGTAAGGCGAATAGTTTCTTATGAGTTTAACAAGCAACAGGTAAAGAAATTTCTAAATGAAGTTCGATTTTATCGTTGGGATAAACCTTTTTATATAAGCTAGGATCTGACAATATCTTACGCAGGTGTGTAGCAGAAGAAGAACACGAGGAGATATTAGACGCTTGTCATATGTCTCCATATGGAGGACATTTTGCAGGACACAAAACCGCAGCCAAAGTTTTGCAAAGTGGGTTCTTTTGGCCCACTCTGTTCAAAGATGCACATAAGTTTGCCCAGGTTTGTGATAAATGTCAACGGACAGGTAATATATCTAAACGCCACGAAATGCCTCAAACCCCGATCCTTGAGATTGAAATATTTGATGTGTGGGGTATAGATTTCATGGGTCCATTTCCATCTTCTAATGGTAAGGTTTATATATTGTTAGCAGTAGATTATGTTTCGAAATGGATAGAAGCCATTGCAACTGCTACCAATGATTCTAAAGTTGTCATTCGTTTTCTGCAAAAGCACATTTTTACGCGTTATGGAACCCCGCGTTGTCTGATAAGCGATGGGGGGGCTCATTTTGTGAATAGGTCTATGCAAAAGTTGCTGACTAAATACAATGTGCGTCATAGGGTTGCAACAGCATATCATCCTCAGTCGAATGGGTTAGCCGAAATATCTAATAGGGAGATAAAAAACATTTTAGAAAAAACTGTAAATCTTAACCGTAGGGATTGCTCTTTGAAGCTTGATGATTCACTTTGGGCATATAGGACAACATTTAAGACTCCCCTCGGCATGTCCCCCTATAGGCTAGTCTTTGGAAAAGCATGTCATTTGCCTCTTGAGCTGGAATATAAAGTATTTTGGGCTACTAAGAAATTAAATTTTGATTTGTCGGCTGCAGGTGAAGCGAGGAAGTTACAATTGTTGGAATTAGAAGAACACAGGCAATTTTCTTATGAGAATGCTAAGCTGTTTAAGGAAAAAACTAAACAGTGGCATGATAGGCGTCTTCGACCGAACAATCTTCAAGAAGGTGATCTGGTTCTGTTATTCAATTCTAGGTTGAAACTTTTTCCTTGGAAACTTAAGTCTAGACGGTCTGGTCCCTTTAAAATTTTTAAAGTCTACCCATATGGGGCAGTGGATCTAGTTGATTCTAAGGGAAGTGTTTTTAAAGTAAATGGGCAGAGACTTAAGCCATATTTTGGAGAACCAGTGGATAGAGGAAAAACCTCTATTCAACTTTCAGGACAATAAATTTTTGCGAAAAATGTTTTTCCTTCTTATCCGTTTTAAAAGAACAAAACTAAAGGAAGGAAGTTTTTGTTTCTTACATTTTTTTTGTTTAATCATAAAAAGTTTTGCTTATTAAGAATGTTCTTGAAAGCGTTAAAAAAAACAAAGAAACAAACAAACAAACAAACAAAAAAAACGTTGAAAAAAATTACGCAGGCGCCTGGCGCCTGCCCCGTTTTTCCAGCATTTCGAAAACTCTTTTTCCTTCGTGGTTTGGGTTTCATTTTCGAATTTTATGGGTTTTATTTTGGGTCAAACATTAATCCTTTGTGATTTAAGTTTCAAATCTCTCCTTAAACTCAAAAATACTTCACATTAAGAGAGATGCCCCAGTTGTGGAAGAGAAGAATATTCGGAGAATTATCGCACATGCACTACAAAGAAGGGAAGGTACTGGGACGTCTCCTACATCGGAGATCCGTCGTCTCCGAGAGGAGAACCAACAGCTGCGAGATCAAGTTCGAGAAGTCGTGCAACATATCTACAACTTGAGGGCTTCATTGGATTTTGCGGTTTTACCTTCCTGGCCTCCAGCGCTAGCTGCTATCCTTTGTCATCCATCTTCCAGTACCGACACTGATCCTAGTCCACAACCTCCAACTTCATGAAGGGGAGGTTCTTTCTTTGCTTTTTTTTTTTTGTGTATTACTCTTTTGGTTAATGACGTAGTTTGCATATTCTAGCATTACTACGCATGTTTTTTTTGTATTGATTATGTTTCGAGCTCAGTTAAAGCATGTATAAAATAGTATCGTTTATCTTCTTATCACTTAAAGTATGCCTTCACTTAGCCTTAGTTTAGCTTTTCACATGCCTACTTTGAAGCATCTGTGCTGTGCATGTGATTTCATGTCGATGATGATTATAATAGATTGTTGCGTTTTCTGTTCTATGCCTGACTAAGCTTTGAGCTATTTCATTCGTTTATGTGATAAACTCATTTTCTTTTATGTCTTTTTGATCTTTACAAACTTTAAGCTTTTTCTTTGCCCCTATATAGGAAGTCCTTGTCCTTTTTGCTGTTAAGCCTTTTTCATCCGATGCAAAAGTCTTTTCCCAGTGAGGACACTGTCTCTCTTAAGTTTGGGGGCGACAGTCGTTGTGTCAGTCGTTGTTTCAGAAAGATAAAGTGTCATTTATATTTGAAAACTCATGCTATTTTCTTTTGAAAAAGAGTCAGTTGGAAAAACAAATGCTATTACAGAAAGAAAGTGTTGAAAAGCACTCAGCAAAAAAAAAAGTTGCAAAAGAGTAAAAAGAGTCTTGTTGAGAGAAAATAAGAGTGGGGAAAATACTTGTGTTAGAAAGAAAAGAGTGGTAAAAACAATGAGAGTTAAAGAAAATGTATTTATGATTTCCGAGTCCTACTGTAGACACCCATTTAGTTTTAGGTGTTGACTTTGAAAATAGCAGTAAGGATGGTGATAAGTGACTTCGTGTTTCTCATTGTCGTCGTCTTATGACCTAGCTGTTAGTTTCAAAGTCTTTCTACGAGTAGCTGTGGTTGAAACCGATGTTAGTGTGTGGAAACCTCAGGGGCTAGTAGCCGGTCTTTCAAATGTAAAAGTCTCAATGTAAGAAGGGAGTGTGCAGATTCCTTAGGGGTATTTGAAAACGTTTTCTGTTTGTGAAAGGAAAAAGGATTTTGAAAGAGAAAGTTTTTATCATTTCAAACTTGGTTTATAGTGACTAAGCTTACAAAGGCAATAGAATGGTAAGCTTTGACATCTTTTCCCTGAGACAATTTATGATTGAACATCTCGGTTGCTTTTGCTTTACCTTGTCCATGTGTTAGAAAGCTGATTAAAGTTGCTAAGTTTTGCTTGAGGACAAGCAAAAAGTTAAGTTTGGGGGTGTGATTACGCTTGTTTACATGCGTAAAAATAAGGTTTTAGATGCTGTTTTTACTATGTTTTAACTTTGTTTCGGACTTTTTCTCGGTCGTTTGAGTTCCAATTCATGCAAAATTCATATATGATGGTTTGTGGTTGGCTTATATTATATTTATGACATTTTAGGACCATTTGGGAGTGGAAATTAATCAAAAGAAGCAAAAAGATGGAAAAGTACCTCAGGAGGCGCCAGGCGCCTGCGTGCCTGCAGAAAAACTGGTTTTCTTCCAACTTTGCCCTTAATGAAACGCGTCTTCCAATGCGTTTTGGTGGTTCCAACCGATGCATAAGTGTAGAAAAAGTGTTCCACTATCAGTTTGAGCACGATTTAGTCAGTCAAAGATGTTGGAAATGGGTGATTCACCATCGTTTTAGGACCTACCTAACCAATTCTGCACAGCTATAAATTCCAGCAGCTTCTCCACCAAAGTCATCAAGCCTTGCTTCCTTCTCTTGATCATTTTTAGTGTTTCTTTGTTGCTTTCTAAGTACTTTTGAGTTGCTTTCATTAGTTGCTTTTGGTTTTTAAATCCCGAGCACTTTACATTCCTTTATTGAGCTTTGTTTTGTTTCCATTTATACTTAGTTATTTTCTACTTATTTAAATATATAAAAATCCAGCACTTTGCTTATCTTCCCTTTGCCTTTACTTTATTTTTAGTTAAGAGAGTTGTGTTTTTGGAGGAAAGAGCACGTGACACTCCCCCTTGCTTGAAAGAGAAGGGCGAAGCTCTCAATCCCGAGAAAAACTCTCTGTTAGTTAACTTTTGTTTTTCACACATGCATTTCAATTTCAACCATTTTACTTGCTGTATTTTCTTCAATATGCTTTCTAAATTCCCGTCTCTAGCCCGGTTATGGATATTTAGCCTTTTATTTCTAAAAAGGGTTGCTAAGAAGTAGTGTTTTTGCTTTCCATTCATTGCTCAACATGTTTTCCTAAAAAGTTAGGATTTAGAGAAGGCCACTGTAAGTCTTAACAAGTCAATACTGAAAAGGTTGCTTATTTGCATTGTTGAGTGGTTAAACCGAGGAGATGAGTGCCTTAGACATAGGGGTTCCGCTTAAGTAGCCTAGACATAGGACCTTAACCCGAGGTTGCGACTATTTCCATCCTAAAACTAAGATATCTCTCATAATAGACATATTAGGGAATGTCTTAGGACTTTGAACTTGCTTAGACATAAGTCAAGTGAAAAGCGTAGTCGTTGGTTCCTAAAGCAAAATGCATATCGTCCTTAGCATATCCTTGATTCTTTGTTGGCTAACTTGAAGTAATTCGGGCTAGGTTTTACCATTATAAGTCCAAATCCCAAATCCAAAACCATTATTTGTGACCACTTCCCATTTTACAAGAATCACTCATTTCAACATTCACTATTCTTTAAAACTTTAGAGTTTGGAAATTATTTAGAAGTCCTTGAGGATCGATACTTGGATACTCCATCCATTTTATATTACTCTGACAGGTGTGCGCTTGCATCTATAGAATTGTTACCACGCTTAGTGCGTGCGTTCAGCATAAAACGCCAGTCAAGTTTTTGGCGCCGTTGCCGCGGACTTTAGTTTTAAAATTATTTTCAAATTCTTTTAGTTTTTATTTTTGTGAATTGTTGTTGGGTGTAATTTCCATCCACCGTTTTTGTTCTATATTTTTGGTCGTTTATCTCACAAGGTTAAGTTAAAGTGCATGAGCACAAGATCTTTTCTTCTCCCCCTTGACCCTGAGATTGAGCGGACCCTTCGAAAAACTCGAAAGGAGCAAAGACTTCGAAAACAACTAGAAAAGCAAAAAGAGAGAGAAGGTGAAATCAGTCTTGAAAGTGAGGTACAGAGTACGAGCACATCAATGGCAGATATTCCACCTCGTGATCCGGTTGATCCACCTGCTGTTAACGGTAATATGAGGGATCACGCAAGAAATGATGAATTCAACCATATCCATATGGCGGACAACAGAGACGTGGCAATGCGAGAATATGCCGCCACGACTTTTCAAAACTTTGATTCAGGGATAGTCAACCCTATTCCAGCCCACGCAAACTTTGAGCTTAAACCAATGATGTTCCAAATGTTGCAGACAATTGGATATTTTGGAGGGCAGGAATATGAGGATCCACATGATCATCTGAAATCATTCATTCAAATTGCAAATGCATTTCGATTACCGGGTATAACAGACGATGCTCTTAGACTAACACTTTTTCCATTTTCTTTGAAGGACCAAGCTAGAGCAGGCTCAATTCATTTCCACCGGGATCCATCACCACATGGGGGTCGTTAGTGGAGAAGTTCTTAACAAAATTCTTCCCACCTACTCGCCACGTTGTTATCAGAGAGGAGATCATCTCCTTTAGACAGTATGATCGTGAACCTGTTCACGAGGTGTGGGAAAGATTAAAGAACTAATCAGGAAATGTCCGAACCCAGTATATATATTGTCCCGATTACATCATAAATAACCTTGGATGTTTAGTTTATTGGATTTTTGAAAATGCAAAGCTATGATTCAACAACAAATTTATTGAATAAAACTTTATTAAATAGATATATGTTTTTACAAAATACAAACTACGAGTTTAGGGCAACACACCCAACACTAGGTATATTTTACCCCCAAACATTGGCCCCCTCTCTGTCAGGTTCGTTCTCGACCTGGCAGAGAAGTTCATCCGAGTCCATCCTGGACACGTGGCGACTTTTCATTTGTAGAGGGAATATGACCGTTGCGAAAGACGTTTCGATCTGCCAGGTTGTCGGAGCACTACCGTTGCGTATCCCGAGAAGATCCTAGCCGCTCATTGATTACACGTGTACGGCGCAGAGACTTTTTCGATTAGTTATAAATAGTCCCGAGATTTCAGGTCAAACCTCACATTTCCTGAATTTCTGGAGTTCGATCTGAAGCCAGCTCGAACCTTCCGTAGGTCAGTCATTCTTGTTTACTTCTTTTTCGAATGTGGTGGTTTTTTTGTCTTCCCCTTCCAGTAGTCATAGCCTAGGTAATGCGGGTCGTACCATAAGTAGTTCGCCCCCAAAACCAAGTGATTCTGGGGAGGGCTTAGCTCGTAGGTTAGAGTCCGAGCTAGAAGAAATAGAGAACTTTAGGTTCTCAGATGATGGAGAGGATAGTGATACCTCCACCTCGGCTCAGGGTCTGGAGTACCCTTCAAAGATGCCCGAGCACTATCTCGGACCCCTCCGTAGGGGGTTTAAAATTCCGAACGATATCCTTCTTAGGATTCCTGAGGAAGGGGAAAGAGCTGACAATCTCCAGAGGGATGGGTCACTCTTTATTTAAAGATGTTTGAGTACGGCCTCAGACTTCCCCTTCATCCTTTTGCTCAGGAGTTCCTGAACCGAACTGGACTAGCTCCTACTCAAGTGGCCCCCAATGGGTGGGGTGTCATTTTTGCTTTAGCTATTCTTTTTTGGTTGTGAGCTCGGGACGAGGATGAGGCCGAGCTACTAAGCGTTGATCAACTTCTTGGGTGCTTTGAGGCCAAGAGGATAGCTAAAAAACCAGGTCGGTATTATATGTGCGCAAGGAAGGGCGCGGGTGGCATAGTCAAGGGGCCAACCTCCATCAAAGGATGGGTAGGTAAATGGTTCTTTGCCTCAGGGGAATGGCTGGCAAAGGACGAGTCAGGTCGTCCCTTCTTTGACGTGCCTGTTAGGTTTGGGAATCTAGGTATGAGGTCGTTGTGTTTACCTCTTTGAATTTTTCTATTCTTCCTTTTTCTTATCAAACTTGAATCTTTTTTGTCTTGTGCAGTGTCGATCAAACCGATTCCCGAGCTTGCTCAAGCCACCTTCGATACCCTCAAATACTACAAGGATCACTTCCCTAGGGGCCGAAAGATCGGAACCTTGGTCATCGACAAGCTACTCTTGGAGTCGGGGCTACTAGACTACAACCCTCTGGTTCGACCAATTGAAGCTTCAAGGCCGAACTCCGAGCTCGGTAAGCCGTGTTCGATCTCAACTTCAATCTTAACTTTCCTTTGATCTCAAACTTTATGCTTGTTTATTTTGCAGCAATGGTGTTTGGATTCACTAGAAGTGTGAAGCGCAAGTCCAAGGGTCGTGTTCACGCCCTCAAGACCGTGGTGGGTACTGAACCGGTGACGCCAACGGTGCCACGGACTGAGGCCC
The DNA here is from genome assembly GCF_013281855.1 of Momordica charantia. NCBI lineage: Eukaryota > Viridiplantae > Streptophyta > Magnoliopsida > Cucurbitales > Cucurbitaceae > Momordica > Momordica charantia. The sequence continues at coordinate 14,044,782 of NW_028275167.1, read as the reverse complement.
ATGGTAACTCTGGGCCATCTTCTGCAGTCCCCACCCTCGTGATTGAGCTTGACTTATCTGGGGATCGATCTGGAGAGAAGCGTCCAAGGGAGGAGTCCGAGGCGCTTGACGTATCTCCCCTAAACGAGGTGAGGGGAGAATCTCCTTTGAGGAGAAGAAGAAAGAAGAAGAAGACTTTCTCCTCCTCGGAGGCTGGGGCTCGTGGGACTCTGCCTACTAGCCATGCTCATTTGGTGGATGACCCCGAAGCTCGGATGGGGGGAACATCCGATGTGAAAATGCGGTTCAGGATGGAACCGTCAAGCTCTGGGGTGAAAGACCATGTGTCCCGCATCTCGGCCACGTTCTTGGACCGCTGTCTGAGTAGAGCATCCAAGTTCGTGAGTGATCCTGGGTCCGTATTGCAGAGGACCATTGACAACGCTGCCGAGTTAAGACCTGCTTTTGTGCCATTTTTTACCATTTTTTACTTTCTCAATTCTCAGCTTGGTTTAACCATTGTGCTCTTTGATTTTCGCAGGCGTTTGTCGCTTCCATTCATTCAGCGGTTCTGATCAAAGCCGAGCTGGATGGAAGAGAGGCTTTGGCAGCGAAGGAGAGGGAGAACTCCTCTGCTGCCTTAGAGGCTGCCACCACGCTGAAGGGCGAGCTGCTAAAGGCCCGGGTCGAGGTGGATATTTTAAGGGCCGAGGTGGATGTCAAGGCCGAGCTTCTGAAGAAAGAGGGTGAGAAATACAAGGCCCACCTCCGAGCAACCCGTGCTATCACCAAAGGGCTGGAGAAGGAGAAATTCCAACTCCTGAAAGAGAAGGACGACCTTGCTCAAGTCCTTGAGGAGAATGATGCCTCAATTGGGCGCCTTACGACCGAGCTCAAAGACCTGAAGGAGCACCTTACCAATGGAACTCTGTTGGAGAAGTCGTTCAGGCAACACCCAGACTTCGATGGGTTTGCCAAAGACTTCAGCGATGCTGGCTTCAAGTTCCTGATGAAGGGCATTGCTGCCGACATGCCTCATCTTCAGATCGATCTCAGCGATCTCAAGAAGAAGTATTCTGAGAAGTGGGCTTCTGGGCCCAACGGTACTCCTGGCCCCCAATCACTGGTGGATAAGTACGTCAGGGAGCTGGACTCTGACTACTCCGATGTGGAGGAAGAGGATGCTCCTAGCCAAGAGCCTAATGAGGTCGGCACGACGCAAGAGGAGGTTCCTTCTCAGCAGGGCGAATTCCAAGAAGGTCAACCTTCTGGGCTCCCAAGGCGAGCTGTCCTCCCACCTCGGAAGTAGCTGAGGCTCTCTTTCTCTCTCTTTTTTTTTCTTTTTTATTTTCCTTTGTAAGTCTTTGGGCAGAGCTGCAAGGTCTATAAGCCTTGGCTCTGTCCTCCAATCAATGAATTCTTCATTCTTTACATTTGATTGCGATTCTGCATCTAGCTCTGATTCTTTCTTCCCTTACTTTTTCCTTAAACTTTTTAGATTTGCTTTTGTAAGCTGGAACTTATCTATGAATAATTTCCATCTCGCACCTCTTAACTCATAAGTTTGAAGGATTGAGCGTGAGATAATTTTTCACATCGCACCTTTAAGGTTTGAATCTAAGAGTTTCTTTAATTGGTTTTTAATATTTCTCCTCGAACTCAGAAGTCCAGAAGATAATACTAAGCAACAATTTGAACTTCCTACATCGCACCTTTAACTTGAACGTTTAAAGGGTTGAATTTTTAGTCCATAATTAATATTCACATCGCACCTCGCACCCATGGGTTTAGAGGATTTAATTTGATCAATTTTTAGCTTTACCTTGCCGATCTTAAGTCTTATGGGAGTCCGTGGCCCCCATTTAATTTCTGATCGAACTCGAAATCACGAAATTAAATAACTTCGTTTATTAAATATTCCGTCCCTTGAAAATTTTTACAAGTCCATTTTAGGACTATTTTGACATTTCAAGGGTAATAGCGCTTCAAGTGCTCCGCGTTCCATGGATGCGCAAGCACTTGTCCTTCCAGGTCGGCCAGCATATACGTTTCGGGCCGGACTATGCCTTTAACCTCAAACGGTCCCTCCCAACTTGGGTCAAGGGTGCCCACATGACTCTGAATCTTCCTTAAGACCAAATGTCCAACTTGGAAGCTTCGAGGTCAAACTCAGGCATTGTAATGTCTGGCCATTCTGTTTTGATACTATGCTAGGTGCAGCTGAGCCATTTCCCTTTTTTCTTCCAATAAGTCCAGGTTAAGGAGTAGCTCTTCTTCGTTCTTCGCTGGCTCGTACTACTCTACTCTGTCTGTTGGTACGCTGATCTCAACTGGTACAATAGCTTCGGAGCCAAAGGCTAGCGATAACGGAGTTTCACCAGTTGACTCTCTCGGGGTGATCCGATACGACCATAATACTTCAGGTAGCTCCTCGGCCCATCGTCCCTTTCTGGAATCCAATCTCAGCTTGAGTCCCCGCTTTGTGATTTTGTTTACTGCTTCGACCTGCCCGTTGGCCTTTGAATGAGCAGGGGACGAGCTGAGATGATGTATTCCCAGGTTACTGCAAAAGTCCTTGAACTTCGCGTTATCAAACTGCTTTCCGTTGTCTGTCACAATAGCATTTGGTATACCAAAAAGGCATACAACGTTTGCCCATATGAAAGATGTGACTCTGGACTCTGTGATGTGGGATAGTGCCTCGGTTTCGGCCCACTTGGTGAGGTAGTCCACAGCGACAACGGCGAACTTGGTTTGTCCTTTGCCCAGGGGAAAAGGACCTATGATATCTACCCCCCACTACGCGAATGGACATGGGGCCGAGATGGGGGTAAGCAGTTCGGGAGGTTGATGAATAATGTTTGCAAAGCACTGGCAGTTGTCGCAGGTTTTCACAAATTTCCTTGCATCCTGTTCGACAGTGGGCCAATAGTACCCTTGTCGAACCACCTTGGCCGACAACGACCTGGCGCCTGAGTGGTTTCCACACACCCCTTCATGGATTTCTCTAAGAATGTAAAGGCCTTCTTCGGGAGTCACACACTTAAGCAAAGGCAGGGAGAAGCCACGTCGGTACAACGCTCCTTCTCGGAGTGTGAATCGAGCTGCTCTCCGTGCCATCTTCCTTTGCTCCTTCGGATCTTGCGGTGGATTTCCTTTGATGAACTCCACGATTGGGTCCATCCAAGAGGGTGATGAAGTGTCAACCTTCATCATATCTGGCTCCAAGATTGAAGGGCTGTCCAAGATCTCGACCGGGACCGATCTAGCCAGATCGGTCTCATACGCTGATGCCAATTTGGCCAAGGCATCCGCATTGGAGTTTTCAGATCTTGGAACTTGAATCACCTCGTAAGTCCCGAACTGGGCGAGGTGCGATCTAACCTTGCTCAGATATTTTTCCATTCGGGGGTCCTTCGTTTGGTACTCCTCCTTAATCTGATTTACAATTAACTGGGAGTCACTAAAGACCTTAATGTGGTTGGCCCCCAGTCCTTTGGCAACGCAGGCCTGCCAGGAGTGCTTCGTATTCGGCCTCATTGTTTGAAGTCCGAAAGTTGAATCGCAGAGCGTACTCAAATCGCTCGCCACCCGGTGCGAGCAAGAGAATTCCTGCCCCGCACCCCCTCTCATTGGAAGATCCATCAACATAGATCGTCCACGAGAGGTCGGACTCGGTCGACTGGGACGGTGGGGTAAGCTCCGCGATGAAGTCTGCCACTGCTTGCCCTTTTAACGCGGTTCTTGGCCCGAACTGGATGTCGTACTCGCTCAATTCCAATGCCCACTTCATCAGACGCCCTGACGTTTCAGGCTTAAGGAAGATATTCTTCAGGGGCAAGTTTGTAAGTACTATAACTGTGTGTGCCTGGAAGTACGGCCTAAGTCTTCGAGCCGATGTGACTAAAGCGAGAGCCAGCTTCACCATTTGGGGATATCTGGTCTCGACCTCAGTCATGGCCTTACTAGTGTAATAAACGGGACTTTGGCACGCACCCTCCTGCTTGACTAGGGCCGAGCTGACGGCCCTATCAGACACTGCCAGATACAAGTGGAGCTTCTCTCCTAGCAACGGTTTTGCGAGTAGAGGTGTCGAGCAGAGATAGTTTTTTAACTGCTCCAGTGCTTGCTCACACTCTACCGTCCATTCGAATGGTCCCTTCTTCCTAAGAACCTTGAAGAAAGGAAGGCACTTGTCCGTTGATCTTGACACGAACCTATTCAAGGCTGCAATCCTGCCATTGAGACACTGAAGCTGCTTTAGAGTCTTGGGTGCCTCCATCTCGAGCACGGCCTTTATCTTCTCTGGGTTAGCTTCGATCCCACGGTTGTTTACCATAAAACCAAGGAATTTTCCCGAGGAGACTTCAAAGGCACACTTGCTCGGATTGAGCTTCATTTGGTACTTGCACAGTACTCCAAAGGCTTCGGTCAGATCGGAAAGATGCGACTTTGACTGCTTGCTCTTGACAAGCATGTCGTCCATATATACTTCCATATTCTGACCAATCTGCTTGGCGAACATTTTATTTACCATCCTTTGGTACGTCGCACCCGCATTCTTTAGGCCAAAAGGCATCACTTTGTAGCAGTACAGACCTTGGTCTGTTATGAACGCGGTATGATCTTGGTCTGGCAAATGCATTTTAATTTGGTTGTATCCGGAGTAGGCATCCATGAAGGTGAGCAGCTCGTGCCCGGCTGTTGCATCCACGAGCTGGTCGATCCTTGGTAAAGGGAAGCAGTCTTTTGGGCATGCCTTATTTAAATTTGTGAATTTCACGCACATTCTCCACTTCCCGTTGGATTTTTTAACTAACACGACATTAGAGAGTCACTCGGGATACAAAATTTCTTTTATATATTCAGCCTTTAAAAGTTTGTTAACTTCCTCTCCTTATTTACAGGTCTTCTCTTTTGCTTTATAGGTCGGAATGATGGGTCTATGTTGAGGCGATGCACCATGATCTTTGGGTCGATGCCTGGCATGTCTTCGTGAGACCATGCGAAGACGTCCGAGTTAGACCTGAGGAAGTTGATCAACTCCTCCCTGTCAGTGGCCCCCAGCTTGGTTCCCATGCTTACTTGTTTTTCAGGCTAAGTAAAGGAACAAGCTCGAGCTCTTCTATTGGCGGGGAGAACTGTCTTTTGCCTTCCTTAGGCAGGTCGGCCTCGGACTCTCGCAGCTTGTTGCGATTGGTTTGTTCTTCCAGGGCGCATACTGCCGACCCTTTAAGCGCGGATGCATAACATTCTCGTGAGGTCTTTTGCTCACCTCGGACTGTGCCCACTCTATTCGGGGTTGAGTACTTCAAGACTTGATGTAGTGTAGAGGGGACGGCCCAGAATGAGTGAATGATGGGTCTCCCGAAGATGGCATTGTAGGCCGATCTGTCGTCGATAACCACGAACTCGGCCATCTGAGTTACTTATGTACTATCTTGCCCAATCGTAACCGGCAAGTCGATACACCCATCAAGGGAGACCGGTTCTCTAGAGAATCCAACTAAGGGTGTTGAACTTCTCTTCAACTGTGACCTGGTCCACCCCAATGCTAGATATGTTGGGAGGGATAGGATGTTGGCAGATACGCCTCCATCTACCAGTACTCTTCGGATCAAGACGTGATCAATGAGAGGAGCGATCACAAGTGTATCATTATGAGGCAAATGAACTTCCTCCAGGTCGATATCGCCGAAGGTAATGGAGCAAGTAGGCTTCTGCTCCCTAATGATGCATACCTCGCGCCTGGCCTCGCGAGCTAGTTCTTTCCTTTTATTTCCATGCTGGCCCCCACTAGGACCCCCGAATATTGTGTTGATGACCGCAGGTCGGTCATCTCAACGAGGTGGCGTCCTTGAACGCTTCCTCTCTTCTGTCTTCTCCACCGAGTTGGTCCTCGGTTTTCCTACGAACTTTTTGAAATAGCCATCTTGAATGAGACCTTCAATTTGGCGCTTCAGCTCCCAGCAATTCGTTGTATTATGGCCTTGATTGCGATGAAAACGGCAATACTTTTCCTTGTGAAGCTTTTCTGGGTCTCCTCGGAGCTGCTCAGGTCGCTTGAGGAGTTTTTCCATCCTGCTTTCCTCGATGTTCATAAGTATTTCAGAAATAGGGATGGTGGTCGGAGTGTAACGCTCGTAAGGTCGGCTTCGATTGTGGCCGATCTCCGACCGACGATACTCGGTTCTGCTGCTAGAGGAGGACGATCCCTTGTCCTTAGACTTAGAATCGGCCTTCCTCTTCTCTTGGCTTAGCTTCTTCTGGTCGATTTGCTTTTCAAGTCGGCCAGTTTTGGTTCGGAGGAGCTCTTGCCCATCAATGACTTTCTTCGCCTTTTGCAGAACTTCAGCGAAGGTTGCTGGAGCCTCCTCTCTGAGCTTCACAGTGAAGGTCTCGTCGGCTAGGCCGGTGAGGAAGTAGCACATGGCCGAATCATCGGAGCAGTGCGCGACCTTTAGCTGCTCCTCCTAGAACCTCGTGACGTATTCTCTCAGCGTCTCTCCCTCCTTCTGCCTGATGGTGGCGAGGTGAGTCGTTGTCTTTCTATCGTAATGACGGGAAGAGAATTAGCTAATGAATTCTTTCCTCAGCTGGGAGTAGGTTGAGATCGAACTGGTCGGCAGTCTCTGGTACCACAGGCGCGCGCTGCCGGTGAGAGCGATCTGGAAGGCGCGGCATTTTATCGCATCTGTTGCCGCTTGAAAGTCCATGAGGCCCTCGAAGACCTCAACATAATCCTTCGGGTCTTTAGACCCATCATAAGGTTTCATAGTGGGAGTTTTGAACTTTGGAGGAATTGGGGCCTCCACGATGTCCGAGGTGAATGGCGATTCTCCCAAGTCGCCATCGTCAAACGAGCACTCTTTCTTCTCGCACCTGGCCTTGAGCGCCTCAACCTGCTCGTCGAATCTGTGCTTCATCAGGTCGAACTCTTCCCTGGTGATCACAGCTTCTGGTGTTAGAGGCTTATACTTTGATTGAGCCTTGAGGTCAGAATTGGAGAACTCTCGGGAGTAGGACGGAGAGTCTTCCGGCTCCCGAGATGCTCTCTTTTTCTTATCAGTGAGGTGCTTTCTCAGATCGTTATCCCGCAAGCTGTAATCCACCCCCTCATTGTTAGGAACAGGCTCGCGGTGGAAAGATGGAACCCGGCCTTCCCTCTCTCCGGGTGCGCCTGGGATCCTGGAGGGAGACACTGTTCGGTTAGCCCGCGTCGCCTCGGCGTACATTTCTTCCATTGTGCGCAACCGATGGTGCATATCATCCAACTCCCGCTGGAGAGTAGACAAAGCCTCGGGGTCTGCTGCCTGGTTGGCCCTTCGGGAGGTCTTTCTCGAGGTCCCACCTCGGCCTCGGTTGGCCTTTGAGGGTTTCGGGTGAGCAGAGGGTAACTCTTGGTTCGCGTGGTGGGCCGATCTCCGTGGAAGATCTCCCTCTTGCCCTGCTCGAACCTAATCCTTGACCATTCTAGCGTCAAGGTCTCGCTGAGGGCCGTTATCAGCGTTCAAACCCCTCTGTTCTGTCTTATTGGCAGAGTTTGCTGGCTGCACCATCTTTGCGTATGTTTCTTAGATCGGGATGACTTGGATCGTATTCCTTTCCCACAGACGGTGCCAAATTTTTATGCAAGAGTTTGCACAACGGTTCTTCACGAATCAAGCTCAAACCCGGTCTCCGGATCCGACCTGAACACTAGGGCAGACCTGCACAAGAGGGTAAGCACTCCGATGCTCAAGTCAGTATAGATCGGATTCTGTATTTAGTTCGAGGTGAGATTTGATACCTGAACGTGAAATGAAGCCCTTTTATTTATAGGTGATGGATTCGACAGTACACACGACCGGCAGTTATATGTCTTTTCTCATGTCGAGCCTGTCGGGTTCCAAGTAGGTCGGACCCCAACCAGGTCGAACCTTGACGCCCATACTTAGCCTTTTTATAATGGGCGAACCCGGTCTCCTCGGCAGGGCCGAGGTGGACATAGGCAATCCCTCTTATTCAGTTTCTTCAAACACCAATAAGAGTCCTCCACGTGTCCTAGGTATATTTTACCCCCAAACAATAATATTGATAAAAGATTCGTCATTTGTCTTATTGTCTATTTCAATATTTCCAAGTGTTTCATAATTAGAGCTTGAGGGTTGGTCGTGTATTTGTTGGGTCTTGCAGAGTTAATAAATCAAATCGCATTTGAGAAATTTCTTTTTTAGCATTTGAAATTTCTTCTTTTAAAAGGTTTACTTCTCTTTGGAGATCCTGAAGTATTATAGCTTTGATTTTGGGTTCAAAACGTGAGAATATTTCATTAAGGTTATAATACTCTATATTTTTTGCTTTGTTTCATTGATGATTAGGTCTTTTAACTTTAGGAGATATTATTTTTGATTTCTAGGTCATCAATTTGTTCTATAATATTTAAGAGAAATTTTTGATCTTTTGTGATAACATTAATTGTTTGATTAGAGGTGCAAGGTACAATTTGATTTTCTGATGATGATTCTTCAAAAGAAATTTCATTAGTATTTTCTTCGATTTCAAAAATTGGATCATAAGAAGATTCGTCCTCATAATCAGAGGAGGAGTCTATTAATATATTTATAGTAATAACAAACTTGATTTATTATTTCAAATTTCATTCTCTTTCGTTTCACGTGAAAAATCTTGTTCAATATTCTATTGAACAAATTTAATTGTATAAATTACAGATTTAATTCATAAATATTGAGAGTTGTACTTAACACGAACTTAAAAATATCCAATAGGCCTTCGAATTATTTTTTATACAATCTCCTAACATAATGTTTTGAATCTACAATTTATAATGGTAATATTCAAAACAATTTCATGGGGAATATTTATTGAATTTTATATAAAGTTCAAAAAAATAATTTGGATCCACCATGCTAATCAAAGCTAAAGCACTCTATTATCCAGAGTTATCCATGTGTTCACATGATAGTTGCTCACACTATTATTCGACTTGATCAGAGTGTGGAATTGCAACGTTGCAAGTCTATAATCCAAGATAGATCCTGTAATATTATCTCAAATATTGAGTATTCTTCTCATTAATTCAATAATAAGCAGTAATAGTCTATTTAAAGAGTTAATAATAGTTACAACAGAAATAACAAAATGAGAAATGCAATTACACCAAATAACAGCTAATGAATTATTATTAACAGATATTCAGTAATAGATCCGACACGCATCCATGGAACTTGAATGTCTACCAACATCTTGATATATTTTTAAGATTGAAGAGTTTTGAAAGCATAAATTTAGAGAACTACAAATTATAAATAAAGAATGAAGCTCTAACAGTTGATGAAAAAGGGGTGAAATTAGAAATTTTCTCTATAAATAGTAGTAGATGATAAAATGTTACACAAGTTTTAGAATTCCAAAATTTATGAAGAGAAAATGTTTGAAAGTTCAAGAAAATCTTTTAAGTTGTAGGAAAAATCTTTTCCATTTCAACCTTTTAGATTCATATATTTATTATTAGTTATTATTACTAGTAAGAAACACATGGGATGCACGTGAAATTTCATAATTTTATTTTAATTTTAAAGTATTAAAAACATAAAAAATAATTATATAGGTTAAATTTTTTAATATAATTGGACTACTTTCTATTTGTTTTACCTAACCAACCTTTTCGTATTCTCCTTCTTTGTAACTAACACCAAATTGATATTGTATAGATCGGATCACCCCTTGATAGTGTCAATTTGGTTACTTTTTTAGAATGATTGATTACTTGAAAATTTTTCTAAGCAAAAAATAAACAACTTAACATATATCCCTAAAATTTCACTCTTTTTTTTTTCCAAAAATAATGATGCATAAAAGAAAAGAAAACTAATTTGTTTCGATTGCTTATTTGAGTTCTGGAAAAATAGAATTGCCAATGTTCGTGCCCGAATCTGTGTTATGTAATTTTTTTTTTTTGGATTTTGACCTAAAATTTTTGCGCGGTACCACATCCATAGTTTAAAAAAGAAAAATATTACATTTTAATGAAGGAGATTCGAATCTATGAACCCATAAAAGAGACATTAACTCCTAATTGTTTTCTCATTTAAGCTATGTGTTGGGATTATGGAGCCAAATCAAGGGAAAAGTCTTTTTCCTATAAGTAAAAGGTCGATTTAAATTTTTACTTATCCTATTTAGGCCTTTTTATTTTCCGTTTCCCCTTTTAGTTTTTGTCATACCATCTATTATAAATAGATATAGATTGGTCATTTGATTGGTGTTCACAAATAGAGAGTCATGAGAAATTCTCGAAGAAGAGAGAGTTTGAGAGCTGAATACTTGTGTATCCGTTCGAGAGTTTGAAAGACTTGTAGAGTGATTCGTGAGGGTTTTCTGTGTGAAGGAAATTGAGAGAAATCATTGTAAAGGGCTTGTAAACTCTAGGAAGATTCTTCGTGAAATTTTAGTAGAACCTACAACGGTAGCAGAGAACTGGACATAGCTCACACTAGGTGAACCAGTATAAATCCAACGTTTAATTTTGTTCTCCCTAATCTTTATTTATCGTTCTTGTTACTTAGAAGTTTTAGGTTATTTTATCTAATCATTTAAGTGTCGTGTGAATTTTTTCACAACAATTGGTATCAGAGCCTAAGGTTGAAGAACGATGACTGGAGAAGATAAATTGGTTATTTTTTATGGAACTGATTTTTCGTACTAGAAGGATCAGATAGTAGATTATCTACATTGCAAGAAATTGGAATTGCCATTAGACAAGAAGCCGACTGACATGGAAGAAGCCAAATGGAAAAAGTTGGACAGGAAGGTGTTGGGTACGATTCGCTTAACATTAACAAAAAAATGTGCAGAGCAGCATAGTTAAGGAGACTATCACAATGGGGCTGATGAATGCACTGTCCAACATATATGAAAAGCCCTCAGTAAATAATAAGGTGTATCTCGCAACTAAATTTTTTAATTTGAAGATGGATGAAGGTATATCTGTGGCTGCCCATATAAATGAATTTGATATGTTGGTTAACAAACTGGTTGCTGTCAATTTAACATATACGGATGAATTAAATGCTATCTTGTTGTTGAGATCCTTACCTGACAGTTGGGAGCCTATGAAGGCATCTATTTCAAATTCTTGTGTAAAAGAGAAATTGAAATTCGTAGATATCAGAGATGCAACTCTTGGAGAGGAGATATAATTCTGGTATTGCGTCTACTTCTAGTACAACATTGAATGTGGACAGAGGAAGAAATAATAACAGAGACCACGGAAAACGTGGAAAGTTAAGAAACAACAGAAGCAAGTCTAGGAACAGCAGACTAGAATGTTGGAATTGTGGTAAGACAGGACATCTAAGGAGGAACTGCAAAGCCCCAAAGAAAGTTGAGGAGAAAGAAGCTGGTGCAAATGTTCTTGCTGAAGAAATACATGATATTTTAGTTCTTGCAGTTGAAGGCGCCATAACACATGGGTGGTGGATTCAGGTGCGTCATTTCACACTACAGGACAACGTGATATTCTTGAGAACTATGTTGTAGGAAATCATGGAAAGGTGTATATTGTTAATGGAGAGCCTTTAGATATCATTAGGATTGGTGACGTTAATTTAAAAATGGTGAACGGTTCAGTTTGGAAAATTCGCAAGGTACGTCACATTCCGAATATGATGAAGAACTTGATTTCCGTGGGGCAGCTGGATAATGAAGGATGTGAAATATCGTTCGATCAAGGAAACTGGAAAGTTACAAAGGGTTTCATGGTAATCGCTCGAGGAAGAAAGTTAGGAACTTTATATACCAATGACAACAACAAAGATATGATAGCTATTGTAGATCATTCGAGTCAGATCCAATTATGGCACAATAGGCTAGGACATATGAGTGAAAAATCTTCACTCTATAGGGAAGCTAGAAGGACTTAAGGTAGTGGAACACAAGTTATGCAAAGGATGCATATTTGGGAAACAGAGTCGTATCATTTTCTAAAAGACAGGTTCAACGCCAAAGTTTACAAAATTGGAGTTGGTTCACACTGATGTGTGGGAGCATTATGAAGTTTCTTCAATTAGAGGTTCTAGATACTATGTAATTTTCGTAGACGACACAAGCAGGAAATTATGGACTTATTTTATCAAGCATAAGTCTGATGTGTTTTCTGTTTTCAAAACATGGAAGGCTATGGTAGTGAATGAGACAGGCCAGAAAATCAAAAGCTTGAGGTCAGATAATGGTGGTGAGTACGTTAGTAGGGGATTCAAGAAATATTGTGAAGACAGTGGAATTGTGATGGTAAAAACTCTTCAAGGGACACCACAGCAGAACGGTGTGGCGCAAAGAAAGAACAGGACGTTGAATGAGCGTGCTAGGAGCATGAGAATACATGCAGAATTGCCTAAGATGTTCTGGGCAGAGACAATCAATTATGCGACCTATCTGATCAATAGGAGCACGACCACATCATTAGACTTCAAATTACCTGAAGAAGTATGGACTAGTAAACAGGTAAACCTTTCCCATATAAAGGTTTTTGGCTATGTATCTTACGTTCACATTGATACTGCAGATAAGAGTAAATTGGATGTCAAATGCAAGAAATGTTTCTTTATTGGGTATGGTGGAGCTAAGATAGATTACAGATTTTGTGATGACCAAAACAAAAAGATTATCAAAAGCAAGAACGTGATCTTCAATGAGAAAGTCTTATACAAAGACAGAAATAAAGTTGATTCAGGAAAGACAGAGTTAGATGGAAGCACAGAGAAGACTCAGTATATAAGTCCTCTTGAGGTTGAGATTAAAACAATAGAGATTAAAGATCAGAATACAATTACTCCTGAAGAAACAGTTGTGGGATCTGATGAACAGGTTGTGGAATCTGATGAACCAGTTATGGAAGCTGACAAGGTTTAGAGAACACCACCAACAACAGTTAGAAGATCTAGCAGAACGATCAGACCACCACAGAGGTATTCCCCTACATTGAATTATATTTTACTGATTGATAGAGGTGAACCTGAATGTTATGAAGAGGCGGTTCAGCTGGAAGACTCTGTTAAGTGGGAGTTAGCCATGAAAGATGAAATTAATTCTCTAATGATTAATCAGATATGGCAACTTGCTAAGTTACCAAGAGGTAAGAAAGCTTTGCAGAATAAATGGGTATATAGAATCAAACAGAAGCCCGACGACAGCAAAAGATACAAGGCAAGGCTTGTAGTCAAAGGCTTTCAACAAAAGAAATGTATTGACTTTAATGAGATTTTCTCTCCCATTGCTAAACTAACTACCATTAGGATTGTTCTATCGATAGTGGCAGAAGAAGATTTGTTCCTGGAACAAATGGATGTAAAAATAGCTCTTCTTCATGGTGATTTGGAGGAAGAAATTTACATGGTGCAAGAATTTACAATACAGCGGCAAGAGAAACTAGTATGCAAATTTTAGAGAAGCCTGTATGGTCTAAAACAGATACCCAGACAATGGTATAAGAAGTTTGACAGTTTTATTTGCAGCAGTGGATTTCAGAGGTGTTAGGCAAATCATTGTTGTTACCTAAGAACTTAGGTTAACTCATTCGTCATTTTATTGCTATATGTTGATGACATGTTGATAGCAGGACCAAACAAAGAGGAAATTCCAAAGATAAAAGGCTGAATTATCTAAAGAATTTGACATGAAAGATTTGGGAGTTGCCAAACAAATCTTAGGGATGAGGATAGAGAGAAAAGATGGTATTTTGACACTGTCACATAAAGAGTATGTTAATAAAGTGTTGAACAAGTTTAGCATAGGAAACGCAAAACCTGTGAGTAGTCCTTTAGCTAGTCATTTTAAATTATCTAAAGAGCACTCACCGACTACTGAGCAGGAAAGAGATCATATGGCTAGAGTGTCATATGCTTCAGCTATAGGAAGCTTGATGTATGTCATGGTTTGCACAAGACCTAATATTGCACATGCAGTGGGAGTTGTCATCACGTATATGAGTAACCGAGAAAAGCAACACTAGGAGGTTGAGAATTGGATATTCAGATACTTGAGGAAGATGACTGATTATGCTCTGCACTTTAAAATATCATATTTTAAACTGCAGAGATATGGAGATTATGATATGGCAGGGGATACAGATGGCAAAAAGAGTACTACCGGGTATGTTTTTACGTTGGGTAATACTGCAATTAGCTGGGTCTCCAAACTGTAGAAGATAGTAGCACTTTCTACTACAGAAGCTGAGTACGTTGCAGTTACTGAAGCAAGCAGAGAAATGATATTGCTTCAGTTTTTTTTGGAAGAACTTGGCTTGAGATTGGGAAAAGGGACTTTGCATTGTGACAGTCAGAGAGCTATTCATTTAGCAAATAATCTAGTGTTTCATTCGAGAACGAAACACGTACAGATAAGATACCATTTTATCATATCAATTTTGGAAGATGAAATGTTGTTGCTTGAAAAGATTCCAAGTTATTAAAATCCAACGGATATGCTTACCAAGATCGTCCCTATTGATAAACTGAAGTTGTGTGCAACTTCAATTGGACTTCTCAACGACTAGAGAGGAGTCGCTACCGTTGCAGAGGAGACATATTGCTTGCTTTATCTCCAAGTTGAAGATTGTTGAGATTATGGAGCCAAACCAAGAAGAAAATCTTTTTCCTATAAGGAAAATATCACATTTAAATTTTTAGTTATCCTATTTAGTTTGGGCCTTTTTATTTTCCCCTTCTCCTTTTAGTTTTTGTCATACCATCTATCATAAATAGAGATAGATGTGTCATTTGATTTGTGTGCACAAATAGAGAGTCATGAAAAATTCTCCAAGAAGATAGAGTTTGAGAGCTAAATACTTGTGTATCCATTCGAGAGTTTGAAAGGCTCGTAGAGTGATTCATGAGTGTTTTCTGTATGAGGGAAAACTGAGAGAAATCATTGTAAGGGGCTTGTAAACTCTTGGGAGATTCTTCGTGACATTTTAGTAGAACCTACAATGGTAGCAGAGAACTGGACATAGTCCACCCTAGGTGAACCAGTATAAATCCGGCATTTAATTTTCTTCTCCCTAATCTTTATTCATCGTTCTTGTTACTTAGAAGTTTTAAATTATTTTATCTAATCCTTTAAGTGT
The DNA here is from genome assembly GCF_013281855.1 of Momordica charantia. Lineage (NCBI taxonomy): Eukaryota > Viridiplantae > Streptophyta > Magnoliopsida > Cucurbitales > Cucurbitaceae > Momordica > Momordica charantia. The sequence continues at coordinate 14,029,679 of NW_028275167.1, read as the reverse complement.
CGGGTGCATTTTTTCACAACATTATGCTCATGATTGCAATATTTTAGATTAATAAGCAAAAACCAAGGAAGATATCTCAAAAAATATAAATTCAACTCACACAACCCTTCAACAATGTTCATTACAAATATGGAAATAAAATTTTTGGCAATTTAAATGTTCCAAAGTTCTATGTCTAAGTTGAATGGTAAATAAGAACAACAGAATAATTACCATGTTCATTAATACAGTTTTAGTGAAAGAAAAATTGACTTGTCGTTGTTGCCACCACCTTTCTCCATCTCTGTTGTGGCGATCCTTCACCCTTTCCTCTACCCGCCATTACATTATATAGCAAATCCAAAACCCTATGAAATATATGAGTTGAAGCAAAATATTTATATGTTAAAAGGACAAACAAACATAAAACACACAAAATTTCCGAAATTTTAACTATAAAATTATTATTAGACATTTCGGAAGTTAGAAATTTTAATTGAGACAAAAAAATTATCATTATATTATTTCAATTTAAGTCATACCTGCTGTTGATGTTTGGATTTTGGTCTTCCCGTTTCTCTCCAAAATGTGCACCAAACTCAATGATCAAGGGATCGGACACCTGCAAAACTAAACAACCATAAACCAGTGTGACTACTGTCACATGGGCTCCGATGCCAAAGTCAGCTATGAGAGAATAACTAAGCAAACCAAGTACTTAGAATATATTTCAACTTACCTTCAACGGGTGATTCATTCTCCTATTTATGGTTGATCTTCCCCTTAGGGTTTCACGAATTCAATTCCTAGGTCATCTCAAGATAGTCGGGCTGACTGGGTCGTGATACGTGGGCCCGAACATCGATTGGTTGGCACAAGAATCGGGAGAGAGGTTGAGAAGCTTCTCAACCTAGCGTCGAGGAGGTCTCGGGGTCGAGGTAGGGTCGGCTCTCAAGTGGGTAGCCTTTATGCTGTGGGCCGGCCCCAGTCGTCAGTGGTCTCAATTCTTCCTTTTATGGTCTAATCTCCATTCTCATTTGAACGGTTTTGTTCCATATAACACATGCCTTATTTATTTTATTAAATTTTATGATTTTTAAATTTTTTAAAATTCAAAAATAAAAGCTATTGAAATAATATAATACTTATTATAGTTTTAATAAAAATATTTATAGGGTCAATGTTATTTATTTAATTTCATAGTCTTGGTAGAAGGATGAGAATCAAATAAATCTAAAAACTTTGAAGTTCTTATTAGTTTTTTTTTAGATAAATGTTATTGATTTTCAAAACTTTTGCCATTCTTGTTGACTTTTGCCCATGTGATAATTATTTTTAATTGTAAAAAAAAAGCAATTATTAATACTTAAAAAACTCATCCCACACCCCCGAGAAAAATAAAACCACTTGAAGAGGGGAGAGATTTGTATTTGAATAAAAAAAGTAAAAGAGTTATAATAAAATGACAAAATTGATTTAAAAAATTTCCCATTGTTCTCCCTTTTATATATACTATGGACTTTAATATTTATAATTAATGGTTAATAATATACTTTGAATTAAAAAAATAAAGAGAGACAACAGTGTCAAAAATAATTTTCTAACATCATTTTTTTAAGATATTATAGATAAGTATAAAAAGAAGGGAGACAAGATGACACGTCAAACCTAGGCAGGACAATTTAAGTGATTTAATGCATGTATTTTTCTTTTAAGTACAACGAATATGAGTGGTGAGGATTTGAACTTTGGACCATAGAGAAAAAGAGTAATGTCTTTGTCGTAATGTAATTTAGTTATAAACGGCCAACTTTACTAAACTTAAAATGCAAGATTATAAAATTTATCTTAAATTAATTTAAAACGAAAGAAAGTATATCGAAATATGCAAGGTATTTTGTGCGATTTCTTTTGGTTTTTCGGTGGTTTGGGAAAGATATAATAGAGATGATATTTGTCTGTATGGCTTTCAAATGTTGACTGTGGGGTCATTCCTCAATTGTAACCCATAAAATGGCTTTCTTTCTCAATAAAATCATTTTGCTCAAAATATATTTATATACATATATATGTACAAAGATCAAAATATGGAAAGTATTCAGAAGTTGACTACACAGAAAAGGGAACAAGTTACTTCAATCAGAACTAAATGAACATTCAAAGTAAAATAATTAATAGGTTAAAAAGCTTAGAATTATCTATTTATAAAAAATTGACATTATTCTAGTTAAAAATATCCACTGACCTATCAATATTTTCATAGTTCAGCGATAATTGACATATATCTCTAATCAATAAGTCATGGGTTCGAATTTCCTACCCTCAATTGTTGTACTAAAAAAAATATTTTCATAAATCAAAAAAATAGAAAAATTAATAAAATGACTAAGATATAATATTCAAAAGTTCATAAAATAAATATAAAGTTCATGGACCAAAATAGGAAATAAATTTTTTTTTTTTAGATAAAACCTAAATTTATTTCGATTATAAATGAGATGGTGTATATTTTTGTTTTACTTTTTGTTACCGTAATAAGTTTGAGATTCAAAATTCCACCTCACATTTCATACTTTTATATTATATAAAGAATATTATCATTTAAGCATTAAACAAAAATTTATCAAACATTCTAATCAAGAAAAAAAAATTATCAAACATAAACATCGAACATATTATTCACACGAGACTTCCAGAGAAATTATATTTCATGGAGTTGAACTTTGATTTTGTTGTATGTATTGTATAGTGGATTCGATCTCTATGTGAAGATTAAGATGTTTGTTCTTGAATTCATATCAAAGTTCTAAAGTCTTCAAGTCTTTCACGTTGGTCTTCAATTTGGTGTGAATTCTCTCAATTCTGGAGACTCTCTATTTATAGAGTTTTCACAGGCTTAGTGGATTTTGGGCTTGAGTAACCAATGGATTAGGCTCTATTTGGGTTACAAGCCTAATTTAATATCAAAAGATTTGGACTTGGGTGATTTGGACCCAACTCAATTATTTAAATAGATTTAAACTTATTTAAATATGGGGTAATAACACATATAGCCATTTAAAATAGGCAATTTTAAATAATTGCTAAACAAGTTTCAATTTTCAATAATAGCCGTAGTAAAAACTAGAGGATCTCTGCTACTTTTTTAAGTACAAAATTACCCTCCCTAAAATGATTTTAAAATTAATATGTTATTTCTCCTTTTTTTTAAGGAGAATCCTACCTATCCTTTTCCTACCATTGTTATATTATTATGAGTTAATTCAATTTTTTTTTTGAAATAGGTTAATTCAAATATTTTTAGAATCTTACGTATATTTTCTAATTCTTTCTTAACCAATTTTAAGTAGAATTATACTAACAGAAATATTCATTAAATTAAAATCTAAAACAAAATTTAAACAAGAAAATAATTATTGAAAATTATACTATGTAAACGATAAACAAAATAAGGTGAACAGATGAACAAATACAACGAAAGTGAACGAAGGAATAAATATGGTGAAGGTGAACGAAGGAACAAATACGACGAAGGTGAACGGATGAACAAATACGGCGAAGGTGAATGGAGGAAAACAAATATGACGAAGGAACAAAATAATTTGAAGAAATAAGGTGTATTTTTTTAAACAATTAATACAAAAATATAAAGCATTCTACCTCAAACCAAAAAGCAATTGTAGGATCTCAACATATAGGTCTCTCTCCTTGCAACCCGCTTTATCACCCACCGCGTTGCATTGTCCCATCGTTGTTCCCTTGCTCGATTCTGTCAGTTGCATTGCCTAACAAGATTTGTCTCTCTCTCTTGATTTTTGTCTCCTTACTACACTCTCAACTCGGCTCTGATAGTTTTTGCTCAGTTTTTTGTCCACTTATCAAGTTTATAACAATAGTAGTTGAAAAAAAACTAAAATCAAGGAGGGATAGAATCTCATACAGATAAAAGGGAAGTTAAATATACTGTGTTTGTAAAAATAATAATGTAAAAGTATAAAAAACAAACATGCAAAATAGTTAGAAAAAATACAAATGGAGATTTTTCATTATTGATGATTATTTGGCAAACTGAGTGATAAATAAGGATACCTACTATAAATTTTTTAAACGTCAATCAACTTAGCCTTATGGTAATTTAGGTTTTAGGTGAAATAACAATCTAATGGATCTGTGAACTAAATTGATTTTAGGTCCAATTCTCATATAACCTAATTAAACCAATTAAATTCAATCCAGGGACCCAATGAAAAACATGTGACATATTTCAAATTGTCAATATCTTTAATTTTAATTTAGGGTTAATTTATAATTGGTTCTTAAATACAATAGTGACGTGGGCGTTTATATTGACCCAAAATTTATGGTTCTATGCACATTTTCTTGTTGTTTTTGTTTAGAGAAAAAAACAGTTTTTCTTAAAAAAATTATTATGACTATTGTTTGTCATCATTAATCAAAGTGTCGTAGTGAAGAATTTGGGCAATTAACGAACACAAATATGAGTGGTAGATGAAGGAATTTGGATATGTGTTCTGAAAGTTTTTGACCAACACCGGTACGTTGTGGTGCTAAACTCAACATACTCTAATGACTAAGTCAACAAAAGATTTTGTTGAGTGTAGAAAAAAAAAGTAGAATTGTGAGAATACATATCCCAAGTATCTCCTCTTATTTACAGGAGAGTCTTCTTTGGTTGGCTTGGGTGGATCGGCTCGACCAAGTTTCAATCAGCTCGAGTCTAGTTTGGTTGGGTGGTTTGACCCATATGATTTGACTCGAGCAGGTCATTAGAATTCGATGAAGTAATTTCACCCATAACATGGAAATTTTTGCTAGTTGGATCGAGGAAGAACCAGAGCGTTAAACTTCCATGGCCATCTTCGTATGTCTATGTGTTATAAATAGTGAATTGACATTTTCTAGCATTGCAAAAGAAAAGAAAGAAGAACAAAAAAGACAGAATATAGAAAATATCAACCAACTATTCTAACATGCACATGATATTAATATTAATAAAATTTCACTTCTTTTCAAAAAAAAAAAACAAAATAATAATAATAATAAAATTTCACTTATTTAAGAAAAAGGGAAATTCTTATTTATTATTTTTAATATTTGCTATGAATTTTATTTTTATAAATTTTTCATAAATATTTATCCACGTCCTTCGATTATGAAAATTTAGAAAGAAAAAAAAGAAGATTGAAAACTTAAAATTTTAATTTTTTTTAAATACAATATGTTAGAGGATAAACTGGGGGCATAGGGTAGGGTTGTAAAATTTTAAAGGGAGGGAAAAAATCTTGCATTCCAAATTTATATATATCTAAATCCTTAATTTTGAAAAATTTGAGAGAGACAGGTTAGATAGAAAACTTTAAAATGATCTAAAAAAACATAAATCTTCAACGAAAGTAGTGCGGTTGAATTGAAAACTAAATCTCAAATTAAAAAATTGTTAGTATATTTATAAACTATTAGTAGTTACCAACTTAATATTCAGTTAGATCTGCCAAGGTGAGCATAACGGTAATTTACATATAGCATGGTTGTGAGTTCGATTCTCCCATCCCCACATGTTTTACTAAAAAAAATTTAGTTAAATTTAAAATAATATTAATTAATTTATTAACATATATGTTATAAATTGTGTATTATTATGATCTTATAATAATATATATTATATATTCATAAAATTCTTTTTATCTTTCTTAACGTAACTACGCATTTTAAAGTTTCAAAAACTCAAAATCTAAATCAATTTTCAAGGATTTGATTACAAAATTTGAAAACATTTTCAAGAAACGAATCTACCATATTCACTGAATCTATTTGATTTAGTAAATCTGAGAACAAACTTGATTTGATATCAAATAGGTCTTTAACTTTTTAAATTAGGAATAATTAAGAGGAGACGATTACCCTCCTTCCATTTTGCTTTTTGTCCTAAGGATGTAGGATGCACCACCCTTGTACTGTATGCAAAAATAGTCTCAATCTTCAAATTTATTTAGTATTTAATATCTATCATTAATGTCGACATATAATATTAAAAGTGTATATCAGATTTGTAATGGTATTAATGTAAGAGAAAAACGACAAAGAAAAGGATTTCTTAACTGTAATATTTCTCTTCAATCTTCATCGTTAACTAACTAACGATAACGATAATGTCACCGTTACTTTATTGTATTGTTTGTTATAAACTACCAACTTTATTAAACTCAAAATGCAAAATTATAAAAATTCCTTGAATTAATTTCAAATCATCAAATTTTGTCCAAAAAAAAAACCAAATCATCAAATAAGGAAGTATATCTAAACATAAAGATCAAAATATGGAAAGCATTCACGAAGTTTACTTTTATAGAGAAAAAAAGAACCAATTGTTTCACTCAAATTCAAATATTCAAATTAAAACAGATAATATGTTTTTTTTTTTTGGTTCTGTTTTCTTAAAACAGAAAATATGTTAAAAAGGTTCAGAATTATCTATTTATAAAATAGACATTTCCATTAGCAAAAAGAAAAAAAAACATTTTTTCTCACGTAAAAAATTGAGTATGGATCATATGTATATATATCCCTAAGTCGAAGAGATTAACATCCATATAAAAAAGTTAATCAATATTTTAACTATATTGTAAAACGTAAACATCATATTAATATATTATAATCTTTTAGTTTATTTCAATATCAATTTAATTATCTCTTATAAGTTTCATAATTGTTATAAACCTGATATTTTATTTCTAGCAAATTTAAAACATAGTTTAAGTAAAAATATATATATATTGTTGATGTTTTTTTTTTCTTTTGAGTTTCACAATAGTATCGAATCTCCAACTTCTAAGAAGACACCAATTAAGCTATGTTGGTGCTCGTAAATATTTACATTATTATTTATTTTCTTATAAAATTGGGATTTTTCATTGTTTGTTTGTTTAAATACAACATCGATGAGAAGTTCAAACTCATAATTTGTTAATTGAAAATATGTGTTTTAATTAGTTAAACTATGTTTAAGTTAATCAAAGTTTTTTCTTAGTTTGATAAATAGTTGAAATTTTTGAACTCATAACCTTTAGAGAGATAAATAATACACTCCAATCGAGAAATAGAACTAACTAATCCAAAGGCAAAGGTCGAGAAATTCAACGCCGCACTATTCTTGAACAACTTGGAATTGAGCCTTTTTTCTTTTCGCATTATTACCGATACGAAAATTAAAACAATGGGAAAAATTCAAGTGTCAACTGTTCCTATTGTAAATAGGATTGACTATGGATTCAAGCCATAACACATAGTTTGAATTTTTCCGATCTAAATAAAGTAATTTTACACGAAGAAAATTTGACTCAACATATTCTATTTGATACGGGTAGGAAAAGAACCCAATTTGATATTATTAAAAAAATAGAGAAATCAAAACTCAATCAAAATGATAAACACAAAGATAACTCAACCGTAATTGACATATATTTCGATTTAATCTGCGATCTCATCTGATCTGAAGAAAGAAGGAAGAGAAATAATGGTAGGGTAACAAAATTTAAATAATTGGCATTGGGAGAGTAACGGCCGTAGAAATGCCAAGTCATTGGGCCCCACCCAAAGTAAAAAAAAGTTCAGGGCATTATCTTGTCTCTCTCTCTCTCTAGAACTGAAGTTGGATGGAGAGAGAGAGAGAGTCCACAGCAGTGCGTAGTGAGTACCCGCCAAGGCCTAGTGCGAACGCGGGAAGCCATTGCCAAATTCTTCATTTTCCTATTTATTAATTTTCATTTTTCATTGTCCCGCCTCTCCCTCTCTCTTCTTCCCTCTCTCTCTCACTTCACTTCACGCTTCATTCTTCCCTCGTCTCGTCGGCGCTGTACATTCAGGTCACTCCCCATCTCTTTTACTGCTTTGACTTTGTTTCCTGCTTTTGATCCATAAATTCAACATTTGGTTGTCAGTTTTTCCCCTGAAATCGCACACTTCTTCCAAACAATTCTCTTGTTTCTCTTTCCCACTTGATTTTTCTTCCTCTTTCAATTTCTTGTGGTAATAATTCGCATTTTGCTTTCTGGGTTTCTGCTTAATCTTGTTGATCTGTAGCGTTTCAGCACATCCACTACTTTTCTATGAGTGAACACGCCATGCATGGAAGATGATCGCCACTTCATTTTCTGATTTGCATTTCCTTGGATTTTGTATTAGTAGTTTCTCGATCAAGTTTTTCGTCTTCCTAGTGGTGGAGTATATAGATTCTTTGTTTTTGTACTTTCTTTTTGACTTCCATTTCTGCTTTCTGATGGGTTTTTACTGTTTTTCACGCTTGTACTCGGGTTGTTTCTGCATTACTCTTTTCCCTTGGTCCATTGGAGTGTCTTTTCCCCTTTCTGATTTAACCCATCTTTATCAATTAGCTAAACGGATGTTTTATTGTAGGTATGGCGAAGAAGACTGGAAGCCAATTAATGGATCCATCTAATGATCTCAACAAGTCGGAAACTAAAAACGTGAAAGTTCTAGTCAAATCGAAGCAGAAGAGAGGTAGGTCGGAGAATGGTGATAAGGTTGCTGGTGTTAGGAAAATGCCGAAGCGGGCTGCTGCCTGCTCAGATTTTAAGGTCAAAACCACTCAATTACCAGAGAAATCTTCTGTGATTGAACGCAAGAGGGAGGTGACGGTGGAAGATGAGATAGCTGCGGTTGGCTTGACAACGTCGGGGCAGGATGATTCTAGACCAAATAGGAGACTAACTGAATTTACATTTCATGATGACGATGGGAAGCCTCAGGCTGTTGAAATGTTAGAAGTAAACGATTTGTTCATTTCAGGTATTATATTGCCTTTTGAGGAGACCCCTGATAAAGAGAAGAATAAGGGTGTTAGATGTGAAGGGTTTGGGCGGATCGAGTCTTGGACGATATCTGGTTATGAGGATGGCTCACCAACTATTTGGATCTCCACCGATGTTGCTGATTATGATTGTGTTAAGCCTGCAGGTGGATACAAAAAACTATATAATATCTTCTATGAAAAAGCCAATGCCTGTGTGGAGGTCTACAAGAAATTGGCAAAGACTTCTGGTGGAAATCCAAATTTGACCCTGGATGAATTGCTTGCTGGTGTAGTTCGCTCCTTGAGTAGTAGTCGGAACTTTCCTTCCGGGATGTCGGTCAAAGATTTTATTATCTTACAGGGGGAATTTGTATACAATCAACTTATTGGGTTAGATGGTACATCCAAGAAAAATGACCAGGTTTTCACAGACTTGCCTGTACTTTGTGCCCTTAGGGAAGAGAGCAGAAAACAAGGGAACTTGCTGCCAAATGCAGGCACATTTGATGGGTTCACTAATGTCGGCTTGAAGATTAAAGATGGAGAAGAACGTAGTCCTCCCAATATAACTGCATCTGGAGCTGAAGACGACGAGGATTTGAAATTGGCTAAGTTGCTGCAAGAAGAGGAGTATTGGCGATCTGTGAAGCCAAGAAAAAGCCAGCGTTCTAATACTTCATCTAATAAGTTCTACATCAAAATCAATGAGGATGAAATTGCAAATGACTATCCTCTACCAGCCTACTACAAAACTACGAAAGATGAAATGGACGAATTTGTTATCTTCGGCGGTGATATGGATATATGTGATCCCGATGATCTTCCTCGAAGCATGCTTCATAACTGGTCCCTTTATAACTCTGATTCCCGGCTTATTTCCTTAGAACTCCTTCCCATGAAACCTTGCGACGACATTGATGTGACAATATATGGATCAGGAATCATGACTGCTGATGATGGAAGTGGATTCTATCTTGATGCTGATTCTAGTCAGTCCTCGTGTTCGGCTCAAATGCCGAACACTGATGGGATTCCAATTTATTTGAGTGCAATAAAGGAGTGGATGATTGAATTTGGATCTTCAATGGTGTTCATATCAATTCGCACCGACATGGCCTGGTCTGTCACTATTAAAACTTTATGATTGCATTAGACTAATGGACGAAATATTAGAAAACAAGTTCTCAAAGTATTATAAACTCTACACATTTAATTAAAAAAAAAAGAAAAGGCCTTTCTTAAGAGAAGTTTTCTTACCTTCGTTAGGAGAATATGCACATACAAATAGATGATGTATAAAATACAGTATATTTATTTCTAGTTGATTTTGCTTTGCAACTAGTAAAATTCTGACTATCTGCATATCATGAAAATTTTAGGTAATATTGTTTGTCTTCACCTTTCCTTACCAGAGCACCATGTTATCTATTTGCTTCTTTAGGTATCGCTTGGGAAAGCCATCCAAGCTGTATGATCCATGGTATCAAACAGTATTAAGAACTGCAAGGCTTGCTATAAGCATTATTACCTTACTGAAGGAGCAGAGCCGTGCCTCAAAGCTTTCTTTTGCAGATATTATCAAAAGAATCTCAGAATTTGTTAAGAGCAATCCTGCTTATATCTCTTCCATCCCATCAGTTGTTGAGAGATACGTGGTGGTACATGGACAGATAATACTACAAACCTTTTCTGAATATCCAGATGATGTGATCCGGAAGTGTGCCTTTGTGACTGGGCTTAGTGATAAAATGGAGGAAAGACATCATACCAAGTGGTTGGTAAAGAAGAAGGCTGTACTAAAGAAGGAAGCAAATCTGAATCCAAGAGCTTCAATGGGACCTGTAGCATCAAGAAAGGCCATGCCTGCTACTACAACTAGATTGATAAACAGAATATGGGGAGAATTTTACTCAAATTATTCCCCAGAAGACATGAAAGAGGCAGATAGTAAGGAAATAAGAGAAGATGAACTGGAAGAAGAGGAGGAAGTCGAAGACGAGGAGTCTGAAGAGGTTGAAGAAGAAGGTGGTCAAGTGGATAAGAAGACTGAGGAATCAAAACCTGTTGTAAAACCTGTGAAGGTGAAGCTTTCTGAGGGAATAATTAAATGGGATGGTGAGGTAGTGGGCAAAACATGTCAAGGCTATCCTCTTTACAAACAAGCCATCATTCATGGAGATTTGGTTGCTGTAGGTGGTTTTGTATCTGTGGAAACAGATAATGTACATGACTTGCCTGCCTTATATCTTGTGGAGTATATGTATGAAAAATCTGAATCAAGGAAAATGGTTCATGGAAGACTGGCAGTTAGAGGAATCGAGACTGTTCTAGGCAATGCTGCTAAGGAGAGAGAGGTATTTCTTACAAATGATTGCCTGGAATTTGAGTTGAATGAAATTAGAGAAACGGTGGTTGTAGAGACTTGCAGCATGCCTTGGGGATATCAGCACCGTAAGGCCAATGCCAATAAGGTTAAGGCTGATGAGGAAAGAGCAGAGGAGAGGAAGCGTAGAGGACTGCCAATGGAGTTTTATTGTAAAGGCTTATATTGGCCAGAAAAAGGTGCTTTCTTTTGTCTTCCAAAAGAGAGCATGGGCCTGGGAACTGGAGATTGCCATTCTTGTAAACTAAATGAAACCCAAAGAGAGGACACCATAAAGCTGAATTCTTCTTTGACCAGCTTCACATACAGGGGAACTGACTATTCTGTTAATGATTATGTTTACTTAGCTCCTCATCATTTTGGAACTGATGAAAGAGGCACTGAAACATTCAAGAGTGGGAGAAATGTTGGCCTCCAAGCTTATGTTGTTTGTCATTTGCTGGGAATCGAATCACCTAAGGGTTCAAAACAACCTAGTCCAGGATCAACCATGGTCAAAGTAAGAAGATTTTTTAGACCAGAGGACATTTCAGTAGAAAAGGCGTACTGCTCAGATGTAAGAGAAGTAAGTATTCTTCCAAGGCTTATAAATTTGGAACAGCATGGAATTAGATTTTTGTAAGCCAAAAAATATGTACCCCTGCATTACATTTGGAACTCTATTTTTCTTATTGACTCGGTTTCTGAATCTTGCTTGCTTTCTTCTTCTGACATCTGTTTGTGGACATGCTTCATTTAATATTGACAGCGGTTGCAATTCTTTTCAGCTGTACTACAGTGATGAAATATCAATGATGCCTGTTACTGCTATAGAAGGAAAGTGTGAAGTAAGAAAAAAGCAGGATATCCAAATTTCAAACTGCCCTGCTATCTTCGATCATATCTTCTTTTGCGAACATCTCTATGATCCAGAGAAGGGAGCAATCAAGAAGGTAATTATTTTCTTGTTTCTTGGTGTGTATTTAAAAGATAATAATTGATCACGTAAATTCCACCATAGAATGAAAGATAGTAGATATTGGTTTGCAAGGAAGAGGCATAACAAGTCATATGAATAAAAGTTGGGTCAAGCTTTGGTCTTCTATGGTGGCGAGGTTGCAAGTGCTTAACTCATGATATCTCTATTAAAGAAGAAGTCATGGTTCAAAAAAAAAAATGTCATGGTTTCTCAGTTAGTTTCACATAAAGTGCTTCATGGTCACCACAACTTGGTCCACCAGACATGTCATAGGCTAGTGATAAATCTCTTCTTTAGTCATGCACAACAGAGGGTACAACACTTAAGGAAGATCAAAGCTTTCACCTTTCCCCCACTCTCTTAGCCTTCACTTTTTCTACTGACAAAGGCATACCCTCCCTTAGATACTCACATCCAATATACTCTCCCTCAATCAGTTCCTTTTTCTACTAACATCTCATCAACTAGTTACGACTTACAAGAGCGGCCCCACCCACTAACTTGAAATTCCTCCTCTCAATCAGTGGCCTATCATCAATATTCAATGTTTTCGGATTATCAGTGGTCTATCAGCTGGAAGAGTAGGATAGTCTTATGTTGTGATGGCACTGTGAGTTCTACAGGATAAAATCAGAAATGTGACAATTTATGTTCAGTACTGACAGATTGGATCTTGGCTGGGACTGTGGTTTCAAGTGAAGTTTGTAGGCATCCCTATCACATTCTGCTTTCATGTTGACCACAAACATGTCTTGAATTGTATTTTTCTTCCCCTGAATATCTAATATCTTTTTTTTTATTTTCAGTTGCCAGCTAATGTCAAACTAAGTTCCTCTTCTGAAAGGCGAGTTAGTGATGCTGCACAAAGAAAGAAAAAAGGGAAGTGTAAAGAAGGAGAAATTTTACCTGAGGAAAATGACAACCAAAAAGAAATGTCATTTCAGAACCGTTTGGCTACTCTGGATATATTTGCTGGATGTGGTGGCTTATCTGAGGGTCTGCAGCAAGCAGGTAACTTTAGTTTTCTATATTGTTGCTGTCTATGTAAAAGCTGACACTTACTTTGATTACTGATCTCACGTCCTGGCCGATATGCTTTTGCTATAGGTGCTTCAACTACTAAATGGGCCATTGAATACGAAGAACCTGCTGGTGAGGCATTTAGTTTCAATCATCCAGAGGCATTGACATTTGTCAATAACTGCAATGTGATCCTAAGGTGAAGCACATCGATGATAATTGTGCTTAAATATTTATTTATTTATTTTTGGAATTCTCTTTTGTTTTTTTTTTCCACTTTTTATCGTACACCATCTTGGTGTTCCTCAAATGATGTGTAGATGGTTTTGATGCTGAGCCTCACTTTCGCTTTTGAGTTTTAACTCTATTTTGTTTTGGCTATAATTATTTCGTTTTACATTGATTTTGATGCAGGGCTGTCATGACAGCATGTGGTGATGTAGATGATTGTATATCCACGTCTGAAGCCATTGAGTTAGCAGAGAAACTTGATGAAAAGAAGATCAATAATCTGCCTCGTCCTGGACAAGTTGAATTCATTAATGGAGGACCTCCTTGTCAGGTATTGGTAACATGTTGCTTTCACATTTTGTGGAACGTATGATATCTATGCTCGTCATTGTTCTAATAGTTTCTATATACAGGGCTTTTCTGGAATGAATCGTTTTAACCAGAGCACTTGGAGTAAGGTCCAATGTGAGATGATTTTGGCATTCTTATCTTTCGCTGATTACTTTCGTCCAAAGTATTTTCTTCTGGAGAACGTGAGGAATTTTGTCTCATTCAATAAAGGACAAACATTTCGCCTTACCTTAGCTTCACTTCTTGAGATGGGATATCAGGTAGGTGCTGGCCTTTTTGATTTTTTATAGGTCAGCTGAAGCAAAGTCTGTTAGGAAAAGTTTGTTACAGCTCTATGTGTCTAACACTGCTGGATAGAAACTAAATGAAATTCTATTCACCACTCTTGCTAGTCAAATGTTTCTCCATTTCTCTAAGTTTTTTGGGTTAGAAAAATAAATATCCTCAAGTTTCATGTTTTATCCATTCGATTATTGTAGGTAAGGTTTGGTATTTTGGAAGCTGGAGCATATGGAATTTCTCAATCTAGGAAACGTGCGTTCATATGGGCAGCATCTCCTGACGAAATTCTGCCAGACTGGCCAGAACCAATGCATGTCTTCGGTGGCCCGGAACTGAAGATTACACTGTCGGGTAATGCTCAGTATGCTGCTGTTCCTAGTACGGCGGGAGGTGCCCCTTTTCGTCCAATTACTGTCAGGGATACAATTGGAGATCTTCCAGCCGTTGGAAATGGAGCTTCTGTGACAACAATGGAGGTGACAGTTCTTAGCCTTTCCTGAACTATGTCTGTTGTGTTGTCATTTTGTCTTTGCTTATTTGTTCATTTCTGGTGCAGTACAAGAGCGAGCCGATATCTTGGTTCCAAAAGAAAATTCGAGGAGATATCCTTGTCTTAAATGATCATATATCAAAAGAAATGAATGAGCTAAATCTTATTAGATGTCAAAGAATTCCAAAACGCCCAGGTGCAGATTGGCGCGATCTACCTGATGAGAAGGTACATTATTTCTTAAGGGAACCACTCCTGGATTATGAATGTATTCAGTTCAATCCTGTTGAAAATGTTTGTTATGGCTCCCAAAAACAATGCATATTTGTTTGCAAACATGGTAGTTGGATTGTGTGCGCATTCTTGGGTCTGTCACGATAATCTTCTTCCCTCTTTTATCTACTGGTGTTTGTCGTCCAGGTTCGGTTGTCAAATGGACAAATGGCTGATTTGATACCCTGGTGCCTGCCAAACACAGCCAAGAGGCACAATCAATGGAAAGGCTTGTTTGGCCGGTTGGATTGGGAAGGGAACTTTCCAACTTCAATTACCGACCCGCAACCAATGGGCAAGGTTGGGATGTGCTTCCACCCCGAGCAGGATAGGATACTCACAGTCCGTGAATGTGCTCGATCTCAAGTAAGTTTGCCTCATTTTACCCTCATCTTCGAATAGAGTCATGACATGTTTATATATATGTAAGAAAAAAGGAAATATAGGAAATAAGATCTCCATATGATGAAGAAAGAAACTTGTAGGCTTAAAAAATTTGAGTTTATTAGTCTGTCTTGTGAATCACGAGTGCAGTCTAGCAACGAAAATATCAATCGGTGGGCTGGTTTATTGTTGTTAGAGCTGCAGGAGATAGATGCCAATGCCTGTATTGGGTTTTTGTGCAGGGTTTCCCAGACAGCTACAAATTTGCTGGTAATATTCAACACAAACACAGGCAAATTGGGAATGCTGTTCCTCCTCCTTTGGCGTATGCTTTGGGAAGGAAACTCAGGGAAGCAATAGAGATGAAAAGCTCTAAACCAGTGTTGAATTGAATGTCTGATAGGTGATTTTGTCATGTAGTCGTAGCTTTAGGCTCTCAACATCTTTACCGTACATCGTTACCTCAGGTTTCTCCGGTTTTTAGGATTACAACTGCGGAGATTGGAACCTCCAGTATTTTGGTTGATATACGGCTTAACCAATTGAGTTATGTTCAGGTTAACTCCCTCTCCGACATGTTTGTTACATACAAGAGAACATTGTTTGACTCAAATGTATTCATTGATGTATAGTATGGTTAGTTTATCATTTGTTCCCTTATGTTTAAACGTTTCATATCTTGAATGGTGTTCAGTTATTTAAAAATGTTTATTGGAAAAATATTTAGTTGAAAACTAAAAAACCTATTTCAACTATATCTAAATTGCAACTCTTTTACCGTCATAAGACCATTGTCAAAATGTTCTAGGCAAGAGTTCGAACTAATATGAAGTATAAAATTGTAATAGTTCCTATACTTGGGTGAAATTGTAATTTGGTCATTATTCTAGGGACGTGTCGCTGTTTCGAGTCTATATATTCGTAGTTCTTGGGTTTTAGGATTTCTAAGCCGAACGAGGAGTTTTAGTAGTAGATTTTCAGAGGGTTTTCGCAACTAATCAGTGGCAGCGGCTCGGGTATTCGCAAAGACATTGGGATTGATCAAGATCGACATTATCGAGGTAATTGTGTCTTGGTTCCTGTGAGTTTTCATCTATGTTCCTAAGTATTAATTGTGTTAAAATACTTAGAAGTTAGGGATTTTTGTTGGGACATCTAGAGGATATTTTGGGGAGTGTTATTGTATCCATCCCTTGACATGTATTAGTGAATTACCCACATTAGTGGAAGACTGGACATAGCCCTGAATGGTGAACCAGTATATGTGTCGTTTACTCGTGTTTTATAGTTTTCTTCCTATTTGCATATTGTGGTTGTGTTTGAATATTTTATGTAGGAGGGGAAATTATACAGGACCATTAATTTCTCAACGCTCTCCGCCATATTTCATCCTTTTCTTTTTCTGTTGTTTTCTTTCATTATTTCTTTTCCTACTAATATTTAATTTTGGCACCCATTTTAAGAAATGACCATTAGTTCTTAATTTTACACAAATGACTAAAGCATATTTTAGGAGTTTTTAAAAAATAGATGATTGTCCAACTTTACCCTTGACCATGTTTTTTTATCGTCATATTCAACCAGCTAACAAACTTGATTTGAAATCAAATTTCTTTTCCTACCACACACACGGGAGGCTGCAGAGGAAACTGGTCACACACACACACGGGAGGCTGAGGAAACTGGTAAGGCGTTGAGTGTGAGTCTAATGGGGAAACTAATGGCCGGTCGAGTTATCTCCAATGAAATCATTCAGAACACAATGAGGAGTGCGTGGAGAATTGAGGACGAACTTTCGGTGGAAAGTATTGGGAGAGACATCTATCTCTTCACGTTTCAGAGGGCTGCAGACAGGAATTGAGTTTATAGAACAGGCCCTTGGCTGTTTGACAAGTACCTGCTGGTCCTTGTGCAACCAAATTTGATGGTTAAGCCAGATGAATTGGAATTCAACATAGCATCTTTCTGCGTTCACTTCTACAATCTTCCTATTGGTTGTAGGAATAAAAACATGGCAATCGGACTCGATAATGCAAGGCGCCTTTGAGAATGTGGATTGCAATGGGGGAAATTTCTGTTGTGGAGAAAGTCTTCGAGTTAGGAGCAGGCTTGGTATATCCAAAGCTCTAAGATGAGGAATAAAGTTAAACATTGATGGACCAATGGGCGGTTGTTGGATCTCAATTCAATACGAACGGCTTCTTGAGTTTTGTTCGTTGTGTGGGATAATCGAACATAATGTCAAAGATTGCGAAATGTTGTTCGAAAGGGGCGAGATCTCTTCGTAAAAAGAACAATACGTGTTGGGATAATCCAAACAAGCACATGACACAAGCAATTTTAACGTGGAAAAACCCCCTCAATGTAAGGAGTAAAAAATCACGGACCGAAGTCAAAATCTCCACTATAATCAATAATGGGTACACCAAGTTCTCCCTAGCAACAACTAGAGGCATACAATAATAGTATCTCGAGACAATAAATCTCGGCAAACAAAAGGAATAAACCAGGGAAGAAAATTAGAAAGATCTCACTTAGAAAGTGGCACCAACTATCCATTGTATGTGACTGTAGGCAGCTCCAAAAGAAATCTCCACCGTCCAGATTGAAGACCATCGTGTTATGAACACGCTGTCAAAATTTCACCTCAATCGGACCACGGATCGACCTCCGTTCATGCAAAAAACGTCACTGTATGGAATTGAATTTCTTTTACTTTTTCTTTTCTGTTTTCTCCCATCGATCTGTGTGCATAAACTTTCCCTTAATATGTGGTTGACCGACTGCACCTTAATATATATATATATATATATATATATATATATATATATATATATATATAAAACCCTAAAACATTAATGGCCCATGTGGGCCTTAAAGTTGGGCTTTTCAAACAATGTGAAAAATACCCAACAAATCTCCCCCTTTTTCACTGTGTGAAAGAAATTGTCATCCTAACAACGGAACGACAAAACTCAAGTTTCTCTCTTGGTAGATTCTTTGTCAACATATCAGATCCATTATGATCAGTATGTATCTTCTCAAGTTCAAACAGTCCATCAGTGAGAGCATCTCTCATCCAGTGATACCTCACATCAATATGTTTCGTTCTCGAATGAAATGTTGAATTCTTAATAAGATGAATAGCACTTTGATTATCGTAGAATATCACATACTGTTGTTGCTTGAAGTCGAGCTCCTGTATAAATCGTTTCATCCACAACATCTCTTGCACGCCTCTGCATTGCAACAGTCGTAGAAAGTGCAACACACTTATGTAGTCTTGACTGTCATGACACTACACCACCTGCAAATGTTATCAAATATCCGAAAGTAGACTTTCAGTTATCTAAATCTCCTGCCATATCTGAATCAGTGTAACCGGCAAGCACTGGCTTTCCACTTCCAAAAGTGAGCTTCAAACTGGAAGTACCCCGCAAGTATCTCATAATCCATTTTACTGCCTCTCAATGTTGCTTTCCTGGATTGGATATAAACCGACTAACAACACAAACAACATAGGCAATATCCGGTCTAGTACACACCATGGCGTACATCAAACTCCCAACTGCTGAAGCATATGGAACTCTGCTCATCTCTTCCTTCTCTTTATCTGTATAAGGACTCTGCTTGCTACTCAGTTTAAAATGATTGGATAGAGGAGAACTTACTGCTTTAGTCTTACTCATGTTGAATCTTTCAAGCAGCTTGTCTATGTAATGCTCCTGAGACATATACAATTTCTTGGATGCTCTGTCTCGTGCTATACGGATTCCAAGAATCTTCTTTGCTGGCCCCAAATCCTTCATGGCAAAGAATTTGCTCAACTGTTTCTTCAACAATCAAAATGTCATCAACATAAAGCAATAGTATAATAAAGTCATTATTAGAAAACTTCTGCACAAATACGCAATGATCAGAAGTAGTCTTCTTGAAGCTTTGCTCCCCCATAACTGACTCAAACTTCTTGCACCACTGTCTCGGTGCCTGTTTCAACCCATAAAGACTTTTATTCAACTTGTACACAAGATTCTCCTTGCATTTCTCCTCAAATCCCTCAAGCTGTTCCATATAAATCTCTTTATCTAAATCACCATGCAAAAATGCAATCTTAACGTCCATCTGCTCAATCTCTAAGTCAAGGCTCGCTGCCAAACCCATAACTACACGTATAGAAGACATCTTCACAACAGGAGCAAAGATTTCATCAAAGTCAACACCTTTCTTCTGAATGAACCCTTTGACAACTAGTCTCACTTTGTAATGCGGTCGTGAGGTGTGTTCTGAAGGGATGTGAATCCCGGAGCGGAAGCGGATCTTCGTTGCTGATTTTCGGAATACAAAACCGAAATTGAAAGAAGGAAATACAGGGGAAAAATCAAATATTTGAAGAACGTTTTTTCAGTGAGTTCCCTTCGAACACCACCACTGGATCTTTCTCGCTATCCTCTTGGGTTTCAGGATCGTGCTTGTGGTAGCACCTTGATCGAAGAGAAGGAGAGATTGAGAGAATTTTTTAGAGAATTGGTGGGAATTTTTTTTCTGTTCTGTAAAAAACTTCCTCTTCCCATTCTCTAACTCTTGAAGAAGAAGAAGAAGGGTGACGTGGGGTAACTCCCCACGTTACAAAACCTCCCACTCCCCTGCAATTTTGCAGGAGAGTTTAATAATAATACATATTATTATTATTATATTAATATAACTAATATTAATAATATATATATATTTATAAATAATTAATATATATATATATAAATTAAAATATAAAAATAATTTATTAATTAATCATATTAATTAATAAATAATTATTAATTATTAATCCAATTAATAATTAATTAACATATATATATTAATCAAATAAATAATTAACACTTAATTATTTATTATAAAATTAGAATCATATTCTAAAACATTTCTCTCGGATAACCTATAGTTTTAATGTACATCTTATGCACATTATTTTGAACCTATAGTTTTAATATGAATCTCATTCATATTAATTTTATTTGAATCTCATTCAAATAATTTCTCTCATAATATATAGTTTTAATTTACAATTAACTATATATTATAATGTATCAATATACATATAATCCCTTAAGTAATTTGAACAATTCAAATTCTTCCAAAAATTTGATCCTCGTTTTACCCGTTATGAGCTAGTAAGGGAACCTAATGGACCTACAGATCTGAAGCTCCAACGATGCAAGATTAATCAGTCAAACTCATTGACCGATTCGTTAACTACGGGTCATTCCACTAAAGACCCGCAGTTGCACTCTTCTCACTGCAGAATGTTTTCGTGTCCATGGATATACGACCATTAATGACGAGTCAATCCTTCACGAGTGCTCGTAACTCAAGTTGGGTCAAATTACCGTTTTACCCCTGAGTTACATCTTACTCCTTAAACACCACTGCTCCTCTAATGAACAACCCGGTTATGGTCCAACCAATAACTGGAAGTCCCTCTCGGTCATTGAGAGGGTGGGGCCCCTTGTTCAAGTCCCGGAGTCAGCATTTAAGGGAACACTCATCTACTCCCCTAAAGTCGGGGAGGAGTGAATTCCATCTTGTGAAGTTATGTTCCCAGCTCCCCACTCGGTCTCGTCCCCAAAATGGTAGGAATGTTGAGTCGGCGACTCAGGCCACTCTCACCCATACAGATCAAAGGACGAGCCCTCACGGTGAGGAGTCCATAACTCACTCAGGATTGAGAATGAGTTGCCTGGTCATCCTAAGAAATAACAACCTATTAGTTAACGGTGTTATATCAAAAGATTGCCTATTTCGTGGTCCGGTCTTATACAAACTCATTGTATAGGATACCCCCACTAGCATGTCTCCACACGAACGACCTGGATCGAGTCATCTGTAACTTTTACAGAGTGTGCCGTATCCATAGTGTTGCCAGGATAAGGTACCCAGCCTTATCCATATACTATAGACCCTTTAGGTTATTCACGGGACATTAACCATTCATATATCAGGGGTATATCAAATATATACCCCGTATATCAACTATATACTCAGTATATATACTGTCCCGATTACATCATAAATAACCTTGGATGTTTAGTTTATTGGATTTTGGACAATGCAAAGCTATGATTCAACAACAAATTTATTGAATAAAACTTTACTAAATAGACATTTGTTTTTACAAAATACAAACTACGAGTTTAGGGCAACATACCCAACATGTTCTTCTTGTTTCACTCGATAAACCCACTTATTTTTCAGTTCGGTTTTTCCTTTAGGCAACTTGACAAGGTCAAAAGTGTAGTTTTCATGCAATGACTTCATTTCATCTTTCATTGCATCAATCCACTCTCTTTTGTGTTCATCTTCTATGACCTCCTCATAACTCTCAGGTTCTCCCCCATAAGTCAATAACACATACTCATCAACTGGATAACGTGTGGAAGAACGCTGATTTCTGGTAGATCTTCTAAGTGAAACCTCTGGAGGAACTTTTGTTTCTGCTGGCTGTTCATGAACATCATCATCTACCTCAACCTATTCTGGACTCTCTACTGTACCATCAAACTGATCATTCTGAACCTCATTCTCAGTTTGCGTAGAAGGTTGTGTCAAAGGAACTGAATCCAAGTCAATCAAATCATCACTGTGCTGAAACTCTGTTTTATCCGTCTTCTCAATATCTTCTATGGTTTGGTCTTCAACAAATACAACATCCCGACTTCTTATGAGCTTCTTCTGTACTGGATCATACAATTTATAACCGAACTCATCTTGGCCATAGCGAAGGAACACACATGGTCGTGTTTGCATCAAGGTTCGATCTCTCATCTTTAGGAACATGTACGAAAGCTTTACACCCAAAGACAAGCAGGTGATTATAGAATATCTCCTTATTTGACCAAATTCTGTCCGGGACTTCAAAATTCAAAGGAACACATGGCGTGAGATTCAAAACATGCACAACTGTGCTTAATGCTTCACCCCAAAACGATCTTGACAATTGTGACTGTGAAAGCAAACATCTCACTCACTCAACTACTGTTTTGTTCATTCTCTCAGCTAGCCCATTCAACTGAGGAATCTTCGGAGTTGTCTTTTGATGTCGAATACCATGACTTCTGCAATATTCATCAAAAGGTCCACAATACTCACCTCCATTATCAGTCCTGATGCACTTCAACTTCTTACCAGTTTCTCTTTTAACAAGGATATGAAACTATTTAAACATTTGCAACACTTGATATTTACTCTTCAACATATAGACCTAACTTTTCCTGGAGTGATCATTTATAAATGTCACAAAATATGAGGAACCTCCAAGTGTTTTTGTCTTCATAGGACCGCATACATCAGAATATATTAAGTCAAATATATTTGGCTTCCTTGAGTGTTGAGACGTCTTAAAGAAAACTCTAGTTTGTTTTCCAGCTAAGCAATGAGCACATCTTTTCAGAGGTGCATTCTTTATACCAGAAAGATGATTTTTCTTGGCTAAAATCATCAATCCCTTCTCACTAATGTGACTGAGTCTCTTATGCCATAATTCAACACTCTTTTCATCATCTACCGTATTTATTGCAGAATCAATAACCATTGCCTACATCAAATACAGTAAGGTACACTTCTCTCCCTTAGCTACAATCATTGAACCTCTAGTAAGCTTCCACTTGCCATTGTAGAAGGCATTGCAGAAACCTTCGTCATCAAGCTAACCTGTGGAAATTAAATTCATTCGAATATCAGGGATATGTTTCACATTCTTTAAAACCAGCGTAGTACCATTCTTGGTCTCCAAGTGCACATCACCAATACCAATGGCTTTTGCTGATCCATCATTGCCCATCCTAACACAGTCGAAATCACCAGATGTGTAGGATGTAAAGAAGTCCCTCCTGGATGTAGCATGAATTGACGCACCACTATCAATTACCCAATTGCTCTACTGTGTAGCTAGATTTATAACATCACCATCAAATAAGATAAGGAAATCCTCAGTGGCTACAACAACTCTATCTACGTCATTACCATCATCATTTTTCTTTTCCTTACCTTTATCATTTTTATTTTCTCTCTTCAGTTGTCGACAATACTTCTTTATATGCCCTTTCATGCCACAATGATAACACTCAACATTGGATAACCGGCCGCTCTTACTTTTGCTTCTCTCTCTACCCTTCGAACCTTTACTCTTACTCCTCCCCCTTCTTTCAATAACAAGAACATCTGACTGTGATGAAGAGCCCTGTGATTTTCTTCTCATCTCCTCATTTAAAACACTGCTTTTCACCATGTCCATACTTATTACTCCATTTGGAGTTGAGTTCGACAACGAAGTTCTGAAAGTCTCCCACGAGTCCGGCAATGTACCAAGAAGCCATAACCCTTGTATCTCATCTTCAAACTTGATTTTCATTCCAGCAAGCTGATTAATGATACCTTGGAATGTATTCAAGTGATCTGACATAGGTGTTCCATCTTGATACTTCAAAGCCATCATTTGCTTTATCAGAAACAATTTATTATTGCCAATTTTCGGGGCATATAACAACTCGAGCTTGTTCCACATAGTCCGTGCATGTGTTTCTTCTCCAATATGATTTAGAATATTTTCTTCTACCCAATGTCTAATAAAGCCACAAACTTTTCTATGACATATTTCCCATTCTAAATCAGTTTTATCTTCAGGCTTCTCAAGTGAAAAAACAGGAAGATAAAAATCCTTCACATATAAAACATCTTCCATCTTCCTTTTCCAAAATTGATAATTTGAGCCATTCAAGGTCACCATTCTACTTGTACTAGTTTCCATTGTTCAACACAAAGCCTAATTAATTTTTAACCTCGCTCTGATATCACTTGTTAGGATAAACACTTAAATTTATGAACCAATTATCCCCTCTTGTGTGAACCTAGTAGGAAATAGCAAGTAAAAATAATAATCCAAACAAGCACAGGACACAAGAAATTTTAACGTGGAAAAGCCCCCTCAATGTGAGGAGTAAAAAACCACGGATCGAAGTCAAAATCTCCACTATAATCAATAATGGGTACACCAAGTTCTCCCTAGAAACAACTAGAGGCATACAATAATAATATCTCGAGACAATAAATCTCGGCAAACAAAAGGAATAAACCGGGGAAGAAAATTAGAAAGATCTCACTTAGAAAGTGGCACCAACTACCCATT
Organism: Momordica charantia; assembly: GCF_013281855.1. Lineage (NCBI taxonomy): Eukaryota > Viridiplantae > Streptophyta > Magnoliopsida > Cucurbitales > Cucurbitaceae > Momordica > Momordica charantia. Next base: position 14,005,326 of record NW_028275167.1, on the reverse strand, counting down.
GTATTTGACTGTAGGCAGCTCCAAAAGAAATCTCCACCGTCCAGATTGAAAACCCTCGTGTTACGAACACGCTGTCAAAATTTCACCTCGATCGGACCACGGATCGACCTCCGATCATGCAAAAAACGTCACTGTACGAAATTAAATTTCTTTTCCTTTTTCTTTTCTTTTTTCTCTCCTCGATCTACGTGCATAGACTTTCCCTCTCTCTCCTTAATATGTGGTTGACTGGTTGCACCTTAATATAAATATATATATATATATATATATAACCCTAAAACATTAATGGCCCATGTGGGCCTTAAAGTTGGGCTTTTCACACGATGTGAAAAATACCCAACAATACGGTCCGTCGTTAAAAGTCCAGGGGTCCTCAAGAAAAACATAGAAATAGCAAAAGAAAGACCCGTTGGATATTGACCAAGATGTTGAAGAAATTGTCACTTGGAGAAAGAAGCCGCAAAGCATCAGATGGCGGGAACACAGTTTCAAAGGAAAATATGGAGAAATCTTAGAAAATAATTGATACTGCAATAAATCCGGGAAAAATTGCTGACAAAAGGAAAGATGAGATTTTGTTTCCAAGTCAGGACGATTTAACTAAGGAAAATCCTCTAAATAAGATTGACTTACCATTTGAGTTGGGAAGGTAAATGGTAACCAACCCATCCTTAATGGCATGCTTTGATGATACCAAGTGGCCTATCAGAGGTCTTGCAACAATGATATCTCAACCACGTAAACTAAACTCTTGGAAGAAGAGTGCCCGTGCAAATTAGAAGTTGACCAATGAAGTAATGGAGGGGTATACGCCTATAGTTGACTCAAAGCGGAAAGGTAGAGTGGAGGAGTTAAGTCCATCCCGAAGAAGATGAAGACACAATTTTATTAGTCAATTAGTACATTAATCTATTTAAATTATAAAATTGAAAATAATGATATGGAAAATTGATGAAAGAAAATATATGAAAAACGAACGAAGGGCAAAAATGTAAAGAAGAGATGCCTTCGACATAGGAATATTGGAAACTCATGTTTCAAAAGGACATCCAAATCGACTCAAATCCCTTCAATATGGGCATCCTAGGACACCCCAGCATCTCGAGATACCTAGGTATTTTACATTACTGTAAAAATAAACGTAGGAATCTAGATGTCCGTCTCACGATAATTTTGAATTCCCATGAAACAAATGGCCTCAAGGTAAATGACTCTGCTTTTGCCTTACGGCTAGGTTGAAAATTTTATATGATGTTTTGAATGACTATATGATGGATGTTGTTTGTGAATTGAATATTATGTGAAATTGTGATGCTGCATTACAAAATGTTTAATTATAGGACCTCATGCATGAAAATAAATGTGAAAATCTTATATATATATATATATATATATATATATATATAACGTTTGTGGCAACTACCTTACTATAATGCACAGACTAGACTGAAATTGAGCACCTAGGTGGGTGATACTTGACTTTGTTGTCTAGGTGCCAACTACCATTAGTTGAGGTAGAGTCTTCATAGGAAACTCACCTATGTATCATAATAAAGTTGGTATTGTCTGTGTTAGGTTGGGTTAATTGCTCACATTGGCCAAAAGGAAAGGAAAAGAAAAAGGAAAAGGAAAAGAGTTTGACTGGTAAAGATTTAGGTTTCATATGTTCATGTTACATTATGTATGTGTATGCATGTTTGATCCCGTTAGCTAGGTTACTTACTGAGGTGTTCGACCTTGTTAGGAGGTCAATACATGTATATATCACAGTGAAACTCAATTATCAAAATTAGGAGGTCAATACATGGTATATATTAATTGAAGAAGTATAAAATATAGGAAGTTAAAAATATGTATACACCAATAACATTGAAGCGTACTAATTACATCACCAATATGTTCTTCCTCCACTACCTTTAGACCCTTTCCTTTTCCATTAACATAAGAGTATCACTAGATTAGTGGTTCTAATTTGTAAATATTACTATTCAACACAAAGATTCCTTAAGTTATTAGGTTCAGGGCCGGCCTCTCCTGAACACAAATTCATTTTCAGGTCAACTTTAGACTGTTTTCTCTTACCTCCCACTAAGTCTCCCCCGTCCTTCTTTTTGCTAGTGTCATTTAATTTCTTATTTTTCCTTTTGTGAATATCCTCAAATTTTGCAGTATTCGTGGTAACCTCCTCTTGTTCCTCCTCTAACCTTAGACCATATTTACTATTTTTATTTGAATTTTAATCCATTTAAATATAGAAAGTAGTTGGACTTACGTAGATATACTTTTTAGATTTGATTTTAAAAGACAAATTCATGTGGTCGGTCCTGTTTATGCAATGATGTGCACAACAGCGTATTTCAGATTGCAGCTCGAACTCGGCCTGCGGACCGACCTGAACACTTGAGCGGACCTGCACAAAAAGGTGAGCACTTCGACGATCAAGTAAGTATAGGTCGGATTCCCAGTTTAGTTCGAGGCTAGAAATCATCATACCTGATCGTGGAGTGAAGTCTTCTACTTATGGGTGGTCGTCCCGCTAATCTCGCAACGGTTATACTCGATAATCTCGGGATTGTCGGTTACGCCCGGTAATCTCGGGACCGACGATTATGCCCGATAATCACGCCGCTGAAAGTAATTCACATCGGCCCCCACCGAGCTTCTCGGTAGGTCGGACCTCGGCCAGGTTCACCTCGGCCCTCATACTTAGCATCTATCAACGCTAGTAGTGGTGATCTCGACCGTCCGAGCTGGGCATGACTCATGAGTCATCTTGGAGCACCAATAGGGGTCCTCCACGTGTCCAGGGTATTCCCTTCCCCAAACATTGGCCCCCTCTCTGTCTGGTCCGATCTCGACCTGGCAGAGAAGTTCATTCGATTTGCTTTGGACGCGTGGCGACTTCCTATTCGTGGGAAAATATAACCGTCGCGGAAGATTTATCGTCGGAATATTCAAATATTCCGACGTTTCGGATCTTAGAGAGGATCCTAGCCGCTCGTTGATTACACGTGTACGGTGGGGAAATTCTTCCGACGGGCTATAAATGCCCCCAATCCTTCAGGTCATACCTTACGTTCCCTGAATTCTTGGAGTTCGATCTGAAGGCAGCTCGAGCCCTTGGTAGGTCAGTCTCTTCCCTCACTTTCGCTTTCGAACGTAGTTGCCATGTCGTCCTCTTTTAGCAGCAACTTAGGATCCGATGAGGACTTAGCTCGTAGGTTAGAGTCCGAGCTCGAGGAGATAGAAAACTTTAGGTTCTCCGATGACGGGGAGGATAGTGACGCCTCCACTTCAGGTCAGGGTTTGGAATACCCTTCTAGGATACCTGAGCACTACCTCGGATCCCTTCGTAGGGGGTTCGCTATCCCTGAGAACATCCTCCTCAGGCTTCCGGAGGAGGGGGAGAGAGCTGACAATCCTCCAGAGGGATGGGTCACTCTCTACTTCAAAATGTTTGAGTACAGCCTCAGACTTCCCCTTCACCCTTTTGTCCAAGAATTTCTCTTCCGGACTGGGTTGGCTCCGGCTCAAGTGGCCCCCAATGGGTGGGGTGTCATTTTCGCTTTGGCCATCCTTTTTTGGCTACGAGATCGGGATAGTGAGGAGGCCGAGCTGTTGGACGTAGACCAGCTCCTCGCGTGCTTCGAAGCGAAAAGGATAGCTAAGAAGCCTGGTCGGTTCTATATGTGTGCAAGGAAAGGCGCAGGCGGTATAGTTAAAGGGCCGACCTCCATCAAGGGATGGGTGAGGAAGTGGTTCTACGCTTCTGGGGAATGGCTCGCAAAGGACGAGTCAGGTCGTTCCTTCTTCGACGTCCCCACTAGGTTTGGGAACCTAGGTATGGAGTAGTTCTGGCTTTTTGTATTTTTCTTTTGTCATTCAGGTCTAACTCGGATTTTGTCTCCGTGCAGTTTCGATCTGACCAGTCCCCGAGCTTACGCAAGCCTCCTTCGACACGTTGAAATATTATAAGGAGCGTTTTCCGAGGGGTAGGAAGGTCGGAACCCTGGTGACCGACGAGCTGCTGCTTGAGCCCGGGCTGCTAGATTACAACCCTGCAGTTCGTCCCATCGAATCCTCAAGGCCGAACTCTGAACTTGGTATGCCGAGCTTGCCTCCCCCTTTTTCCTCTAACCTTGTGATGACCCCTGTTTTTATTTTGCAGCCATGGTTTGCGGATTTGCAAGCAGCGTGAAGCGCAAGTCCAACGGCCGAGCCCATGCTCTTGAGGCCGCCCAGAGTTCGAAACCTACCACCCCTGCCGTGGCAGGGCCTGCCTCGGAAGATCCAGCCCCAGTGATCGAGCTGGAGTCTTCTGGGGGTCCCTCGAGGGAGAAGCGCCCCAGGGATCAGACCGAGGCGGTGGACGCCCTGCCTTTGGGCGAGGAGGTGAGGGAGGAAGCCCCTTTGAGGCGAAGAAGGAAGAAAAAGAAGGCGACTCTCCCCCTCGGAGGTCAGAGCTTGCGGGGTCTTGCCTGCAAGTTTCGCAGATCGGGTGGACGATCCTGCGGCCAGGATGGGCGGGACGTCCGACGTGATGGCACGGTTCAGAGTTCAGCAGTCGAGTGCCGGGGTGAGGGACCAGGTGTCCCGCATTTCGGCTGCAAGTTTGGACCGAAATTTGTGAGCGACCCAGGGTCCGTTCTGCAGAGGACCATTGACTACGCCGCTGAGGTAAAACTGGTGTCCATTTTGGCTCAATTTACCTAACAGGTAGCTCGGTCTAACTTTCTTCTTTGTACCTTTTCTCAGGCGTTTGTTGCTTCCATTCAATCGGCTCTGGCCGTAAAGGCCGAGCTGGATGGGAGGGAAGTTCTGGCAGCGAGGGAGAAAGAGGAGTTCTCTGCTGCCTTGGAGGCTGCTTCCTCCACCATGAAGGATGAGCTGCTGAAGACTCACTCTAAGGTGGAGATTTTGAAGGCCGAGGTGGAGTCCCAGGCCGAGCTGCTGAAGAAGGAAGAGGACAGGCGCAAGGCCCAACTCCGAGCTGCCCACGCTATCACCAGGGGCTTGGAGAAGGAGAAGTTCCAACTCCTGAAGGAGAAGGACGACATGCTCCAGGCGCTTGAAGCGAAGGATAAGGAGCTGGAGCATGCGACTGCCGAGCTGGAGACGGCGAAGGAGCGCGTCAGCAATGGAGTCCTACTGAAGGAATCGTTTAGGCAGCATCCTGACTTCGATGGATTTGCCAAGGACTTCTCTGACGCGGGCTTCAAGTTCCTCATGAAGGGCATTGCTTCCGACATGCCAGACCTTCAGATCGATCTCAGCGGTCTGAAAAGGAGGTATGCCGAGAAGTGGGCGTCTGGGCCTAGCGGCACCCCTGGCCCCCAAGCGCTGGTGGATCGGTATGTCAGAGATCTGGACTCTGACTACTCCGATCTTGAAGAGGACCAGGTCGGCGCCGCACAGGAGGGCACTCCTCAGGCGGACTCTTAGGCGATCATCCTTCATGAGGCTTTTCTCTGTCTCTCTTCTCCTCCTTTTTTGTTTGTAAGTGTCAGGGCAGAGCTGCAAGGTCTATAAGCCTTGGCTCTGCTCTCCATTCAATAAAGAGGCTCTTATTTGTTTCTACTTTGTTATTGGCAACATCTTTTGCTTTTTCTTTGAACTGTCACCTTGCACCCCTCACTTTTGAGGTCGCGCCTTTAATTAAAATAATTTGAAAGTTTGAATTTGAATCTCTGTCTAGCATTCAATGCGTTGCACCAACTCTGGATTTTTTAACATCGCACCTCGTACCCTTAGGCTTCGGAGGATTGAATTTGAACCAACTGCTGGAATGCGACCGTGTGGGAGTCCGTGGCCCCCATTTAATTTCTGGTCGAACTCGGGATCGTGAAATTAAATCACCAATACGTATGTCCCAGGTCGGACTATGCCCTTGACCTCAAACGGGCCCTCCCAGGCCGGATCAAGGGCACCCACATGCGTTTGGACCCTCCTTAAGACCAGATGTCCGACCTGAAAGGCCCGAGGTCGAACGCGGGCATTGTAATGTCTGGCCATTCTGCCCTGATATTCCGCCAGGCGTAGCTGGGCCATTGCTCTTCTTTCTTCCAACAAGTCGAGGTTGAGGAGCAGCTCTTCCTCATTTGTCGTAGGTTCGTAATGTTCTACTCTGTCAGATGGCATACCGATCTCAACCGGGACTACAGTTTCGGAGCCGAAGGCCAGGGAGAACGGGGTTTCACCCGTCGACTCTCGTTGGGTGGTCCGGTACGACCATAGAACCTCTGGTAGCTCCTCGGCCCACCTACCTTTCTTGGAGTCCAGTCTAAGTTTGATGCCTCGCTTGATGATCTTGTTGACTGCCTCCACCTGCCCATTTGCTTGCGGATGTGCGGGGGACGAGCTAAGATGACTTATGCCAAGTTTGCTGCAAAAGTCTTTGAACTTGGCGTTGTCAAACTGCTTCCCATTGTCTGTCACGATGGCCTGCGGTATACCAAAGCGACATATGATATTCGTCCATACGAAGGACGTGACTCTGGATTCCGTTATATGGGAGAGCGCATCGGCCCCGACCCACTTGGTGAAGTAATCCACAGCAACCACAGCGAACTTGGTCTGGCCCTTGCCCAAAGGGAAAGGACCAATGATATCTACCCCCCACTGCGCGAATGGCCACGGGGCCGAGATAGGGGTGAGCAGCTCGGGAGGTTGGTGGATTATGGTTCCGTAGCGTTGGCAATTGTCGCAAGTTCTAACGAACTTCTTGGTGTCCTGGCTGAGGGTCGGCCAATAGTATCCTTGTCGGATCACTTTGGCTGACAGCGATCGGGCGCCTGAGTGATTGCCGCACACTCCTTCGTGGATCTCTCTGAGGACGTACAGGCCCTCTTCAGGGGTTAGGCATCTCAACAGAGGCAGGGAAAAGCCACGTCGGTACAATGCCTCATCTCGGACCACGAACCGAGCTGCCCGCCTTGCCAACTTTCTGCGCTCCTTGGGGTCTTGTGGTCAGTTGCCCCTAATGAAGTCCGCGATCGGGTCCATCCATGAGGATTCTGGAGCGCCGATCTCCATCAGATCTGGCTCTAAGATCGAGGGATTATCTAAGGTCTCGACGGGGACCGACCTGGCCAGGTCGGTCTCGTACGTCGATGCTAACTTGGCCAAGGCATCAGCATTAGAATTTTCTGCTCGCGGAATCCGGCTTACTTCGTAAGTTCGAAACTGGGCGAGGTACGATCTGACCTTGCCCAAATACTTCTCCATTCGGGTGTCTTTGGCTTGGTACTCGTCCTTGATCTGGCTCACAACCAGCTGGGAGTCACTGAAGACCTTAACACAAGAGGCCCCCAATGCTCTAGCGACTCGCAGGCCGGCAATAAATGCTTCATACTCAGCCTCGTTGTTAGAAGTCCGGAAGCCGAACCGCAAGGCATACTCAAATCGCTCGCCCCCTGGTCCGAGCAAGAGGACCCCGGCTCCGCACCCCTTCTCATTGGAGGATCCGTCGACATAGACTGTCCAAGGTAGGTCGGACTCGCTCAGCTCGGAAGGTGGTGTGAGCTCGGCTATGAAATCTGCCGCTGCTTGTCCTTTCAACGCAGTTTTGGGTTCGAACTGGATGTCGTACTCACTTAGCTCTATTGCCCACTTCATTAGGCGTCCAGAAGCTTCCGGCTTATGGAAGATGCTTTTTAGGGGTAAGTTAGTGAGCACCACCACCGTATGGGCTTGGAAGTATGGTCTAAGCCGTCGAACCGAGGTGACCAAAGCGAGAGCCAACTTCTCCATCTGAGGGTATCTAGTCTCGGCTTCGGTCATAGCCTTGCTTGTGTAGTAGACCGGGTTTTGCCACGCTTCCTCTTGCCTGATTAGGGCCGAGCTGACGGCACTGTCAGACACTGCTAAGTACAATTGGAGCTTGTCCCCCGACATGGGCTTGGCGAGCAAAGGTGCCGAACAGAGGTAGCTCTTCAATTGCTGAAACGCTTGCTTGCACTCCGCTGTCCATTCAAACGACCCTTTCTTTCGTAGGATTTTGAAGAAAGGAAGGCACTTATCTGTTGATCTTGAAACAAACCGGCTCACGGCCGCAATCCTGCCATTGAGACACTAAAGCTGCTTCAGCATCTTCGGTGCCTCCATCTCGGTCACGGCTTTAATCTTTTCGGGGTTGGCCTCGATTCCCCGGTTGTTCACCATGAAGCCGAGGAATTTTCCCGAAGAGACTCCAAAGGCACACTTAGCGGGGTTGAGCTTCATTTGATATGCCCTCAGAACCTCGAAGGCTTCGGTCAGATCGGAGAGGTGCGACTTAGACTGCTTGCTCTTGACAAGCATGTCATCCACATACACTTTCATATTCCGGCCGATCTGCTTGGCGAACATTTTGTTCACCATTCTCTGGTAAGTTGCTCCTGCGTTCTTTAACCCGAAGGGCATGACCTTGTAGCAGTACAGACCTTGGTCTGTTATGAAAGCGGTATGACCTTCATCTGAGACATGCATCTTGATTTGGTTGTACCCAGAGTAGGCGTCCATGAAGGTGAGCAGTTCGTGCCCGGCTGTGGCGTCCACGAGCTGATCAATCCTCGGCAGTGGGAAGCAATCTTTCGGGCATGCCTTATTTAAGTTCGTAAAATCTACGCACATTCTCCACTTGCCGTTCGATTTTTTTAACTAATACAACATTGGAGAGCCACTCGGGATACGAAATTTCTCTTATGTATTCAGCTTTCAAAAGTTTGCTAACTTCCTCAACAATTACATCACTCCTCTCCTTGTTTATAGGTCTTCTCTTTTGTTTCACAGGTCGAAATGATGGATCTATGCTGAGGCGATGCGTCATAATTCGCGGGTCAATGCCAGGCATGTCCTCGTGGGACCACGCAAAGACGTCCGAGTTGGATCTGAGGAAGTGGATTAGCTCCTCTCTGTCGGTGGCCCCCAGCTTGGTTCCTATGCTTACCTGCTTCTCGGGACTAAGCAGAGGAACAAGCTCGAGCTCCTCAGTGGGTGCGGCAAACTCCTTCCTCGGCAGGTCGGCCTCGAACTCGAGCGTCTCATCCCTACCGACGAGAGTTTCGAGGGCGCAGACCGATGAGCCTTTGAGTGCGGAGGCATAACACTCCCTCGAAGCGGTCTGTTCTCCTCGGACCGTGCCCACGCCATTGGGGGTGGGATACTTCAAAACTTGATGAAGTGTTGAGGGAATGGCCCGAAATGAGCGGATGATGGGTCTCCCAAAGATGGCGTTATAGGCTGATCTACCGTCAATTACCACGAACTCGACCATTTGAGTGACCCGAGTTCGGTCCTGCCCCAGCGTGACCGGCAAATCGATGCAACCCTCTGGGATGACCGATTCTCCAGAGAACCCAACCAGCGGTGTCGGGCTTTTCTTCAATTGCGACCTCGTCCATCCCAAGGCGAGGTAGGTCGGTAAGGACAGGATGTTGGCGGATGCGCCCCCGTCTACCAGCACTCTCCTGACCACCACATGATCAATCAAGGGAGCAATCACAAGTGCATCATTGTGGGGTAGGTGGACCTCCTCCAAGTCTGCACCGTCGAAGGTGATTGGGCAGGTCGGCCCCTGCTCCCTGATGATGCACACCTCGCGCCTGGCTGCACGGGCTAACTCCTTTCTTTTATGTCCGACTGACCCCCGCTTGGCCCTCCAAAAATGGTATTGATGACCGCAGGTCGGTCAGTGCGCCGGGGCGGCGTCCTTGAACGCTTTCGCTCTTCCTTTTTCTCTGCTGAGCTGGTCCTGGGCTTTCCCACAAATTTCTTGAAGTAGCCATCTTGAATTAGATCCTCAATTTGGCGCTTCAACTCCCAGCAGTCTGACGTGTTATGGCCGTGCTCCCGATGGAAGCGGCAATACTTGTCCTTGCTGCGCCTCTCCGGGGCTCCCCGAAGCTTCTCAGGACGCTTGAGTAGTTTTTCCCTTGCAGACTCCTCGATGTTCGTTAGGATCTCGGAAATTGGAATCGTGGTCGGGGTGAAGCGTTCGTAAGGTCGGCTCCTGGTAGGTCCGTTCTCCGCCCTTTGATACTCAGCTCGGCCGCTGGAAAAGGATCCCTTGTCCTTGGACTTGGGATCTGCCTTTTCCATATCTTTTCCACTTCTGCCCCGGCCGATCTTTCGTTTTGGTAGGCCGGTTTTGGTTCGGAGGAGCTCCTGTCCATCGATGACTTTCTTCGCCTTCTGAAGCACCTCGGCGAACGTGGCCGGGGCCTCCTCTCCAAGTTTCACCGTGAGGGCTTCGTCGGCTAGACCGGTGAGGAAATAGCACATAGCCGAGTCATCGGAGTAGTGTGCGACCTTCAACTGCTCCTCCTGGAATCTGGTGACATATTCCCGCAGCGTCTCACCCTCCTTCTGCCTGATGGTGGCGAGATGGGTCGCTGTCTTTTTGTCATAGTGCCGAGAAGAGAACTGGGCGAGGAACTCCTTTCTCAGCTGAGAGTAGGTCGAGATCGACCTGGCTGGCAGTCTCCGATACCACAATCGCGCGCTGCCAGTAAGCGCGATCTGAAAGGCGCGGCATTTGATTGCGTCTGATGCCGCTTAGAAGTCCATGAGGCCTTCAAAGACCTCAACATAGTCCTTGGGGTCCTTCGTCCCATCATAAGGCTTCACGGTAAGAGCTTTGAACTTCGGAGGGATTGGTGCTTCCAAAACGTCCGAGGTGAAGGGCGATTCTCCCAAGTCGCCATCGTTCAGTGAATCGTCTTTCTGCTCACATTTGGCCTTTAAGGCCTCCACCTGAGCATCGAGCTTGCCCCTCAGCTGGTCGAACTCCTCCCTTGTGATTATCCCTGCGGGATTGTGAGAGGATTCAACCTGCTGGTTGGAGCTCCTGTGTGAGCGGGATGGTGACTGCCCTTTTCGGAGAGACGAGCCTCTCTTTCTGTTGAGATGCTCACGGAGGTCTCCCCTCTGGCGAGTGTACCCCTCGCTCTCGTTGTCTTCGGGACGTTCCTCCTCGGCTGGGCCGAGGTGGGAACCCCTTTGCTTGCGTACGTCCACGCGCGTCACTCGATTTTCAGATCGGGACCCTGCGCCTGCAGCTAGCATCATTTCGTTATACATTTCCTCCATGGAGCGCATTTGTGCGCGCATTGCCTCCATCTCTCTCTGGAGTGCATCAAAGTTCTCGCTTGTTGGAGCCGGGGCTGGACCCCGGGCGCCCTTCTTAGAGGTCTCACCTCGTCCACGGGTGGCTTTGGACGTCCTCGGGTGCGCAGGCGGTAGGGCAGGCGCGGTGATCCGCGCCGACCTGCGGAGGGGTCTTGTGGCTAAGCCGTCGTGACCTTGCCCCTCTACCGCTGCTGCTCCGACCTCCCTCTGGTGGGCATCGCTGGCAGCTAGGGTCCTTCGGTCCGCCGTATTGGTCGAGTTTGCGGGTTGAACCATCTTCGTTCGCGCAATGGTTTAAAAAGATTGAGATGACTTAGATTGTCGATTCCCACAGACGGCGCCAAATGTTTATGCAATGATGTGCACAACAGCGTATTTCGGATTGCAGCTCGAACTCGGCCTGCGGACCGACCTGAACACTTGAGCGGACCTGCACAAAAAGGTGAGCACTCCGACGATCAAGTCAGTATAGGTCGGATTCCCAGTTTAGTTCGAGGCTAGAAATCATCGTACCTGATCGTGGAGTGAAGTCCTCTACTTATGGGTGGTAGTCCCGCTAATCTCGCAACGGTTATACTCGGTAATCTCGGGATTGTCGGTTACGCCCGGTAATCTCGGGACCGACGATTATGCCCGATAATCACGCCGCTGAAAGTAATTCGCATCGGCCCCCACCGAGCTTCCCGGTAGGTCGGACCTCGGCTAGGTTCACCTCGGCCCTCATACTTAGCATCTATCAACGCTAGTAGTGGTGATCTCGGCCGTCCGAGCTGGGCATGACTCATGAGTCATCTTGGAGCACCAGTAGGGGTCCTCCACGTGTCCAGGGTATTCCCTTCCCCAAACAGGTCCCATGTATACTTTTTATTTTAAGAATCTCCCTAAATTACAGGAAGGCAAAAAACGAGTTTTTAAACTTTTCTTTTGTTCCCTTCCCATCGTTCAAAGTCCCAAAATCAGAACAAAAAGATTGCTGGACTTGCAGTGGTCTACCGGTCGACGTTGACGATGGCAGATCGAGTTGCAAATCACAACAGATCTGGGCGGTCGACGACGGTAGACAGCAGATCTGAGTGACGAGCGATGGGCGATAGTAGATTTGGGCAGCAGTGGAACTCGCGGCTATGGTGGAACTCGTTCGAGATCGTCGGTGGACGCGCGACTGGTGTAAGATGGGAGAAGCCGACACCGGACATGAATGGGAGAAGCCGATGGTGTAAGACAGAAGAAGCTAACACTAGACGTGGGGCGCGCGGACGGTAGATGGGGGAGTTCCAACAACGTGAGTGCTGAACGTTGGAGGAGTCATTAAAAGACTGACCAGCGGCTACAAGGAGGGGGTTGTAGAGAACTGGAGGTGGAGATGTGGGCCAAAAAGGAGGGGTTGCTGCAATAAGGAGAAATCCTAGACTCCTTTTCTTCAACACACAAGGTTATAGGATGCTAGGTTTTCTTAAATTTCCGTAGAAATATTCATATTTACCCCTTCCTATTCAGGAATTTTAGATTTTAAATCTATAAATTTAAAAATCTACCTTTAACAAAATTTGAGTAATTCTAAAATCTATTTTCAAAATACAGAGTAGCAATTTTAAATTAGATTTAGGTTGTTTAAATTTGATTGTTTTATTAGATATAGTTGATTCCCTACGATTAAGGTTGATGTTTTTGCTCTTCGTTTTGTTAAATAATTCCCTAAAATTAAGGATATACACCTAATTTGTTACGGGATATATTGGTCTAAAATATTTATTCGGATTAAAAAACCCACTTTGTCATTTATGCCAGATATGTTTGCATCTTTTTTACAGACTAACCTTAAGATTTAGCCCAAATTAGATTTGACCTGCTTTTTAAAACTAAATTTATCTAGCCTTTTGCCAATGTTAGCATACACAAAATTACTTTTTTGGCCACGTTGAAAACTCTCGTTAAAATTCTTGCTCTTGCTTCCCTCTATCGCAATTCTCGCTCTCGTGCCTCTCCCTCCATCGCTCTTGTCCTCTACTCCTCTCCATCTCTCGCTCTTGCTCATATCCTCTTCTCTCCATCTCTCACTCTCGCTCATCTTCTCGCTCTCGCTTGTATCCCTCATTCACATTATCACTCTTCTCTCCCTCCCTCACGCTCGCTCACAATCTCCCTCACTCTCGTCTTGGTCGTGTTTGGGTGATGGGACTCTGTTTACTTTTATTTTTGTGGTCTTACTCTCCCCAAATTTTTAAAAATTCATTGTCATGATTTTTTTCAAAAACCATAGATTTGTCAATGATAGGTATGCGTTTAATGTTGCTTGATTTTTCTTCTTTGTTCACAATCTTCAATTGATGATGAATCTCAAGCTCTAACAATACGGCATCATATAAAATTTCCACGAGTTATAAATCCAAGATAATTTGTTAATTGGGGAGAACTTCAGTAGTCAGAAATGTAATTTCACATGATGGCTGACACTAGTAAACGGATAAAAAAAACCTATTTTGAAAAAGTAGGTCAAATATAATTTAAAAAAACAGAACTGCATTTCATAATTATTTCATGTTCCTTCTTTTTTATTGAAAAAAAAAAATAATTCAACACATGTTTACTCTTTCTTGTTTTCTAAAATCTTAAATTAAAAACATAAAATTTTTATATAAATATTAATTTTTTGAACAAATATCAAAATTAATTTTTAAATTAAGTATGCAAATATTTTATGTTACATTTCTTTTTTAATATTTATTATTCATTTTGTAAGTCAAGAATGATAAAATAATGTCTTTTATTTATGTTTGGGAGAAAAGAAACAAAAAACCAGAAACCAAAACTTGATTGCTTATAAAATTTCTACACAATTTTAGAAACATTTCTTAAAAATAAGAAACGAGAAATAAAGAACAATAACCAAATAAGCAATCACATTTCTCAAGAACTAAAAACGAGAAATAAGAAAAAAATATGGAAACATTATTGTACGACCAATTTAAGGGCATCTCATTATACCCTGTAAATCAAACAGTATAATATGATGAAATATTCTTAAGCATGAAATCATACAACATTACATTCTAAGACCAAACATGAAACTTTATCAACTGGTTAGAATAGTAATAGAGCTAGAGATAAGAACCTACCTTTAGTCTTTCAATCAAACCACCCTACATACAAGTCATGGAGACACACTAATGAAGTGATTCAAAAATGCTGAAGGCATCATTTTCAACCACTCCGATTACGTTACGGTCCAAAATTGGAGTTTGTCTTGCACCCCTTCCCTCTGAAGTCTGATTTGAATCCAACTCCTATCAATAAGCCGAGAGGTAGTTATGGGTAGACGATAGACAACAAAATCAACGTTTATCCTATAACAGTGCACCTGAGAATTAGACGGTGAGGGACGCGCCGTTATCTGCTGTGGTAAGATTGAGAATCATTGTAGCTGCCTTCAAAGCCCTAATACAATGAAGAGAGAAAACTAGTACGAGCATCAGCTATATTTCCAATTTAACATCTTAAAGCTTCATATAAGTCTAATAATCAAGAGCAATTACGTATATTCGTTCTGTCATGCTAAACAATACTGTAAATCTTGGTATGTTCAACAGAAAAAATTCAGTACTTGCCACAAAGTATCTCTATTAGTTATCCTTCTAGCAATACTTAAAACATTATTGATACCTATTCTTGGGAGGATAGGTGGTTTGGGAATCGACCTTTCTGTTCTTTATTCCCTTGCCTTTACCTGCTGTCTTCTATGAAGGGTCGTTCGGTGGCTTCAGTTTTGCCTAGAGGCAATGAGTCCTCCCTTTTTCTTGGTTTCATCTTCCTTTGCCCGATAAGGAGATGGAGGATTTCGTGGCCTTGTTAGCCTGATTGGGGGGACTTTGTTGTTAATCTGGGGAGGAGCGATGTTCAACTGGTCTCCTAACCGTTTAGAGGATTTTACCGTAAATCCTTTTTTTCGTGTCTAGCGGACCCCATCCTCTGGGCTTTCACTGCTCTGTTTTTTATTCACTTTGGAAGGTTAAAATTCCAAAGAAGATTACATTTTTTGCCTGACAGGTCTTACGTGATAGGGTTAATACTTTGGACCTCAGCTTAACATTCCCCTTACTTTCTACCGTTCACAAGCAATCAGACTGGAAAAATAAGAAAAAGTAATGGAGCAATATTCATCTCTTTTTGCTTCCAGAGTGAACCAGGCATATGAACATATATTAGAGCAAATAAATCACCATACCATGCATCAGGAGCCTGGTACAAAGAAGCTGAATCACCAAAGCATGAGGCAAGCATGTCTGTGTTTATAACTCCGGGATTTAGCGCAACAATTGCCATTCCCTCTGGCAACTCTTTAGCCACTGATCTGGTCAGACCCTCAATGGCCCATTTTGAAGCACAGTAGGGCGCAACCTACAACAAATTTTAAAAATATCAGCTTACTGCCTTCTTCCATCCTCTACTTGACAGTCTATAGTTGGTATACACAATTTCCCTTTCGTGGATCCATTTTATATCCGTAAAAGTTCATCATAATCATTTTACGTTGATAGAGTTCATGTACTTGAACAGGAAAAAAAATGCAGCTTGTCACGTAGGAGAAACTGATAGAACGCAAGCTCAATAAATTCTATCACTTGCAGCAGACACCACATGAACTGATGAACATGCTCAACTGTTTTCGTTCCCACCTAAAATTGGAAATTCCAATAAAAGTAAAAAACCCTGTCTAAACTTCAACCAAAGTTTTTACACATTCCCTTTCTTTTTTTCTCTTCCTTTCCTAAGGTCAAAAATATAGTGAACGGACATCGGACGCAATCCATCGTCAAGCTAATAGGACTTGCAAGGCAAAACACGTGTAAAAGGATTTATGCCTCATATGCAGTACAATCCCAAGATGACAATTGGATTACAGTTTAAAAGAGGAAACATAGAATAACCCTTTCTAAAAGCAAGATAAATTTCAGATTGCAAATTTCAATTTACCAGGGCAGCACCAGATCTTCCCCACCCAGATGACATATTAACAATAACTCCTTTCTTGCTTGAAATCATAAGTGGGATGAAGTGACGCAATACGTTTACGGTCCCTTTGACATTTGTCTCAAGGACAGTATCAAACTCATCAGGAGGAACCTCCCAGATCTTGGAGTTCTTGTTAATTGTACCTGCATTATTTACTGGCAACAACCAGTCAAATTTCAGTTCAGTTTCACATATAGATAAAATCTCCCGAAATGCAAAACAGAAGAGTTTGTAGGCGGCAAGTAACTGCTTAGCACCATTAATTTCGACTGAGCTATTATAGTTGAGTTAAACACATAGAAACAGTCTAAAACAGCCGAAGAGGCACAGCATGTGCATGACTCTATCATTGTAAAGTTACACTAGTTAAAATTTCATGACCTAGGGTACTAGAATCAGTTGCAACGTCACAGACTAGGCATCCATCGAAGAATTTGCTAACAATATAACGTAACAAAGACTCTTGAATATGCTAGAATAGAGGAGAGAAGGAACAATTACAAAGGTGTAAATAAGTAGTTTACCCTGCCTAAATGTAAATTAATTAGAATTGGGTAACTTTTACCTTTGACCGTTTGATGAATTCTAGAAGGGCAAATTTCTCATATTTCTTGCATTTTATATTTTTAATTTTTTTAAAGAGAACTCTGATCCTCTTCTCCTACTAATAATATTTTCTACAAATTAACATATCCTATGTTTTCTGAGAAAAAGGAAGAACATGGGCATGGAAAGCTCTCCCAACTCCTCATTTTCCTATCTCCAGCAAACAAAAATTGCATGATGACTTTCATTCCAAAGCTCTAGAAAAATTGGGC
Source organism: Momordica charantia (assembly GCF_013281855.1). NCBI lineage: Eukaryota > Viridiplantae > Streptophyta > Magnoliopsida > Cucurbitales > Cucurbitaceae > Momordica > Momordica charantia. The sequence continues at coordinate 13,988,392 of NW_028275167.1, read as the reverse complement.
AGGGAATAAATTCACAAATTTGGCCTTTTTCCTAAAAGAATGACCATTGGCTGTCTGTTCCACAAGGTGCAAGGAGAGAAATGGCTCTCTCATTTGCAGACACACGAAACACACACCAATGCTCAGTCCTACTGGTCTTATTAGGTGTTAATTTTCCACTTGCCCATTGCCTCATTGGCCAAATGCCAAGAACCACACTTCATTTTGTGAATTATTGACACCCAAACCCAGTTCCCCTCTCTCAACAAATACAGAAAGCAAGAACACCTGAATGAACATGCAATTCTAAGAAATCCCAAACAAGAATCCGCAGTTGTCGGTGAAAAAAAGAAAATACCAATGATATCAGGAACGCCCTTCCTTTCAACGACAAGGCGCGCCAAGTGTTCAACGCTGGCATTGGACCTCTGCAAGCCACAATTGCTGAGAAACAGAGATGGGAATTTAGGGGAAATGAAGGAATTGAATGAATGCTAACCACATCGGCGGGGAGGAGGAAATGGGAGTCGGGGGAAGGGGAGATGAGTTCGGATTGGAGAGAATCGAGTTGATGCTGAGACCGAGAGCAGCCAATCACGGTGTGGCCACGCTTTGAGAGCTCAACGGCAAGGGCTCGGCCGAGTCCTTTGCTGACGCCGGTGATGAGGACGGTCCGCGAGTGCGCACCCGCTCCTAATCCCTTCACTCCCTGCATCCCTGTTTTACTCCTTATTCTCAACCCTGATGGTCCAGCCTTTCTCCTACTTCGTGTTTTTGTTTTTGTTTTTGTTTTTTTTCCTACTTCCTATTTTAAGAAATTTATTCGTCAAATTATACAAAATGCACTAGGTTTGAATTATGTCTCTAAGTTTTATTTTAACTCTCTTAGTCTCTAGTCTAAGTTTGAGGCCACACTTACAGATTTTTTTAGACTTAAATACAAAAGATACCATTTAGTAAAATAATATATCTTTTTTTTTTTTTGAGAAAAGTAAAATAATATAAAGTAAAATTAAAAATTATTATAATTAATTATTTTTTCAATAAAAAAATCTCATAACATCCTTTTTAATAAACGCAATTTTAAATTAGTTACAAATACATAAGAGTATTTTGGTAATCATCATATGTCTGATTACGATTCGAGATGGAAGCAAATACCATGAATTGGTTTCTGATTCCGATTTAAGATAATTTCAAGTAAACAACATCAATGGAATAATATTCCGATTCATTTTCATTAGGATTCAATTCCATTACGATTCATGGTAAGTAAATGGGGCTTGAGTGTGTTGGGAAGCTTGAGACTGTAAATCCTGTATTTGAGGTGAATGTGTAACATGAAATTGGGTAGCCAATCTTTGAGGTGCATGAATGTATTTGAGATGAATGTGTAATATGAAATTTGGTAGCCTTTGGGATGCATGAATAACCTGAGTTTTGAGTTATTTGAATTTTTTTTCTTCATTTCTTTTTGAATTATTTACCCCTTTATAATATGGGTATTTCATTTTAAATTTGCTATTTCATAATTCAATTTATTTATTTTCTTTTATTCATCGACCACCATGCATTCTCAAATTTAAATTCAATCAAACTGTTCACAATAATTTAGAACGAAGTTTCACATTGCATGTAATTTAAAAAATATGTTGATTTGACCTACATAAAAAAATACATTGTCTAGATTATTTCTAAATGATAAGTTAAAAATAACACTTCATATATTTATGATGCTTTAATATGACTCAGTTCAAAATGAATATCATACTCATGCTTTTGCTTTGCGTATGGTAAATTTGAAAATCAAATAACTTTTTTCACGCTAATAGACACACATCTCCTTTTTCACACTCGCAGCCCCACATCTCCTTTTTGAATACTGCTCCCCCCAAATTTCATCGGCCGCTGCCTCCACCATTTCAATTTGCCCCTCGGTGCCCAGTCGAACTCAGTCCGCCGTCACTGACCCCGATACGCCGCCAACCCCGTAGTGCCCGTCCACTTTCCGGCAATTTTCTTCCGCGGCAGTCTCACTCGATTAGTGGAAGGTAAGTCCGGTAGTCTTTTTGTTATGATATTTGAGATCTTGAACGATGAAAAACGAACAAAAATTAAGCTTACAAAGTTGTTTTTGGCCATTCTGTATTTTAGAGATATTTTCCACATGAGTGTGTCATTTAGAATCGAATCTGAGAAGTATATCTACTTAATTCGAACAACTTTCTATATTTAAATAGATTAAAATATAAATAAAATAATAGGTATGGTGAAGGTTAGAGGAGAATTAGAATAGTGGTGAACTAATTAAATACAAAAACGTGATTAATTAATAAAATAGTGCTCATTGATCCTAACTACTATTGAAAATTTGTAAATTTATTAGTTTTTGAAAAAAAATATTTTTATATTTTTATTTATTTATCAACAATTTAATAGTAAACGTGAAAAGGAAACGAATTTCTAATCTTGTTCTGCTGCCCTCTATTCCAAATTGTATTAGTTAGTTGATTAGCTCTGGAGCTTCCACTCTCCTTACATACTCCTTTTTCTAATTAAGATTTCCCATCCAATCCACTATATTCATTTTAAAAAAATATTTTTATAATTGAGCTACGTACATGTATTAACCCTCTAATTTTGATAATTGAATTACATACGTACATGTATTGATCTTCTAATTTTAATAATTTTCCAATTAGTAGATTCATGTATTGACCTTCTAATTTTGATAATTCTTCAATTAGTATATTCATGTATTGACCTCATAATTTTGATAGATAATATATACAGACCTTTTAATTTTGATAATTGAGTTGTAGAGTGATATATACATGTATTGACCTTCTAATTTTAATAATTTTTCAATTAGTAGATTCATGTATTGACCTACTAATTTTGATAATCTTTCAATCAGTATATTCATGTATTGTAATGATATATACATGTATCATTACATACATGTATTGATGTTATAATTTTGATAATTCTTCAATTATATACATGTTTAAATTAATTCAAATTCAAAATAAAATAATTTAAATAATTTAATTGGTGCTAATATATTTAGAAAATAACCTAAAATCCCTTGTAGGAAAATGAATTTGATCTCAAATCAATTTTGTTAGGGGCAACTAGATGAATAACTAAATTAAATAGTTTGATTTGAAAAATAGTTAAAATAATCAGATATAAGAAAAATAGCTAAATAACAGTTAGAACTGAACTACGTGATTTTATGTAGACAAATTTACCCTCCCATCAAAATAGGTAAGTTTATCCTACCATTACCCCTATAAATTCGTGATGAAACCACACTTCAATAAATGTGTAATGCACCTAAATTGTAGGAAAGAAGACAATGAATGGAAATTATAGAGTTCAAAAATTTTAAATAATATATAGATTTCAAAATTTCCAAATTTGTAAGATAAATCTGTTGAATACTTTGAAATAAAAAAAAAGATTGAATCAAAGTGTAAAATAAACTAAAAAAAATGTAAAATCAAATTAGAAAAGTGGAAAAATAAAGATTGAAGCCGTAAAGTACTGTTTTTAAAATTATAGATGGAGTAGTTGAAGATTAGTACCATATTAGGATCCATTATGGAAGGGAAGGCAACTCAAATGACTCCTTCTCACTTTTGCCCTTAACTCATTCTTCTCACACTTGCCCTAACTCTTCCTTCCTAAAATCAAATAAAATTTGATTCAATCAAGTCTCAAGCCCCTCAAGCCTCGTGCGCCTCAAGCTTTCGGTGTCCATCTTTGGCGTACACAATCTTCGACATCCCTCTTCCCACTCTTGCCAGAACCTAAATAACCTCCTTCGGGTAAGCTTTTGGTGTCCCTCTTGGGGTAGACAATCTCCTAGCTTCGTAATCTCTGATTCTTCTAGTTGAAATCAAAATCCCTTGATTTCAATGGTGGATAGCTTTAGGCAAAATCCCTTGAAATCAAAAATTGAAATTCTAGGTGATTGTGTGATTTCAATTTTGAAGCTTCAATTGAAATCCTGTGTGATTTCAAATTGGGTACAAAATCCTAATTTTAGATTCTGGCATTCCTTCGGCAAAATTCCTTGAAGCTTTCGGGTACAAAATCACTTGAAATAAAAAAATTGAAATCATCCATTGGCGTTCCTTCTCAAATCCTCCTTCTAAAATCCTCCAAATTTCGACGTTCCTCCTTCAAGGGAAAGTAGTCGACTGTTTTTGTTTTTAATCGATTGTTTTGTAATACTCCAAACCTCATTGTTTTTGTTATCAACAAGGTTATTCATCGATCGATTTTGAATGTTGTTTAAATAAATGAGGTTTAAATAATTGACCGTTTGTTAGCAACCTCCAATATTCAAGGGATTTTGTTGGACACAACTTGTTTTTAGGACACCTTGTAGATATGGTCAGTTGGGGAGATTATATTGAAAATATAGTTTAGATTAAATAATAAATAATAAAAATCGATCATATCTCTCCTTAGGTAAATATTAATATATGTTTCCTTGATTGCTAATATGCATTTTTTATTTTGTTGGTTTTGGTTACCTTTTTGTCATATTTTATGGATTGATCTTTGTTCTGATTTAGTGATAAAGAAAGATTATGTGATGCAAAATATGACTATTTTCTGCAGATTCTTTCGAGTAATGTTTCAGTAACTCGATGACTAATTCTCATATATCAAGAATTAAAATGAGGCTTCTTAGAATGCAATGATCGTGGTATATTAGTCATGAATGTTGATGGACAGGGATAACTCTATAGAATCCTATATCTACCCCGTTGTATTGACGTCTCTTGCTTATTTTGTGAGATCACCTCTAGTAGCCATATATTTACACATCCATCGTATCTCTCCTTATATTAATATATGTTTCCTTGATTGCTAATATGCATTTTTGATTTTGTTGGTTTTGGTTACCTTTTTGTCATATTTTGCATTGATATTTGTTCCGATTTAGTGATAAAGAAAGATTATGTGATGCAAAATATGACTATTTTCTGCAGATAGTTTTCAATCTATTTTCGGCGTCTGAACTTTCACTACTCCCGTAGATAGTGTTATATACGGGGTCAGTATCTACAACTATGCCGTAGTCGCTGCACCTAACATCCGCCAACAGGGATATGACCCACGCCGCGTCCCTATCTACTAACAGCCTCATAATTATCGACTTGCCAGTACCATTTCTGAAAAGTGAAAGACGTGTAATTTTTTTCATTCTAAAAAATGAAGATCTCTAGAGATACATCCACAGAGTTGTTGTAGGGTGGAATCAAATGGAATTGAAACGTGCCTTGTAATGAACCTTTGATAATTGTTGTGCTCCTCCCAACTAAAATCGTCGCTAACAATGATCGCATAATGTTCCTGTGTTGATTGATTTAATTCTTGAAAAAATGTGGTGGGGATTACACCTTGTATAAGAATATTAAAGAAACATTGTATTTAAGGTTGCTGATTACAGTGGAATGTTCAAACCAATTAGTTAGGTTTGTTTGAAAAAATTACACATTTTAAACTTGTTTGAATCATATATGTAGATTTGGTGGTTTGAATTTTGTGGAAAGATTTTAGGAATTATATAGATTTTGTAGTTAAGGGTGATTTCAATATTAAGTATGATATAGGTAGATTTTGTGGTTTAAATTTTGTGGAAAGATTTTAGGGATTATGTAGATTTTGTAGTTAAGGTGGTTTCAATATTAACTCGATAACATTGCTAGTTTAGGAGAGATTTAAGGGAATGTAGTGGGTAAAATGGGGAAAGACTGCAAGGGAAATATGCATGAAATGTGTGGAGGGATAGATAAGGAATTATACAACTCTCCTAAAATATAAGAAACCAACTTTGGCCATGCCATGTAATTTAGAAAAACTTTGGCCATTTTGCTTAACGATAACCTGTAGCCATTCCTAAGTAATAAAGTTTGTTAGGTGGTTGAAAATGAGAATGACCAAGGTGACATGGTCAAGGGCAAAGTTGGAAAATCACCTTATTTTTTTAAAAATTTCTAAAATATGATTTAGCCATTTGTGTAAAATTTAGAACTAATGGTCATTTTTTAAAATAGGTGTCCAAGTTTAGCTACCCACCTAAATTATCCTATACTTTTTAACCCAATTCAATTGTTCGAATTGTAAATTATTAAACCAAAACAACTCTTATTAAATAATAAATCCAACTCAATCCGATCATAAAATATCTGAGATGATTCAATTCGGGTTATTCGGGTCACTTATTTAATGTATTTTATTACCAAAAAGTTAATAATAATATATTAAATATTTATTTATATATTGTCTAACATGAATCCAAGATCTGTAAGTCACTTTTTTATTTATATGGTGAAAAGATACACTCAAAAAACTTTTAAAAGTGTTTTTTAAGCCGTGGTAGAATAAATAACCTATAAAGAATTATTGAATGAAATAAAATTAATATAACTATATATAATTTTATGGTGCGTAAAAGAAACAGTTTTATAATTAATAATAATGTGTATCCATGGAGTTAAATAGTAAAATACTATTAAATCCATGAGAATGTGGAGGATGTCAAGGGTTCTTGATACCATGCTCCAAATAAGGGTTCGGCTTGTGATGCCAAACCCACTCCATTTCAACCCCTTCCCCAAACATCCCCATAATTTTTCAAATTATTACAAATTAATTTGACCTCTCCCTCAAAATAAAGACTTTTGACATGCAATAAGTTGTAAAAATGACAATATACACTTAGCACATGTATCATGTTTCAATCATGTTCTTGAATTTTGGAGATGTTTTAATTATGCCTATGTCGTTAATATGAGTATAGCTCAATGATAATTGGCATCTACCTCTTCTTTGAGGTTGGAAGTTTAAATCCCATGCCCCTAAATTGTTGTAGGAAAAAAAATGCCTATGTCATTTCAAAAGGTCATTGAAGGAGCACTTATAGATGACAAACTAATTAGTTGCCAATATTGCCCAACACCATTTTATATTTGCAAATAGAGAAAAAAGAGAGAGAAAAAAAAGTCTAGCTAAACTCTGACTCACCGAAAATGCTAGAGTAGCTTGGAAATTGGCAGTAGTTTCTTCCTCCAAATGTCTCAATCCTACACATCTAGCACTGATATATGTTGATTAGTGATACACCAGGGTAAAAAGAGAATTATAAGTAAATTCAAGGACTTCCGTAGCAAAAATAACATCTCAGTTCATCTCGATTTAGTTTAGAATTAGCTTTGTTCATCATTTTCTTTAGTTTCTACGGTTTTAGAGTTCTTAGTTCTTTAGAGTTCTTAGTTCATCACCTTTTTCATTTATTTAGGTTGAACTCTTGTATTACATTTCTTTACTGCTTTCCTCTGCATCTTCTCTTGTATTTCGTTTATTTCATTTCTAAACACTTTATAGCGAATTTTATCTCCCTTCAAGTTCGAAAGAGAAGAAGATTAAGCTAGGGCTCATTGTTACTTTGAATTCTTTTGTTAAACTTCAATTTCTCAATGACAAATATTTCGCTTATTTCCTTGATTACATTATGTACTAAATTAATTTTCAACCTCTCTGTGAGAAATACCATAAGAAAATTCATTAACAATATAACACGAGAAAAAAGCTCCAGGTAGCACCTGATGCTACTGCTTAACTCTTCAATATGTTTTCTCAAGCGATTTCTTAAGTTTGCGGTTAAGAAGTTTTGCTAAGCTGAAGCCTAATATTGAATGAGTTACATGAAGTGTTTAATAGGGAGTTAATATGGGATTTAGCTTAGACATAAGTACATAAAATGTGATCCTAGACATAGGTCCTCTAACCCATAAAAGAAGATGAGTTGGTAGTGATTTCTAGGTTGTAATCATGCATAGACATAGGATGAGTGGTTGTCATGGGCTTTGAAGCAGCCAAACACAGTTTGTGAAAAAGAGTAAGAATTTAGTTTTCACTAGAAGTCAGAAAAGCGTCTGATGCATTTTTCATTCTTGTGTTGTTTCTTTCAAAACTAAGACAGAAAGAGAGGGATTGTCCTTAATCAGTAGCTTGATATTTTTAAAACCAAATTACTATTCATCAACTATTTTTACCAATAAACATCTATTATAATTTGAAAATCTTCACAATAGTCTTTTTGAATTAAAGTCCTTATGGACTTGAACTCGTAATACCAATTCCCTGTATTACTTGTGGCAGTGTGCGCTTGCATGCAACATCTTATCCATTAAGGTAGAGGTGCAACATGTCCATCAGTGGAGCTCACTATTGTTTGGATGTTAAAGTCGAAGGCTAATTCTGACTGTTTGACCCTTGAATGAGTGATTTGGTCCTAGGGGCAAGGCTAAAGCATCTTGGTTCATATCATCTTCTCCTCCTTTTGAAGCATTCGCCCTAGAATCACAATCGTCACCTACATCAAAATGATAAAGTCAAATACATTAAAAGTAGCACTCACGCCATACTTACCTTGGACGGCAATTTTTGATAGGCATTGTCATTGATTTTCTTCAACACTTGGAAAGGTCCATCTCCCCTTGGGTTTAACTTAGAATCTTGCTTATGTGGGAATCTTTCCTTTCGAAAGTGAATTCATACCCAATCTCCCTCCTTGAATACCATAAGCTTACAGTGCTGATTGACTATCGTAGCTACTTTGGTGTTTTGTTTCTCGATCTTTTCCTCGACCTCTTTATGTAGCTTCCGAATGGCCATTGCCTTTTTCTCAGCTTGAAGATTCACAACCTTGTTAGAAAGCAAAGATAACAAATCAAGCGGTGATAAGGGATTAAATCAATAAACAATCTCAAAAGGAATACATTTAGTGACACTATGGACAAATCTATTATATGGAAATTCAATAAATGGTAAAGAATCCTCCCCAGTTTTTATATTTCTTCTATCAATTATATCCCTAAGAATTTTAACCATTGTTCTATTAACTACATCAGTTTGTTCATTAGTTTGAGGATGACATGTAGTGGAGTAAACTAATTTAGTACCTAGTTTTCCCCACAAGTAAAGGTGCATTACACAACTTATCTTTCCACTCATTAAAGGCGTATTCTTGAGATTTACCCCACTTAAATTTCATATTTTTCGTAATAAGCATTAAGTGGTGCAGCTATGGAACTAAAGTCTCTAATAAATTGCCTATAGAAACTAACTAGTCCATGAAAGCTCCTAATCTCACTAGCATTCTTAGGTGTGGGCCACTCCTTAATGACTTTAGCTTTCTCAGTGTCAACCTCCACTCCTTGTTTAGATATAACAAATCCTATCCTTTCTATACAACAATTACACTTTTTAGGATTAGCATAAAGTTTTTCCTTTTTAAGTACAATTAGAACATACCTAACATGCTGAACATGATCCTCTAGTGTCTTAGAATATATCAAAATGTAATAAAAATAAACCACAAAATCGTCATGATGAACTCTTCTGTTAAGCTGTTAAGGCCTACCAAGGAGCATATCACCTACATGCATCGGTAACATATCACATAGTACTTTATCCTCATATCTCTCAATTTCAAAAGGGACCTTCACCTACGTAATCAACTTAAAATTCACCATAATTATTAAGCCACTATAGTTTATAGGGTTGCGCGTGGGGTTTAGTACCTAGGCTCAATCGTGAAACCAAGCTAAAACTTACTACATTTGTACAACTCCCAATATCAATCACTACAGTATAATGTATTATTTGTACAAGGAAATGTGTATAAAATAAGTTCTCGCTTGGATCCTCCAAGTTGTCTTCCCTCATGTATATACTGAGAGCCCTCCTAATGATTAAGGATAAGTATGCAATATCTTCCATTTCTTCCTTACTACCTAGGTCATTTATGAACTCATCCTTTCTTCATCTACCTCATTCGCATGCGTTACTATCTCTCATTCTCTAAGGATCATGGTATTCTTATTATGACATTCCCGACTTATGTTTCCCACCCCATGACATTTCCAACATTTAAAATCTCGACTCCTACACATGGCTGTGTCCGTTTTAGGTTTGGATTTGGATGAGGCCTTTCCCTTATCTTTAGGCTTTTCACTACCTACCTTAAGTTTGACGTTAGTTGATTTGCTATCCCTTTTTCAAGAAGAAGATGAGTTCGAAAAAGGTTTCTTAGTAGTGTACCTCGATTTGTTGCCTCTGAATTTGCTTTTCAATTTTTAGTGTACCAACTTCTCCATATCCACATACATTTGGAAATCAACACGATCAACCACTTATATGTTTAAGCCATTGAGAAATCGTGCCATGGTGTTCTCCTCATCTTCATCTATATCCATTCCTTCCATCAATGTTTCCATCTCTTTATAATATCCTTCAACACTCTTGCCTTTTTCGGTGAAGAGCTTGAAGTTTTTGTGCACAATCTCTCAAGTAGTATGGGGGTATGAAGCACTTCCTCATACGCTCATTCAATTCCAACCATGTTTCCACCCCACCTCATTGTCATCTTCTTCTTCTAGAACACACTATATCCCACCAAATCTATGCATAACTCTTAAAATGTGTAGCAGAGGTAGTTACCTTTTTCTCTTTTATGAGGTTGTTACCATAAAATATATGCTCAACTTCTTGTTTTCATTCTTAATAATATTCTGGGTTAGAGGTGGTGTGAATAAAATATAGATCAATTGATCCTCCTATAAGTTATTCAAGAAGGAATTATTTGATTTTTTTCTTTCTACAAGTTAAAAGCAGATAAGTAAGTAACAATAGTAAAAGAATAGGAGATAAGGATAGAAAAGCTTAACACCACAGAGATTGTACTCCTTTTCACATATTGCCACAACCACTCAAATCTCTTTTCTTTGGATTGCATGCAAATGAATAAAAGCCTAAACCACCTCTTTATACGGACTTTTAAGCATAATACAAAGCCTAAACGAAAAAGGACTCGAAAAACCAATACTAGGGGGATTCGAAGTCGTTAACGCTGCGACATCGAGGCATTGTGATCGGCACCTAAGCCCTCGGCTTCAGCCCTCCTGGCCCACATGTGTTTTGTAATTTTATTTTTCCTCCCATTTTGGCTCATTAACCCAACAATCTCCAACTTGGAGACAAAACATCGATCTTGTCTTCCAATATAACAACAATATATGATCATCTTGGAATAACTCTAAGTCTTATTCTGAAACATTTTTTATGATATTATTGAAAACTTCAAGGCTTCTTCTGCATGTTTAAACATTTGTAGAACAAAATATCAGAAATCACTGCTCCTATCTGTGTTTGACCTAAGGTCGAGCAATCTACGTGGCCTTGTCTCCCAAATATAAAAAACACAGCCACATGCTCCCACTGAAACTAAGTGGTGATATTTTAAGCTTTCTTCTTTATTCTCAAACATTGATTCTTGAAGAAAGAACTTCTCAATGCTGATTTGACAACTCTATTCAAGCCTGTTGACAAAATTCAAATTCCATTATTTACCGTAGCACCTACTAGGTTCATCTACTCTGATGCAACTGTTTGCTTATGCGACTTCATCAATTCACCAATCCGTCTGAAAACTGGGGATAATCTCTTATTACCTAAAGAACCTGGATTGATGGCAGATCCTCTTGATATGTTTTGGTCATCATTGTTGCTAGCTTAGCCCCAACTCTTTGGACACAATCTGCAACTTACACCTAGTTTCAATGATCCTTCTACAATACTCAATCGCGGCGTGTCAACTATAGATCTTCTGTGGCCAACTGCCACCAACTTGGATCCTTTAGTGAACTTCCACTTGTTTCCACCAAACTCACTCTAATAAACATCATCATCTAGCTTTCCTGTAGAGATAAGATTCATTTTGATACTAGGTACATATTTGATATCTTGCAATAATAACTCAGTCCCACTATTGGTCTTCAAACGAAAATTTCCAATCCCTTTAGTCTTGGAAGGTTTTCCATTCCCCATTGTAACATGGCCGGATTGCCTCTTTTGAAAGATGTGAATAATCTCCTACTTGAAGATATGTGTACTAAAGTTGCGCTGTCAATTATCCACTTTGATGACTGATTTCCTGTTTTTGTGTTGCTCTCAACACAAACGAAGGCATCGTCCATAATTGTATTTACCTCCAGCATATATTTTTTAAGATCCTCCTTTAATATCCTATAGTTTTTCTTGATATAGTCCTTTTTGTAGTAGTGAAAGCATCCGATCTTCCAATTTTTTTTGCTATACTTTGTATGCCTATTGTCAAATACAACATTCTTTTCACCTTCTTTAACAATCAATATTGAGTCTTGTTTGGAAGTAGACTCTTTTCCACTCTCCCTCCTACAAATTTCTTTAGCAATTGCTACATCACAAATTTCTTAATATTTCAGAGATTTGTCTCCTAATGAGTTGGACACAGCGATATTCATCGTTTCCAAACATTTAGGTAAAGATGTTAGCATCATAATAACATTCACTTTGTCATTAAAAGCAATCTTAACTGATGATAATTGATTGATTAAATTTGTAACCTCATTTATGAGGGAATTGAAAAAAGTATTCTCTTCCATGCGAATTTTAAAAAATCCCCTTACGGGATATATCTTAGTATTAGCTGAGGGTTTGTTGTACATGTTTGTAAATGCATTCATCAAACCTATTGCTGTCATTCATTTGCCACGAGACTTGCAACATTCATTGACAAGAATAATCTGATAATGGTAAATGCTTGTGTGATAATGAAGAAGTAGAATTGAAGAAAGGAAGGAGTAGGATAACAACACGATTATAGTGGTTTAGCCATGGGTGGCCTACATCCACTTTCGCAAGGTAAGCTCTGTTCTTTATTCAATCTCTGAATGATGTATAAGGGTACTGCTCTCTAATTTTCTGATACAACTCTCTTGGATTTTATGCCTTATTCTCTTGTTTTATATCTATTACATTTTTTACCTAACAGATTTGGGAGAATTGACTTAACTTAAAGTTACAGTTGCTAAAACACAAATTAGTTATCCTTGTAGACTTCAGCTAATTGACACATTGGATTAGAATAGGGGCATAAAGTTTACAAATCTCCCTCTTGACCTTGAGAATATAATAGTGTGTAAAGGTGCAATTTTGCTCAAGACCTTGCTATAGACTTTTGGAACCTCTGATATCAGCCGATACCTACTCTCAGTAGGTCACATAGATATGTTATTATTGAACTTGTTAACGGTTTTGTTAATATATCGGCCAGATTGTTGCTTGAGGGTATCTTTTCTAACTTGATGGTATTGCTAATTACCATATCTCTCAGATAATGGTAATTAACATCTATGTGTTTAGTACGATCGTGATACAGGGGATTTTTCGAAAGTGCCAAAGCACTTTGGCTATCGCAGTAGACTTTAGGTACTGATTCTTCACCCAATATTTCATAATCAGTTCATTTAACCAAATAGCCTCTTTGACTACATAGTCACCAGGGAAGGTATTGCTGTGGACCCGGCCAAGGTGGAGGCGGTTAGTGGTTGGCCAAAGCCTCGCACAGTGATCGAAATCCGCAGTTTTCTCGGCCTAGCCGGCTATTATAGAAGGTTCGTCCAGGATTTCTCTCGGGTGGCGGCACCGTTGACTCAGTTAACCCGCAAGAATGCCACGTTCAATTGGAGTGACGAATGTGAGAAAAGCTTCCAAGAACTGAAGGAGCGTTTGGTCACGACCCCAGTGTTAACAGTACTGAATGGGTAGGGAAGTTTGGTGGTGTACAGTGACGCTTCACGAAGGGGTTTAGGTTGCGTTCTGATGCAGCAGGGAAAAGTCATTGCCTATGCCTCACGTCAGTTAAAGGTACACGAGCTTAACTATCTCACCCATGACTTGGAGCTTGCTGCGGTAGTATTCGCCTTGAAGATATGGAGACACTACCTTTATGGGGAAAAGATTCAAATCTTCACTGATCACCAAAGTTTAAAATATTTCTTCACTCAGAAAGAACTTAACCTAAGGCAGCGGAGGTGGTTAGAACTGGTAAAAGACTACGACTGCGAGATCAATTACCATCCGGGTAAGGCAAACGTGGTGGCCGATGCACTTAGTAGAAGAGCAGCAAGCGTAGCTCCTCTGGTAGTACCTCCTGGACCAGTGTTAGATGAGTTGGACCGTTCTGAGGTGGAGTTAGCGGTAGAAGATGTTTCGGCAGTGCTAGCTCAACTCTCGGTCAAACCTACCCTAAGACAACGAATCATCGCTGCACAAAAGGGAGACTCCAGTCTGAGCAAGGGTTTCGTGATGCTGGGCCAAAGAGATTTTTCCCTTTCGGAAGATAAGGCCCTGCTCTATCAGGGGAGAGTGTGCGTACCAAGAGATTTTCCTTTAAGGAGGGATTTACTAACCGAGGCTCATAATACCTCATTCTCGGTGCATCTTGGGAGTACCAAGATGTATAGAGATCTTAAGAGACACTATTGCTGGCACAATATGAAGCGTGAGATTGCTCAGTTTGTTAGTAGCTGTTTGACGTGCCAACAGGTGAAAGCCTCCAGACAGAGGCCCGTCGGGTTGTTGCAACCTTTAAGTATACCGGTGTGGAAATGGGATGACGTAGCCGTGGACTTCATTACAGGGTTGTCGAGAACGGCTAAAGGTTTCACAGTGATTTGGGTGATTGTGGATCGCTTAACAAAGTCTGCACATTTCATACCAGGCACAGCCACGTATTCAGTAGAAAGGTGGGCGGAACTTTATCTGCATGAAATAGTTAGACTCCATGGCATACTAGTGACCATAGTGTCAGATCGGGACTCCCGTTTCACGTCAACGTTTTGGCGGAGTTTACATAAAGCTCTGGGGACACGACTCGATTTCAGTACAGCGTTCCACCCCAGACCGATGGTCAGACCAAGCGTCTGAACCAGGTTCTGGAAGATATGTTGAGGGCTTGCACATTGGACTTCGGTGGTTCTTGGGACAAACACCTGTACTTATCAGAGTTTGCATGCAACAACAGTTATCAGGCGACCATTGACATGGCCCCATATGAAGCATTGTATGGGAAAAAGTGTAGGTCGCCGGTGCATTGGGATGAGGTCGGTGAGAGAGTCCTGTTGGGACCAGAATTGGTACAAGAAACTAATGGTGCCATCCAAAAGATTAGAGCAAGAATGCAGACGGCCCAAAGCAGATAGAGGAGTTATGCTGATATTAGGCGAAGAGCATTGGAATTTGATGTCGGTGACCATGTTTTCCTTCGTGTGGCACCGGTGAAGGGAGTCCTACGTTTTGGTAAGAAGGGGAAACTCAGTCCAAGATTTATTGGTCCTTTTGAGATCTTGGAGCGCATCGGACCGGTCGCTTACCGGTTGGCTTTGCCACCGTCGTTGAGCGCAGTGCATAACGTGTTCCATGTGTCCATGTTGAGGAAATACGTCCATGACCCTTCCCACGTCTTGGATTACGAACCACTGCAGGTAGATGAAACATTGTGCTATAAAGAAGTACCCATTGGGATCGTAGCAAGAGAGACCAAAGTGCTGCGGAACCGGGTGATTGATTTGGTGAAGGTCTTGTGGAGGAACCATCAAATAGAAGAGGCTACCTGGGAGAGAGAAGACGAAATCAGGGCCCATTATCCTGAATTGTTCTAGCAACGAACTTTCGAGGACGAAAGTTTTTGAAGGGGGGAAGTCTGTAACGCCCCGCGTTACTCAGGTTCGCTTGCCCCGAGTTTCGGGAAATTTTATAACAAAATAGATTTGATTTATTTATTGATTTATTTATTTATTTCATTTTTATTTTATTTGATTAATCAGTGATCTTTATTTAATTTAAGTGTGACATCTTGGCTAGTGTGTATTGTTACAGATTTAGTGGTGAGTTAGTAGCGTGTAGTTATTTATTAAGTTATGGTTTAGTACGGATTCCGCTATGTGACACTTCTTCTGGGCCATTGGACCAACTACGAAATTATATTATTGGTTTTGTTAACAATGAGTGATTGGGTAAGTGGACCTTACACAAAAGAAACTAGCCCAAGTGAGTTGTATGTTTCAAAACAAAAGAAAAGGGGGAATTAAAACAAAAAAACTCTAGCCCATCTTGTTCTCCTTCCACTTCTTCTTCCTCCCTTCCCTTTCTTGTTGAAGCCGCCAGCCCCCCCCCCTCATCCGAATTTCTTCCTCCGACGAAGTAGCATCGACGACGGCTCCTTCCGGCGGACAGCAGCAGGCGGCGCGACAGGCAGCAGCGGGTGCGACTCCGAGCAGCAGCGGCGTGCGACTCCGGGCAGCGGCGGCGCGCGGCGTTGGCAGCAGCAGGCGCGGGGCGTCGGGCAACAGCAGGCGGCGGCGGTGCACGTGGGTGCTGGTTTTGTGGTGTCTTCTCTCCGATTCGACAAGCCCCAACGACCTCGAACAGCTTAGATCCGTGAAGTGCGGCAAGTTTCTTTGACCCACCTTTGTTCGAAGTTAATTTTGGGATACCCACTCATAAGCGAAGTTGTTTTGTGGTAACAGACATCAAAATGAAGACGTTGGAAGTCGTTTCGGCGCATTCCTCTGCTGTAAAAACGTGGACAGCAGCTTTTTGTGGTGTTCGGCGATTTCCCTCATCCGTTCGAAGCCCGATTTACGCTACCCACACCTTTGCAAGCTAGATCTAAGTTACCCACACCTACACGAAGTCGTTTTTGTGGTAATGAGCCCTTTGAACTCCCTTAGAGTTGATTTCGGAGGCTGAATCGTAGATATAACTTGCTGTTTTTTTTCCTGTTTTTATGCTTAGGTGTGAGATCGACGCAAGATTTAGGGACGTGGTTGTGTAAGTAGCACCAGGGGGCCAGTGTGTGCGTTATTTAGCGTTAACGGAATGGTTTTGATGCTGTTTTTCTTGTTAAAATAATTTAATTGAGCATGTAGGGATTGTTAGTTTTGATTTGTGAATTTCTAGTGATCTTGTTGCCGTCTTTCTATTATTGAACACTTTTGAGGAAACATGCTTCCTGTTCTTATTGTCGTAGGTGACTAGTAGGTTCTGAATTGTTGTAGTTAGAAGTAACTGGCTCATGACGTTTTGCAAATGTGATGTAAATGAAATGCTCGAGTTGTTAAACTGATAATTTAGTTTATATTGTTCTAGTTGTGAGCTGTTGGGTGTATTTTGTTTATTACGAGGAAAAGCATGCTTGTAAACGGTGCTGTGAATTAGAATGTGGGAAATTTACCTGTAGGTGGTCATGGGAGGGTTAGTGAAGTGGTGAAGGGTGAAGGGTAAAGGGACGGGTTGGTAGTCCGTTAACTATAGGTGTTCTGACCTGAAAATGCATACAAATCGCTTGGAGGTTCAAAGCCTTGAGTAGTGGCCTTGGGAATAAATGGCAAGGCCGAACGTCAAATTTCTGTAAATGAGTATTGGGGTCTTGGGGATAAATGTCAAGGACCAATACGCTGGGAAGTCATCGGTACCTTGGGATAAACGGCAAGGACCGGTGCACAGTTCAGGCCTTGGGAATAAATGGCAAGGCCGAACGTCAAGTTTCTGTAGAGCAGTATTGAGGCCTTGGGGATAAATGTCAAGGGTCAATGCGACTCGAGGAGTTAGGCTTGAGGGATTAAAGTAGAGTGATGCTTGCGAAGTAGTGGTGCTAGGCCTTGGGAATAAATGGCAAGGTCGAACATCAAGTACTGTAAAAGGAGGGGGTGCGGTAACTTGGGAATAAATGTCAAGAGCCGTCATGCCTCGAGAAGTTAAGCGGGAGTAACACAGGGGGGTGTAGAGGAAGGTTTAGTACTATGAGACAAGGGCTAGTGAATCATGGGTTGTAGTCTTGGTAGTTCCGACGCATGGTTGTTGTATGTAAATGTCAAGTTATTGTTCGCTATCTCTCGCTACCTATTTAATTGCCTTGCTATCATTTTATTCTATATGCCGTGACTGTGAGCATCATTTTTGCGCTAGTTAGGAAGTGTTACTTACGGAGTACCTTACGTACTCACCCCCTTTTTTTTTTACCCTTATATGTTTTCAGGTGTGAACAGGGTCGACCGCGGTGATGACGTGGAGAGGGTTTGACCGAGGAGGGATCACTAGCCTAGTTAGTGAGGATAGAGGGAAGGGTCGTTTGGTATGAGTAGCATTGAGATTTATGTTATTCCTAGGTGTGGACCGAGGAGAAATTTTGTATTCTTTAGAACTACTTTATTTGTTATGGATGTTGCTGGTAAACGCGTCACTGTTGTCGTTGGAGTTTAGGTGTACGGTTGTTTTATTTATTTAAGAATTTTTGCCACTGAGGTGGATATGAGATGTTTTTGTTTTTAAATTGCCCACGGAGGGCGAAGTCCTGACAGTTTATAACATTTATATTTCTGGTGGAACGTATGGGAGTTGAAGCTTTATTTCATTTAAATTATTTCCCAGGGAGTTGCTTATCTCGTGTTTAGAGTTAAGGCTAGCCAGGTGAATTATTTAGCGTTGCCTAAGATGATATATATATAACATCCTGGGGCGTTACATCAACATAGCCTATTATGTAATCTATGTTAGAAATCACCCTTGGAGTATCTCAATCTTTGGTTAATGCTGCCTTTTATGTATCTGATTACGCATTTTGTTGCTTCCCAATGAGGTTTACCTGGGTTACTCAGAACTCTATTGATAATACTCATGGCTTGAGCTATGTTTGGCATTGTGCAAGTCATCCCATACATAAGACTTCCTACGATATTTGAGTACGGGACCTTTGCCATTTCTTTTGTTTCTTGTTCAGTTTGAGGTGAATGAGACTTGGATAGTTCAAAATGTTGTGCTAACGATACAAAAACTATTTTTGCTTGTTCTAGGCTGAATCTTTTAATGATTTTCTCAAATTAATCACTCTGGGTGATAAACAAACTGCTTGCATCTCTATTCCTCTTTATTTTCATCCCAAGGATTTTGTTTGCAGGGTCAATATCTTTCATTTCAAATTCTTTGCTCAATTGTAGCTTCAAGGTGTTGATCTTACTAATTGTTTGGGATGAAATTAACGTCATCCACATATAATAACAGAAATATAGAAGTAGTATGTGAGATGTGCTTTATATAAATGCAACTATTGAATTTGCTTCGACTGAAGCCACAATTAATTATGAAACAATCAAAACGCTTGTACCACTGTCTTGGGGATTGCTTTAACCCATAAAATGACCTAGCTAGCATGCAAACTAGATGTTCTTCATTTTATTTAATAAAACCAGGCAGTGGGTTCATGTATATATTTTCATCTAAGTCTCCATGTAGGAAGACAATTGTGACATCCATTTGCTCCAACTCTAAGTTTAAATAGGCAGCCAAGAACAATAACACTATAATGGAAGAGTGTCTTACTACAAGTGATAAAACTTCATTCTAATCCACACCATATTCTTGTGTGAATCCCTTTGCTACTAGCCTTGCCTTATATATTGGTTCTTTTTCACCTTTGATGATAGATTTAATCTTGTAGATCCATTTGCAATCTACAAGTTTATGGCCTTCTGGTTTTTCCACTAATTTCCAAGTTTCATTCTTTTTTAGTGAAGTAAGTTCGTCTTTCATTGCTCTTTGCCATTGTTGCCTTTTACTTGATTTCATAGCATCATTAAATGAGATAGGCTCAGCTGCTTCTAATTCATCATAGCTATATAAGGCATATGCTGCAGAATCTACTAAATCAACATTACAATGTACATATTCATACCTGGATGGAGGTCTTATAGTTCGTTTCTGCCTATCCTTTGTCAATTGGTAATTTGAGGTTAGGATTTGTTGTCACTTGAGGTTTTGGTTGAGGCAGCTACTGACCAACCTCAGTTGTTTCAGAATTTCCAATGCTAGGCAAATTTGTTTATTCTGAAACTGACTCTATGTGAGGTTGATCCTATAGACATTGAAGTTTCTAGCTCAATTTCGTAGGAATTCTGACCATTCTCTTCTTTTAACTTTTGGTGAGTATCTTCTTTTTTAGCCCAAGGCATTTTTGTTTCATCAAAATTGACATCTAGACTAACAATGCATTTTTGTCCACCGGGTTGTAGGAGCCATAATTTGTATCCTTTTATGTCTTTTGGATATTCTAAGAAAATATACTTTTGAGATCTTGAATCTAGCTTATCATTTTTGATATGTGCATAGGCTGCACGCCCAAATATTCTAAGATGCTTAAGGCTAGGAGGCTTCCAAATCCAAATTTCTTGTGGAGTCTTGAAATTTAGAGCTAATGATGGACTTCTATTGATCAAGTAAGCAGTAGTGCTTACGGCTTCTCCCCATAAATACTTTTGTAACTTAGCATTCCCTAACATACATCGGACTCTTTCAAGAATTGTCCTATTGAATCTCTTAGCTAATCCATTTTTTTTTTGGGTATAAGGGATTGTTAGATGCCTTTGTATGCCTGCCTCTTTACACAGCTGATTGAAATTGTCATTTAAAAACTCAAGTCCATGGTTAGTACGAATATATTTAATCTTTTTCCCAATTTGATTTTCAACGAGTGTTTTCCACTACTCAAATGTTTCAAACACCTCCATCTTATTCTTTAAAGTGAACACCCAACAATGCTAAGGAAATAACGAGCTCCACCAAGTGTTTGAACCCTAGCTGGCCCCCAAAGATCAAAATGAATATAATATAGGATATCTTTAGTTGAGTGAACTGACCTGTTGAACTTTACTCTTGTTGATTTACCAACTTTGTAGTTTTCATAGAAAGGAAGATTGTTAGGTTTGGTTTATCTCAACAATCCTTGCTTGAATAGCTCTACCAACCCTCTTTCACTAACATGAGCTAGTCTTTAGTGCCACAATTCTACTTCCTTGTTTGTTTTTGAGTCTGCTACATTTAAAGAACCTGTAAATGTGTGTCCATTCATAACATATAGTCCATTCATGAGAGTTCCAGACATTTTTAGCAATGATCCTTTAAAGATCTTCAATGTGCCTCCCCTGAATTGTACTTGTAACCTGATTTATCCAATATTCCTAAGGAGATCAAATTTCGCTTTAGATCAGGAACAAATCTTACTGAAGAAAGGATTTTGTGTGTTCCATTCGAGAGAACTAAACGCACTAAGCCCACACATTTGATCGAACATTGCCGATTGTTTCCCATGAGAACCTTTCCACACTCTTCTTCATTTAAATTTTGAAAATAGTAGATTCTGTGATCATAAGTACTTCTACTGAATCAAATTCCTGATGCACATTTGTTGATTGTTTCTAAAATCAGTTCTCCCTCTGGCCAAGAGTGCTCCAGATTCTTTCTTAATGTTATGATTTTCTAAGTCTCTGGATTGAAGTGCATCAGTAACTAAATTTAATGTCAGGGAGTCTCTTCCATATTTGATAGTGTACTTAATTTCCCTATAGCTTTCTGGCAGCGAATTTAAGAGGATTATTTCCTGATTTTTCATCATCTAGTTTTCCCCAATATTAGTTAAATCTAGACATATTTTGACAAAGTCATCTAAATTTTCATCTAGATTCTTGGTAGCGTCCATACGAAAGCCAAAAAAATTTTATTTTAATAAATCTTGCTAGATAGAGACTTACTGAGATATATCGTTTTGATCTTTGTCCATAATACTTTTGTTGTTTCTATCTCGTTTACTTGACGAAGAACGCTGTAAAAAAGATAAAGCTGTTTCATCCATTTCTTGCTTCTTTTCTGTAGTGAGCATTTCTGATAATTTTTCATCACGAATTTTGGCAACCTTTTGCTAAATGAGAAGTGCTTTCAAATTCTTTCTCCACAAACTGAAATTTCCCTTGCCATCAAAATTTTCAAGTTCAAACTTGGCAACCATTCTCGAATTTCTTAAGTTTTGTAGCCTAAGTTTTGTAGCCTATCCAAGAATTTTGGAATTCTGAGAATTTTGTGTCCTTTTGGCAAAAAACAGAGTACCCACTGACGTTCTTGATTTTATCGAACAAAACCTTCTTTCCAAGTAGAATTCTTCCAAGATCATGAATGCTCTGATACCATTTATGATAATGAAGAAGAATAATTGAATAAAGGAAAGAAGAGGCTAACAACACAATTATAGTGGTTTAACCATGGGTGGCCTACATCGACTTTTGCAAGGTGAGCTCTTGATAAGGCAACCCTAATTCTCAGCTTAATGATCTAAGCTTTTGTTGAGCAAGAACCCTTGAATCAAAGAAATTAACACCTCCTTAAACAAGTTAGAATCAACCAAGAGAAAGGCTAGAAATTGATTACCTCTATGATCAAAGATCTAGAAGCAAGAATGGAAATCTTGTTCTAGAATGAGTCACTCCACAATCAAACTTGATCAAGGCTGGATTGAATGACTCAAAATGCAATCTATCACAAGAATTGCAAGAAACCTTAGAAATGGCAATGAGATTTTTAAAGAAAATGTCTCTTGAGAGATCAAATTTCATTCAGCTAAAATCTGTCTTTTACATAGCTTGGATGAGGCTTTTTATAGCCATTTATATGAGTGAAACCCCCAACCCTTCACTTTCCAAAATAAAACCCATAAGTAGTAATGACCACAATTGGTCTACTTAATAACTTCCCAGAATTGAACTCTAAAGTTGAAATCAAAATTTGGAAGACCAAAAACTCAAAAATTACAAGCAAAATTTGATGACTTAGAAACAACAAATGAATCCTTAAAATGTTGGCACAACGTCAATCTTGCAAACGTTGACCTTCACAACATCGTCCTCTCTTGGATTATTTTGCAGCATATGAAATAAAGGTTGAACTGAGCCTATCCAATTTTGTAGGTGAATAAGGAATGCTTGTTGAAGCTTCTTAGCCTTAGCTCGTGTAATAGGTCCAGTGGAGACATGCGGGACACCATTATTCTTATCAGCTCTGTTCTTTATTCAATCTCTAAATGATGTATAAGGGTACTGCTCCCTAATTTTCTGATATAATTCCCTTGGATTTTAAGTCATATTCTCATGTTTTTTATCTATTACAATTTGTACATAACAGATTTGAGAGAATTGACTTAACTGAAAGTTACAGCTGCTAAAATAGAAATTAGTTATCCTTGTACAGCTAATTGACACATTGTATTAGAACAGGGGCATAAAGTTTAGAGCTTGTTCGACCATCTCTTCCCAATCTACATATTTCATCCCTGCTAGTTAATCTTTTAAAGCCTTTTGCAACTTCTCGCAAGTCACGAAATCGTTAATTGTATATTCCAATATTCGAAATTGGCCACATCAAACTTCATGGTTCCTTCAAAACTTGAATTCTCTAAGAAATAAGAGAAAGGGATAGAAAAGCTAAATACCACATGAATTATACTAGTTCGCCCCAATCTTGGAACTAGGTCCAGTCTTCTGCAAAAGCAGGTTCTACTATAATTAGTAATATTACAGTGAAGTTCTCACTCGAGATATCACTATACAATGACTCTATTACATCTAAGTACTCTAACAATGGCTATCTAGAACACATAATTGAAAGCACCGTCACTAAACCCATGGATACAGACTCATTTTCACACACTGCCCTGTAACCACTCAAATCTCTTTTCTTTGGATTATTTACAAATGCATAGAAGCTCCAAACCATATATTTATAACGACTTCTAAGCCTAATACAAAAAAACCTAAACAAAAGAACTCGGAAAACTAATACTAGGTGGATTCGAAGTTGTATCGCTGCAATGCTGCCTTCTCGGCAACTCGCCTGCTGTAGCAGCGTCTTCTAGATTCGTAGCACTGCAATGACGTCGCGTTGGGGCGGGTGTTTAGGAATTGTGGTTTTGGTCCTTCGAGCTCGGGTGTTCTATAATTCTGTTCGTACGGTCTGTTCTGGCTCCATTAACCCAGTAGGAAATGCCATGGAACTTGAGAAATTTAACCTTAATGATGCCATAACCCTAATCTCCATTGTTGTTTTCTGATATGAACATACAACAGAATCCAAATGAATAAAAGTTAATACAAGCCAATAAGAGTCTACTCTTATATGGTCAAGTCAAGCACCTTCAAATCTCATCCAAATAAGTTAAAGTTGGTCAAAATTGAGTCAAAATTCACCCATCATTTATTATGGACGGGATTTAATTATTTGGTGGGTTTTTTATTTCTAATCTTTTCATTTCCTTAAGCTTTTCATATTCTAGGCTATTTATTCACTTGTCTATTAAATTCTGGTAAGTTATGAACCTTTCCCTTTGCTCGAGACTCTTCATATGGTTGGCTAAGTGGCTATATAAAGTCATGTTTGTGGCCTTCGTAAAAGGAGAATAGAATTGAGATATAATGAAATGAGCCTTTGAGCCTTTCTTTTAGCCAAGAGCTAATGTACTTTGCAATCTTGTGATAGCTTGCATGTTTAACATCATTCAAGTGAGACTTGATCTATCTTGCTTGTGGAGTGATTCAGATCTCAAACAAGGAAAAATTTTTCTTGCCTTGAGATATTTGATTATTAAGGTAATCCGGTTTTTACTTTCCTTGGGTTGATTCCTTAATTGGTTTTGGGGTTTTTTGGATTGTGTTTTATGGGTCTTGTTTGTTAGCAAGATTCTTAGATTCAACTCTAGAGGGTTTCTTAACATTTCTCTCCTCCCTTGTTGCCTTCTATTTCGGAAAAGTTTTATTCCTCTCAAGCCTCAACATTCTCCTCTTCTAGGTACTATAACCTCTGACTCCTCATCGTTATCTTCTTACCCTGAGTCTTCGTCTTCTTCTAAAACTTCTTCAGGTTGTCTTCTTTCTTGAGATTTATCCCTAGCTTGAAATCTTTGTTCCATCATGTCGAACATCTCATTTATCATGGTCTCCACGTTTTGAATGACTCTTGCAAAGAGCTATTCTTGTGGTTCCATCCCTTCTACGTCTACATTAATAGGTCAAGCTCCTAAGTTTGACATCATTGCAAAAGAGAATACAATTAAAAGAAAAGTTTACCTCACAATTCATTCCCTCACGTGTTTCACTCAATTCATGTGGTTTGCTTGTGTTTACACTCTAAAATGGATGCTTTCTCACAAGGATGCAATCTCACTCGATTGTAGGGCGATGAACCAAGAGTTTTGCAATCAAGAAGTTAAGGAAGCAAACAACTAAGAATTCAAATAGGAATAATTTTAAAGTGTCAAACTCATGTAAAAAACAAGTAAAATTGAAAAAAAATAATAATAATACAATAAGAATAAAGAATCTAATATTCAAGATCGAACAAATAGGATGAGAAACAATGAACAACAAGATAATTATAATTAAGAATATAAGATTCAAAATTCAAAGAATTATGGAAGATGAACAAAGAAAAGCAAACAGTGAGACAAAAATTCATTAAACAAGGAAAGAATGAGAATAGAATGTAATTAAACACAAACTTTCCCAAATTTTCCCAACTTCTGTTGGAATTATGGAGCCAAATCGACATTAGGATGAGTTGGGTCGAGGCAAAATGAATGGAGGAAAATGAGGAGGAACGAAAAATGGATTCAATGCTGCAGAAGCCCAATTGGTCGATGCACTGTGACGAAAAATCACTTGTTAGTAAAATTACTTACCAAGAAACTTTTCCCTTCCACAGTTCTTCAGTGTAAAACACAATCAACCACAATAATAAGAGATAGTAAGGAAAGCATAGAAACGATATAGAATTTATACTAGTTCAGCCAACTATAGGCTACATCCAGTCTTCCACAACAACAGATTTTACTATGATATTGGGATAAGCAATGGGCAATACAATAATCTCTCAAATCTAGAGGTCTCGACAAAAGTCACATAGCTTCTAGGAAGTACAACAATACGATCCTAGGAAACAGGAATGAAAAACCTCACAATACTCATGAGAACTGACTGCCGACTTCGCTTTACAATCCTTGGATCTTGACCTTCTTCCTCTGCCAAAACACTATTGCCATGCCTTTGTTTGTGCCCCAACATAACTCATGACCGTTCTCTAAATATTGCAATGCCACAATTAAAAAAAATCCTAAATAAAACGATCATATATATGGCATAATCATCGTAGCGTTGAGATGCTACGAACTCCATAGTTCCAACAAGATGCGCGTTTTTTGCGGCAGAGTCGCGGCGCTGCACTTTCAGCTAGTTGACATTCTAAAGCACCCAATCCAATTTTCATTCCTCTTCATTTTCCTCCATTGATTTTGCCTCAACCCGACTCATCCTGACTCGTTTCGATGTTGATTTGGCTCCATAATCCCAACACTTCTACTTTTTGACAAGATAGTCTTTACAAACATAGAGGTCAAAAACTTGGGTGGTTCTCCGAGGGTGATTTTGAAAATTGCATAGGTTGGAAAAAAAATATTCATGTGCTTCCAAATGATAGAATTCACCTCTTTAATGCTTCCAAGGAATCACTGTTGTTCGAATTCGCAAGTGTACGAGTTGTCACATGTAATATAGAAGTAAGTAAAGTATCGTCTCCACAGGAAATGAATGATTACTAATTACCAAATTATCCACTTCAATTTCATATGAATGTTGAACATTTAATGGTAGTGAAATGAAGTAATTATAAAAGAATGTAGTTCAATAACCGAAGAAAATAACACAACTATCAAGAGTCAACAGTAATTTCAAGCGGATTAAACTATAGAGTATGACTTCACCGATATCGTCATTTAACTCTTCCTACTACTTTATTAGAAACTTTTCTGAACAATGGTTGTTGGTGGATTCTACCCTATTTACTCGACATTCTTTCTCAAGCAATGACGATTTTCTTCAAAAAGTATAGTATCTATAACTCCATGACTACTCTGAAAATTCAAATATTTAAGCACGTAGAACCCAAAAACTATGCCACAAAATTCACAAGAATATCTCTATCTCTTGTTTATTTTGGGAGAACTATTCAAATCTAGTCAATAATCTTGTTTCTCAACCTCGATTTATGACAAGGAATCAATGTAAAGAATGACTAAATCTAAACAATGCATTAAGAATCGAAAAAGTTCTCACAACCAACAAGTTTAGAAAAAAAATCAAATAAAGAACATAGAAGAGTAAAGTTTGATAAAGGCAACATCAATGCCCGAGAAATATATTTAGTTCATGCTTGAATCCAAAAAGAAAATCTCAATCAACATCATTGAAGGAAGTTGAAGCTAAAGGACAGAGAAAAGAAGAGAAAGAAACAAATCTGGCGATCTCTCAAGCCTCCATTCTTCTCATTCCTCTCGATCTTCTCAAAATCCCAACTTGTCTCTCTAAAAACGTCTCTTCCCCTCTGTTTTCCCTCCTATGTGGCTATGGCTAAAATGAGACATTTAACAAAATTCAATCAGCAGCGCCTAGGCGCCCAAAATCTGCCATTTTGGCAATTTTGGCGCCTAAGCGCCCAACGCATTGAAATTTGGCTCGCTTTTGCTTATTTATTTGCTCATTTTCTCCTATTCTTCCACTAAGTCCTACAAAAGAAGAAATACTAAAAACGATTAAACTATCCAAAGAAAATGTTCATAAAAACTATCAAATAACTAAAAAATGCCCTAAATTACTAGACCTAAAATTCACTTATCAATCACCTAGTTCCAAATAAAGCTGCTCAATTCACATCAATTTCCAATGTAACTTCTAACACATAATTCCTACTTTCTTTTTCTTCTTTCTAATTTCTTCACTTCTTCATCGGTATGATTTTCACCTCTATTTTTATTTTTATTTTCTTAATAGAATTGCTCAACATAGCAGTTTTGCAGTGATCTTATCTCTCTCAAACTCCAACTATAATCTACGTTTAAAAAAAAAAAAATCAGCCACAACGAAATGGTAGCATCAATAGAAATTTTCAATTTTTTTTTGTTCTTTGATTCACACCCCACCTGCGGCTCATTGTTTTTTTTTTCCTTGTTTTTTCCCATAATTTCTCTATTCTTTTCGACCACATCCCAAAAGTCTTTTTTCTTCTTCTCTAATTTGGACGTTGCAAACCATGACTAATTTTTTCTCCCGAACTAAGTACAATAGATTAGATTTAAGATCAAAGGAAATAACAAATTTGCAAGATTAAAATTCACCAAATCAACAAAAAAAAATAAATAAAAAAATCAACAACTAGGTTCTAGAATCTCAAACCTTAATATGGTACTAGATCCAATGAAAAAGCAATAACATAGAAATCGATGACATAGCTATATCCAATCTAGAGTCTAAATTCTAATACTAAATGATGTGAAAACCCTTCCACCAAAGGAGGACCTTTAAACCCTATCATTTGGCACCAGTAATAAAGCTTCTTTCCTTATTTACCCTCTTGATGTTTATTACTGGAGGTTAGAGTTCACTATTGTTTGGATTGTGAGAGTCGAAGGCTAACTGCTTGACCCTTAAATGAGTGATTGCTCCTAGAGACAAGGCTAAAAGTGTCTTGGTTCATATAATCTCTTCTATTATTTATGTACCATAATGCCATATTTGCATCTTCACTTTAAGGAGAAAACAAACAGAATAGTTATTTTGAAACAATTTTGAAGGATAAGGATGATTAAAATATGATACTTTTGGAAATAATAGGGACATAATCGAAACATATCACCAATGCCCATATGTATCTATATTTTTACAACCCACACTATTTCACTTTTTTTTACTTCATTTTAATGGAAAAGTTGATGAAAGGTTCCTTTTGAAATAATTTTAAATTTTAAGGGTAAAATCACATATTTTAAAATGGTAAGGGTAAAAACAATTTTGAAACAATTTTATATGTTAAGGGTAAAATCAAGTTTAAAATTAATTCACAAAGATGATGATTAAAAGCAAACTTCATTCATCACAATCAAAGTAACGAGCGGAGCACTCCTTGCTCGTGGAGCGGCATACCGAAAAAAGAAAGGTTTTGAAAAAAAATGGATTCCCTTTTGTGACCAAAACCCATCCTTAATCCAAGACGAGTTTTTCATTCCTTAGCTTGGTGCACATCTCGAATACGATGCGGTATGGTACTCATGACCGTGCTGGTGGCTGTCACTACCTCACATTTAAATGTCGCCAGTTATGTCTTCCTCCTTAAACTTAAGGCATCCGCGACCTGGTTGGTCCGTCAAAGTGGCAAGCTCTAGCACCATATCAATCAAACTTAGCAAAAGAGACATATATGCCTCAACCTGATTACAAAAAATTATATTCAAAATTAAATAAAAGGAGGCAGAGAAAGCTCATTGGCCTAGTGGGTTGGATTTTTCATGAGAATCAACATATTCATCCATAATGTTGACCTCTTCCTCATCTTCCCATAGCTCTTCGTTATCCTTCTTGATCGAGGTGAAATCAAGGTCAAGAGTGATATTCTTGATCTTTTCCACCATGAAGAAGTAGGTTTGATTCGCCATCTTCTTGTCGAGTTGTCTTCACGTTCTCGATGAGGAACGACCCATTGGAAAGCTTTGCCTTGGTTGTCAACTGAGCAAGCTCCTTCTCAGCTTCAGTTACACTCGCCCGATTAGCTTTGACTTTGAGCCAAGCTTGGGAGATCATACCTTTAGCAGTGCTCAATGATTGCTCAGGTTTTTCACCAAGGTCAATGCCTTGGTAGCCTCAACTCTGGCGTTCTCACCAGCCTTCTTGTCTTCCTCAACCCATAGGTCTCGGCCCCCGAGCTTCGAAATAATCATAGACATCGTGGGAGGCATCTAAATGCAACTAATACCAAGGAAACCAAGGACGAGGCATTAGTTCAAAGAAAGTTGAAGAAATCAACTAAGTTAAACAAGAGTAACATACCTCATCTGTCTAATCAATAAGGCATTGGATGTAGGCACCAGGGCTGGGGTGAAAGAGTG